>NC_081358.1:19952576-20282460 GCF_030684315.1 Stegostoma tigrinum
AGAGGGTATTCTAAAACTTGTGGTCTACACAATGGAAGACATGATGATCAACAGTGCAGCAATTATAATCAGCAACACACAAAAGGCAAGAATTGGAGGAGTGCAGACATCTTGAATGGCTGTAGGAGCTTTCAGAGATAAGGACGGACAAAGGCATAGAGCGATTTGAAAGTAAAAATTAGAATTTTAATGTCATGATGTTGCTTGTTTGAGTGCCATACATAGGGGTCATAGGCAAGCAGAACGTAATGCAAAAATTTAGAATGACTCAAGTTCATCGAGGGTACAACGTGAGAACACTAGACAGGAAACCTTTGGAATAAATGGATCTAGGGGACATTGAGCAGCACAGTGGCTCAGTGGTTAGCACTGCAGCCTCACAGCGCCAGGGACCCGGGTTCGATTCCAGCCTTGGGTAACTGTCTGTGTGGAGTTTGCACATTCTCCCCGTGTCTGTGTGGGTTTCCTTCGGGTGCTCCGGTTTCCTCCCACAATCCAAAGATGTGCAGGCTAGGTGAATCGGCCAAGCTAAATTGCCTGTAGTATTCAGGGGTGTGTGGGTTATAGGGGGATGGGTCTGGGTGGGATGCTCCAAGGGGCGGTGTGGACTTGTTGGGCTGAAGGGCCTGTTTCCACACTGTAGGGAACCTAATCTAATCTAATCTAAAGGCATAAATGTGCCTCAGCAGCAGATGAGTATAGACAGCATGAAGTCAAGCAATGTTATGGGAATGGATATAGGCATAAATAAGAAATCAGGTACTCAGCTTGCAATAAGGTTAGGGTTTGGGCATGTGACATCAAAATTGCAAAAGCAGTGGCTTACTCTGACTATTAACAGGGAAAGGGTGTGGAGACTTGGGGAATGGATTTTGGTCCCTTCACCAAAAACAATGGCTTCAGTCTTCTCAATGTTTAATTGGAAGAAACTGTCTCCCACCGAGTGCAGGATGGCAAATCAGCTACTTTGTAATTTAAGAATAATGGACGGGTTGATGGTGCTAGTGAGGTACTTGGTGGATATCATCAGTATATTTATGAAAACTAATGCCATGCCTTCAAATTCACAAGGAACTAGGAACTGGGATGGATCAGCTGCCTCTTTGAGCCTGCTCCAACGTTTAATAACGGCATTGCTGATCTTCTACTTCAATATCACCATCCTGCACTAATCCCCTTACACCTAACTCTTTAGTACACAAAAATATATTGACGTCTAACAATATACCCAATGACTGACCATCTACAACTTTCTATCATAAAGAATTCCAAAGATTCACAACGATTTAACTGAAGGAATTTCTCCTCATCTTTGTGCTAACTCATTGACCCCTATTGTGACATTGTGACCTTCCAATCTAGATTGCACAACAGAAACAAAGGCAAAATTGAAGAATTTTTCACGTGTTGAAAATTGTCCAAAAATTGGTCTTGAGGTTTCTTGGGATTAATTTAGTAGCAGTTTCTGTTAGTCTCTGTGCTATTGTATTGTTGACTCGGCACAAGCACACAAAATAGGTTGATGGAAGATAACGTAATCCCTTGTTATTTACATATTTACAGACATGAATGCATTGTAACCTTTATCCATTTCCCTGACACAAAGGACTGACCTTTGTATGTAGCAGGGCACTTTGTTTGTATTCAAAATGTGGTTAAAGTATCTGCTGCAGAATCATTTTCAACGATCCATGTTTATCACTGAAAGTACAAATTTTGGTAATTTGTTAACACTTGTTGACTGTTATTGATGATCAAATTGCTTTCACAACTCAATAAAACTGTTCCAACATTTGGTAAGGGAACTAACAAAAGGGATGAACCTACTTGATCTATTCATCAATCCATGGGACACAAAGACATCGGTCAGAAGTTCCATCTTAAAATCAAGGATATCTTCTACCACTGTGCGAAATGGAATACTTTTAGAACAGTTCTAGAAACTCAAAACTTGGTATCCATGGGTCAATGTGAGCAGTCAGCAGCAGCAGAGTTGTATTCCAACACAATCTGTATCTTCATGACCCAGCATATTTCTCACTGTACTACTAGCATCAAACTGGGAGATTAAGCCTGGGACAATAAAGAATGCAGGAGGGCATGCCAGAAGCAGAACCAGGCATGCCTAAAAGTTAAATGTAGATCTAAAAATGCTACAACACAGGACTATTTAGTTGTCAAACAGTGGACACGATCTGTGTAGGTAGAGTTAAGTGTTCCCACAATCAATTGATCACATCTAAGCTCTGCAATCATGTAACACTCAGGCATGAACAGTTGTGGACAATTAAACAACTCACTAGAGAAATACATTCCACCCCGTCCTCTGTAATAGACAAAAAAGAAAACATGGAAGTAGAGTTGAACTTCTGAGATGAAGTGTGAGTAACTGTACTTGACAGAGTGTCGCATCATGGACCCATGCAAAACTGAAGTCAATGAGAATCAGAGGAAATGCTCCACTGGTTTGAGTCATACCTAGCACACATGAAGATGTTTGCAGCTGTTGAAGCTGCTGTAGATGTTCCTCAGGTTAGTTTCCAAGGCCCAACCATTTTTAGCTGCTTCATCAATGATCTTCCCTCCATCACAGGTTCAGAAGTGGGGATGTCTGCAACGTTCAGCATCATTTGTGACTCCCTACACACTGAATCAATCAGTGCATAATTCAACAAGACCTTGGGCTGATAAATAACATGTAACAATTATACATCAGTGCTGGGGACTGGTGATTTGCAACATGTGAAAATCTAACCATTTGCCCTTGACTTTTAATGGCATTAACATTGTGTCCCAACCCATCTTCCCCCTGCCCCCCAACTCACCCCACCATTCTCTGCCACTGTCAACATTGTTGTGATTACCATCAACTGAACTGGAAAAGTCATATAAATATTGCGATTATAATTACAGTTCAGAAGCTGGTAATTCTGAGGTAGGTAACTTATCTCCTGGCTCCCCAAAGTCTGTTCACCATTTACAAGGCACACATCAGAAGAGTGATGGAATATTCTCTACTTGGCTAGATGGCTGTAGCTCCAACAGCACTCAAGAAGCACAATAACATCTAGGCCAAAACTATTTATGTGAATTGCACCCTATCCAGCATTTCAAAGATTCACTTTCTTTACAATGATACACAGTACCATCTATACAATGCACAGCAGCATGGTTCTTTTGATAGTGCATTCCAGCCTCACTGTCTTTATCACCAGGAGAGACAAGAACAGCAGATGCATGGGGATATCATCTTCAACTCCACCTCCAAGCCATGCGCCTTCCTGACCTGGAACTGTGTTGCTGTTTTTTCATTGTCACTGAGTCAGAATCCTGGAACTCCCTTCCTAACAGCACAATGAGTTCAGTTGCATCAAATTGATTGCAAAAAATCAAAAAGGTGGCTCACTATCACTCTCTTAGGGACAGCTAGGAACAGACAACAATTGCTGGCCTGGATATTGACATCCATATCCTGTAAAAGAATAAATGAAAATCATCTGTTCTCCCACAACTGTTCTTGTTATGTAATATTTGACTTGTTTTTTTTAATTCAGCTGAGCTACTTCTCAGTTATTTTGAGCAGATCTTGATCTTGACCAATGACATTTGACAATCTAGTAATAGCCTACAACATGAGGTCTAATTTGATATTGGCACAAAATATATTGGAGTTATCTTAAAATTGGGCTCTTAAGAAAAATATATTTTCCAGTTTGAATGGAAACAGAAGAGAACATGCATTTGAAAGTAAGATTTATAAAGTAATAAAGACCATTTAGATTCTCGAGCATTGTAACTGGCATTTCTAAGCTTTTTCAATATAAATTATTGATCCTTGTACTCTATATTTACTCATACAAGCAAAATAGAATGTCATTGAACTAAGTTAATGTATCTGAAACTTAGGCTGTAATTTTCGTGCAGACCGAGAGACTTTCCACCTTTATGAAAATAATGCTGGAGCCTGAATCCCTGAAACAGACCCTCCAACCCAAATTGTCCATACCAACCAGATATCCTGAATTAATCTAGCCCCATTTGTCAGTGTTTGGCCCATATCCCTCTTAAACCCCTCCTCTTCATGTACCCTTCCAGATGCCTTTTAAATGTTGTAAATTGTACCAGCCTTCACCACTTCCTCGAGCAGCTTATTCCATATGCACATCTCCCTCTGCATGAAAAAGTTGCCCCTTAGGTCCTTTTAAATCTTTTCCCCTCTCACCTTAAGCTATACCATCTAGCTTTGGACTCCACTAACCTGGGAAGAAGACTTTGGCAATTCATCCTATTGATGCTCCTCATGATCTTATAAGCCTCTACGTGGTCACTTCAGCCTCTGATGCTCCAGGGAAAATAGCCCCAGCCAGTTGAATGGCTTTCCTCTGTGCTTTATGAATTCATGACAGATGTAGGGAAAGGGTCTCGTATTCTTTGTTTAATCCTTCTTCTTATTCCCTACTCGCCACTACCATTACTGAAGATGCTAGGATACAGGTCTACAGGCCCCACTTGTACAATCATACTATCACATGCTATCCAACATTGGGGGTTCACAGTTGAGCCAAATACCTCTCTCACTGTACTGCAATGTGAAAATTTTCCAATGGAGGTCATTCCAGAGTGATGAACCATGAAGATCTTGATTGTTTTGTGCTGTCTCTAGCTCAGAGATGTTGATGCTGGCTGTAACATTGCTAACATCACCCCAGTTAACTCAGCACAGGGTAAGTGAATTGAATTGGGGACTCATAGTCTATATGTTAAATTGAGAAGTGAACTAATCCACTGAGCCTTGGCTGCGTGGGGTGTTTGGGGAGCAGAATGCCATTTCTGATCATCCTTAGTATTTTTCCACAACTGGTTATTCTGACTCCACGTAACATTTTTGCAACGTCACCTCACCTTTGTTCTACTGAACTGTGTCAAACAAGTATGAACCCTCCTTTCTCCCTCCCCCGCTCCACTCTAATGTTTGCATAATATTCGGAGACTTTCTACGTGTCCATATTTGCTTTATAAGGACACTGTCTACCAATTATTTTTCTAAAAAAGAAACATTTATGGAGAACACAGTTATATGTTTTTCAACAGGACAAAACATTCAGTCTATTTTACTTTCAAGGTTGCCTGGCATTTGCAATTTATTTTAATATTTCAGAAACATTTGTTTGCTAATGTCCAAGGTTTACAGAGGATGAGAAGAACATTCCCAGAGCTGGGCACCCAGCCAACTCATTCCTTTAATAAATAGGCTGCGTGATAGGTTTACAGACAGGGTTTAATTTACCAGCAGTGATCCAATTCACAACGCTAAGGCTATTTCAACTAAATAAACCTTCAAGCTATTAGCATTGAAGGGAGGATTGGATCAAATCTGAAGGTAACATATAGTTATAAATTTTTATTGTCAGTACAACCTGGGTGCAAAGGGAAGCGGTAGTCTTCAGTGCATGTAAATAGAATCCATCATTGCTTGTGCACATATCACAGGGTCAATGTTTTACAGGAGAGCAGCTCAGTGTGCCTGGCACCTGTTGGTGTAGGGAGCTTGGCCAGCAACAATAACCTCCACATCAACCCACAATCAACCTTGATGACTACCTCTAAGTACAGACTGCAAATAATAAAAGTATTTCTCCAGGCTCCTGAAGCTGGGAAAGGTGGATGAGTGTAAACAGAGCAAATTACAACAGACGTATATTACAGCAGGTGGTGATATGCTCTTAGACAATTATTTTGTTTCGCATGTGCAAATGATGGGTTAAACCATTTGCTCTTAGCATAATTCTACTGTTCATCCACCTGCATGGTCATATCAGGCTACGGGGCATGCTGCACATGTTGGCCAAGGAAATTGTAATTAGTAGTCATTTTCAAATAACAATCTGCAGAGATTTCTGATTCTGTGTTATAGTAGAACTGAAGCCTTTCTTTTCTTTGAATTTTCTCTCCTCTTTGAAACTAGAATGTTGCCTTGGTTGTCACCAGTTCCAACAGATTTGTGATATCTCAGCTGTTCCTTGCCCAAGCGCGTCTCACTAGGCTATTCAATTGTGGATAGCATCACCACAGTAAACTAATTTGGCCAGATTCATGGCCACACTTGTGTAGGGATGTAACTGGGCAGCAATCAGGTGTGAGAATCGATGGAGCTTCACAGTACAGTTTGTCTCCATAATGCCTGGCTCTCAGCCAACCATGCCTCAAATCATCACAGAAAACAAACACTTCTTGCTAGCAACAAGAAGAAAGGATGCAAAATCTGTGAAAATTAAGGACAACAAAGACAGTGTAAAATTCAAAGATAGTGGAATCAAGGGCTATGGGGATAAGGCAGGAACGGGATACTGAGTGTGAATGATCAGCCATGATCATAATGAATGGTGGCGCTGGCTCGAAGGGCCGAATAGCCGACTCCTGCACCTATTGTCTATTGTCTATTGCAGCAGTACCTATATGCATTAATCATCAAAGAAAAGGCTGAATTCTGATAGCAATTGGAAGCTGACCCCAGTTACAGCATCCATAGTCCACTATCTTGACTGAACTCAAATAATTTAGCAAAGCTCAGTATCAAACTAGACACGTTATGAATCAACTCTGCATGAAAATGTTGCCCCTCAGGCCTGTTTTAAATCGTTCCCCACTTGGCATCCAGATGGGTACAGGAAAGATGGAGAGGGATGTGGGCTCAAATGCGAGAAAATGGGATCAGTTTAAGAGGCCTGGTCAGCATGGATAAGTTGGACTGATGGGGCCGTTTCCACGCTGTACAACTCTATAACATTGTAAATGGACGTTGACTGGATCATGGTTTTTAAACACAGAAAACCGAAGTTTGCAAAATATTAAAAGCTAAGACATTCCTTCTCAGTTGCAGCTGCATTTACTTAAAAAAAGAGGTTTATAACTTGTGAAAAAGTACAGGTATTTACTTTGAACTGCACAAATTACTGGCCAGTAGGACTGTTCTTTAGTCAAAAAGTCACTCAATCCTATCCAAGTATTCTCATGCCTTAGATTGCAATAAGTTGCACAGACACATTTGAGAAGGGATTCCATGGCTTTTAACTATTGTACAAAGCCTACTCATGCACAGTCCACTCATAGAGAAAAATTTTGCATTTATTGCACGTTTGTTATGCTCAATGTATTATACTCTGGGATTGTCCACATGCATGCAAACTATTTTTGGGGGGAATGAATCTTGACCTGCCCAAATAAATAAAGCAACAAAATACTGTTTAGTCCCATTTGCCAGCAGTTGGCCCATATCCTTCTAAACCCTTTAGGTACCCATCAAGATGCTGAGTGAGGAAGATTTAAATGAATCTGAGCGGCAACATTTTCATGCAGAGTTGGTTCATAAACAGTCCAGTTTGATGCTGAGCTTTGCTAAATTAATTGAATTGTACAATACACAATTACACAGGTCACAACAAAGAGGAACTAAGTTACATAAAATGTATAGCACAGGAGCAGACCACTCACCCAATCTGGCCTGAGCTAATGTTAAAGCTCTGTATGAGCCTGTACCTGTCTACTTCATTGAACTCTATTAGCCTATCCATTGAAGCCAGAATGCAATGAAAAGTAACCCCTCTGAAAGCTTAAAGATGATTTTCTATTGTCATATCCTTTCATTCAGAAGCAGGGAAAGCTTGTAATTTCTTTAAAACATCTATAGAATCTAATTACTTTTCTGAATTACACATAGGAACGTTATCACATGCATGTTCACCTGCAAACTACTCACCGTCCTGACTGAGAAAGATATTACCTATCCTTCAATGTCACTGGGTCAAGGGAACTCTCTTCTTATCAACCTTAATACTCACACAAAAGAACAGCAGCTCACCACCACCTTCTCTCAAGCAATTAGGGATGGACAATAATTGCTGCTGGTGAAGCCTACATCCATCGAATGATGAAAACAAATTGGAAATTAAGTTTCAAAACCTGTGGCAACCTTTGCAGACATCAACATCTTTCCTAAAATTCTGAAATTCCTTCTCTTTTTGGGGGTTCCAACATCATTTTTATAACTTCTTGGGAATACATCTCAAGTATTCTGTAATGATTGCTAGTTCAGGCAAAAAACTCACTACACTCAAGAATCTTTGAAAGTTCTGGACTGGTCTCCCAATTCTGTAATGGCTTCAATCTTCTGATGATCCATCGTTATAACTTTACTATTAACGATATGACCCAAAACATTAATGGAGTTTATGGAGAATTTGCAAATATTATTGCATGTGAGACCTTCATCCTACAAAACATTTACTTACCACTTGCATTTTCTGACCATGTTCTTCTACTGTTTCCTCATGGAACAGTATATCGTTCATCTGCGATATGATTCTGCAAAGGCTTGTGAAATGTTTCTCATAGTTCTTTGGAAGATTGCTGGTGTAGTCACAATTTCAAATGACAATCTGTTAGAACAGGATCTTCCAAGTAGACTTATACATGTGATCAGCAATGTTGACTGCTTGTCAAATGACATTTTCCAAATCCACTACGTGCATTGTGTTTTCTGAAAGCTCTGCTCTTGGACAGTTTTGTCAATCACGCATGAAGGCTGAACTTCTCTCTCCACCAACTGACTGAGTTGTGAAAGATCAAAATAAATATAAATAGTACCATTAGGCATGGGTACAGTAATCACACCCAAAGACCTCTCAGTTGGCTCGATGACTAGACAAATGATTGCCATTCTTGTCATTTCAGTAAGTTGATTCTCAAATTGTTTTATTGAGGGATCTTCCTGGGTGCATAACAACTGAAGTGTTTAACACCTTTGTTCAGTGTCATACTGTGGTCAGTTTTTAACCCTCCTCAACCTTTGAATAAATTTAGATATTCTTTTAGCTGTTTCCTAACTGCTGCCAACTTTCTAAATAACGTGGAGGTGCCCGTATTGGACTGGAGTGGACAAGGTCAGAGGTCACATGACACCAGGTTAGTGCCCAACAGGTTTAGAGTCATGGAGTCCTACAGCACAGATTCAGGTCTTTCAGCCCAACCTGGTTCATGCTGCCCAAAATGTCCATCCATGCTAAGCCCATTTCCCTGCACTTGGCTCACATCCCCCTAAACCTTTCCATTCCATGTATTTGTCCAAATGACTTTTAAGTGTTGTTAGTGTACCCACCTCAGCCACCTGCACTGGCAGCTCATTCCATATACGTACCATCCTCTGTGTAAAAAAGTTGGCCCCCCAGGTTCCCATGTATTCTTTCTCCTCTTACCTCAAACTGATGCCCTCTAGTCCTTGATTCATCAACTCTGGCAAAAAGACTGAGTGCATTCACCCTATCCAAACCTCTCATAATCTAATACCCTTCTATAAGATCCACCCCTAAGTCTCCTACTCTCTAAAGAAGATGCCTTAAGTTGTCCAACCTCTCCCTATAACTCAGCCCTTGAGTCCTGGCAACATCCTTGCAAATTTTGTATGCACTTTTTCCAGTTAAATAAAATCCTTCCTATAGCAAGGTGACCAACACTGAACACAATACTCCAAGTGCGGCCTCACCAACATCCTGTTCAACTGCAACTTAACTTCGCAACTTCTGTACTCAATGCTCTGACTGATGAAGGCCAGTGTGCCAAAAGCCTTCTTCACTGCCCTGTCTACCTGTGACTCCACTTTCAGAGAAGCAAGCACCTGATCTTCAAGATCCCTCTGTATCATTATACTCCTTAAGGCCCTCACATTCACCATGAATTTGAAATCACTTTTAAAATGCTGACCCTTCATTAAATGGGGTACAGAGAAGCACATAGGCACAGAATTTATAGCAATGAGATCATACAATCATACAAATGGTGTGAATAAAATGTCAACAGATTGGATCATTAGTCTCTGCAGGTGATCAAAGTGTTGGACGGTGTGAGTAAAATGTCAACAGCTTAATAATTAGTGAAGGAATGATTTATAATTTGATCAAATGAGGTAAAGAGATAATTACAAAAAAAAATATAAGGTGGTTCTGGAGACAAACCAAATAACTGAAATAACATGATAGGTATAAGAGTCACATGTTAAAGGTCTAACCAAAGTAAAAAGTAATCTAAAGCTGTACAAACTAATTAAGGTAGAGAGATCATAACAAGTTATCCAGGTGATGGTTTCCAGATAGGACAGTAAGGAAGATTTTCACAGATACAGGACAGTGTGGTAGGGTTGCCTGTAGTGCGACATGAACCCAATGTGACAGTTGTGGCCATCTTCATGGGTACGGAACCTGGCTATCAGTTTCTGCTCAGTGATTCTGCATTGTTGTGAATCTCAAACACTGCATTGGAGGATGCTTCTCCAAAGATCAGAGGCTGAATATCCTGGACCACTGAAATATTCTGCTACTGGGAGGGAACATCCCTGTCTGGCGATTGTTGTGTGGTGTCCATTCATCCATTGTTGTAGTGTCTGCATGATCTCACCAATATACCATGCCTCGGATCATCCTTTCCTGCAGCATATGAGACAGACAACATTGGCTGAGTCACATGAGTATCTGCTGTGTACGTGGTGGGTGGTTCCCACGTGTGATGGTAGCATCCATGTCAATGATCAGGCATGTCTTGCAGAGGTTCCCATGGCAGGGCAGTGTGGGTTGTGGTCAATGTTGTCCTGAAGGCTGGCTAGTTTGCTGCGAACGATGGTCTGTTTAAGGTTTGGCAGTTGTTTGAATGCGAGAAGTAGAGGAGAAGGGATGATCTTGGCGAGATGTTCAAGGTCATCAATGACCTGTTGAAGGGTGCAGGAAGCATGGCATAGTTTCTCCACTGAGAGAAGTACTGTTCAACAAACGGTATGCTATCAGTCGTGTTCTGTGTCTGTCTTCTGAGGAGGTCATTGCAATTTTTTGTTGTGGCACATCAGAACTTGTGATTGATGAGTTGTGCATTGTATCCCCTTGTTACGAAGGTGTCTTTCAGTATGTTTAGGAGTTTGTCACGATTGTCCTCATTTGAGCAGATCCTCTGTATACGCAGGGCTTGTCGATAGGGTATAGTTTCTTTAAGATGTTTAGGGTGGAGGCCAGAGAAGTGCATCATTATGAGGTTATCAAAATAAAAACCGAAAGAACTGCGGATGCTGTAAATCAAGGACAAAAACAGAAGTAGCTAAAAAGGTTCAGCAAGTCTGGCAGCATCTGTGAAGAAAAAATCAGAGTAATGTTTCAGGTCTGGTGATCATTCCTTGGGTCACAGGACCTGAAACATTAACTGTGATCTTTTCTTCACAGATGCTGCCAGACTTGCTGGGCTTTTCCAGCAACTTCTGTTTTTGATCGTGGGGTTATCTGTGGGCTTGCAGTAGAGTGAGATACTCAGGTGTCCATCCTTGATAGAGATGTACATGTCCAAGAATAAGACTGATTCTGAACAGTAATCTATGCTAAGTCTGATGGTGGGGTGAAACTTGGTGATATTGTTGTTTTGTTGTTTCAGTGATTCCCCGCCATGAGTCGAAAGGAAGAAAATGTCATCAAACTATTTGGTGTGTAGCATTGGTTGGAGGCCCTGTGCCGAAAAGAAGTCTTGCTCTAACTTGTGAATGGTTGCATGGACACCTTGTAACAATTGCCAGTGAGGAATGTGCCCTCCCAATTGGGGAATACTTTACCGGTCAAGAACATTCAGCCTCCAATCTTCAGATAAGTAACCTCCAAGGTGGTCTTCGAGATACACAACAACACAGAATTGCCAAGGAGAAACTGACAGCCAAGTTCCATACCAATGATAATGGCCACAAATGTGATCTTGTGTTCATGTCATGCTACATATAACCCCACCACACAGTTCTGTATCTGTAAAATCTTCCTTACTATCCTGTTTGACACCATCATGCTCCGGTTTCCTCACACAGTCCAAAGATGTGCAGGCTAGGTGGATTGGCCATGCTAAATTGCCCATAGTGTTCAGGGGTGTGTAGGTTATAGGGGGATGGGTCTGGGTAGGATGCTTCAAGGGGCGGTGTGGACTTGCTGGGCCGAAGGGCCTGTTTCCACACTGTAGGGAATCTAATCTAATCTTGTTCCACATTAATTAGTTTTATTCATTTTTGGATTACTTTTTACTTTAGTTAGACCTTCGACATGAGACTCATACCTATCATGTCATTCTCATCAAGATAACAAAGTGTGAAGCTGGATGAACACAGCAGGCAAAGAAGCATCTCAGGAGCACAAAAGCACACAGGAGCTTTAGTGCTCCCGAGATGCTGCTTGGCCTGTTGTGTTCATCCAGCTTCACACTGTCAATAAGCAAGTTATTGTTGATGATCCCTTCACCGATCAAGAGTAGACTGACGGGTCGGTAAATGTCGATGTTAGATTTGTCCTGCTTTTTAATGTATAAAACATACCTGGCAATTTCCACAATGTCAGACAGTCCATATCGTAGGTGCACTGGAATGTCCTGACAACATTCCAACAAGCTGTTCCAGTGCACCTACGATATGGACTGTCTGACATTGTGGAAATTGCCAGGTATGTTTTATACATTAAAAAGCAGGACAAATCTAACATCAACATTTCTTGTCCCGTCAGTCTACTCTTGATTACCAGTGAAGGGATCATCAACAATAACTTGCTTATTGACAGTGTGAAGCTGGATGAACACAGCAGGCCAAGCAGCATCTCGGGAGCACAAAAGCTCCTGTGTGCTTTTGTGCTCCTAAGATGCTGCTGGGCCTGCTGTGTTCATCCAGCTTCACACTTTGTTATCTTGGATTCTCCAGCATCTGCAGTTCCCATTATCACTGATGTCATTCTCATCGTTTGGTTTATCTCCAGCACCACCATATTTTTAAGTTTTGTAATTATCGCTCTACCTCAATAAGTCAAATAATAAATCATCCCTTCACTTGCTACTCAGCTGCTGACACTTTACTCACACCGTCTGACACTTTTGATCGCTGAAAGAAATGTATTTCAATACTCCACTCATAGTGTTCATATGATCTTTTATTCTCTCTGCTATGAAATCTGCGCCTCTCTGTACTTCACCTGATGAAGGGGCAGAGGTTTGAAAGCTTGTGATTTCAAATAAACATGTTCGACAATAACCTGGTGTTGTGTGACTTCTGATGTTTGTATAAGATCGAGTTAAGTACATGCCCTTCTACTCAGGAAAGAGTATTTTATTTTGTTGTTGTGCAGTATCTAAAGATTTTCTAGAAAGTGGTATTACCCTGTTTTGCAGACTTACTTGCAACATACCTTCAGTGTTAAATGGGATGTGCCCTGAAACATGTCGCATTATTTTTGTTGTCAGTAAGTAATGTTTTGTCAACCATGGCTGTTTACCTTATGGTACTGTGATACTCACCCCTGTGACTAACTTGATAGTCATGGAATGCCAAACAATGTAACTAACAACATGACAAAACATTTATCCCAGGTCACTGATCTCCTGAGGAAAACTTTAGGTTTATCTTCTACTAGAAGCTGTTCCATGTCATTTTACCTTTCTGTGTAGGGTGAGATAAAATACTTATGTGAGAACAGAAATAGGGCTTTGCCTTCTAAAGCCTTCTCTGCTATGAAGTAAGATCATGTGAGATCTTGTTGGGTCCTCTATTCCCTTATTCAGGATTTTGTTTTTCTGTGGCTGATTGAGCTCATTTTCTGAAAAGTTTTAGGCATATCAATAATGATAACTGGACCTGAGACTGAAAACAGCTGTACGCTATCACTTGTAGACTGTATGAAGCACAGATGTGCAAACTGAAACCCACCCCCATCACACTTGAGTGAGATTGATAGGTATCCTTGTTGCTTCCAGCGGCAACAGCGCAAGTCAGGGTGCCGATGGGAAGGTAAGGTTGTTTTATTTTCATTTTGCCTGTATAAAAACCCACCTCACACGGCAGCGGCCTTCTTGTTTTCAGTGTCAGATGTGTGGAGAGAACGCAAGCCAGGAAGGATCTGATATATCAGGGAACTGGCTAAACCCGAAGCACTACACGTGTAGTGTCTCCCATCCATCCTCCTCATCTAGCCAGAAAAAAGACTGTGTGGAGGGTCAGTAAGGTAAGGTCTTTCTTATTCTTCTGGAAATCTAGAGGAGAGGGAATGAAAGCTCGGGCAGTTACATGCTCCTCTTGCAAGATGTGGGAGGTCAGGGTCACTGCTGGTGTCCCCTCTGACTTCACCTGCGAGAAGTGCACCCGTTCCAGCTCCTCAAAAACCGTACTAGGGAACTGGAACTGGAGCAGGAGCTGGATGAATTCCAGATCATTCAGGAGGCTGAGGGGATGATAGAGAAGAGTTATAAGGAAGTGGTCACACACAAGGTACAGGAAAAAGGTAGCTGGATGACTGTCAGGGTGGGGAAAGGGAATAGGCAGACAGTGCAGGGATCCCCTGTGGTCGTTCCCCTCAATAATAAGTATAGCGTTTTGGATACTGTTGTGGGGGACAACCTACCAGGGGAAGGCTATAGCGGACAGGTCTCTGGCACTGATCCTGGCCCTGTGGCACAGAAGGGAAGGGGGAGAATAGGAGAGCAATTGTAGTGAGTGATTCAATAGTAAGCAGCACAGACAGGCGGTTCTGTGGACGCGAGCGAGATGAACGGATGTTACATTGCCTCCCAGGTGCCAGGGCCTGTGATGCCTCAGATCGTGTCTTCAAGATCCTTAAGTGGGAGGGTGAGCAACCAGCGGTCATGGTACACATCGGTACCAATGACATAGTTAGAAAAAGGACTGAGAATGTGAAAAAAGAGTTGAAGGAGTTAGGTTGGAAGCTGAAGCCCAGGACAAACAGGATAGTTATCTCTGGATTACTAGCAGTGCCACGTGATAACGAGATAAGAAATAAGGACAGAGTGCAGCCAAACACTTGGCTACAGGGCTGGTGTAGGAGGGAGGGCTTCCTACGTGTAGATAGTTGGAGCACATTCTGGGGAAGGTGGGACCTGCAGAGTAAGGATGGGTTGCACCTGAACTGGAAAGGCACAAATATCCTGGGAGGGAGGTTTGCTTCAGCTGTATGGGATGGTTTAAACTAGTTTGGGAGGGTGTGGGGAACCAGATTTGTAATTCAGAGGATGATTATTCAGCCTTCCAACAGACACAATAGGGAGTGAGGTTGTTAATAAAGAAGTACAGTGGATGGAGCGTAATTATGGACACAGAGATGGTTTGAGGTGTGTATACTTCAATGCTAGAAGTATCAGAAATAAGACGGATAAACTTAGAGCATGGGTCAGTACTTGGAACTATGACATTGTGACCATTACAGAAACTTGGGTAACTCAGGAATGATTGTTGGAAGTTCCGGGATTTAGATGCTTTAAAAGAAATAGGGAGGGTGGAAAAAGAGGCGGAGGGTGGCATTGCTAGTCAGGGTGAGTATAGCAGCTACTGAAACACAGTTCGAGAATGTTATGTCTATAAGAGTCAGTTTGGGCTAAGGTCCTGAACGAGAAAGGAGCAGTCATTTTGTTGGGGTTTTTTTTTCACAGACCCCCTAATAGTGACAAAGAAGTGGAGAAGCAGATTGTGAGGCAGATACTGGAAAGGTGCAGAAGTCACATGGTAGCAGTCATGGGTGACTAGAACTTTCCAAATATTGATTGGAAACATTTTAGTTGTTATGGTTGAGATGGAAAGAATTTTGTCCAGTGCATTCAGGAAGGACTCCACAGTATGTAGATCGACCAACACGAGGAGAGGTCATTTTAGATTTAGTGCTTGGCAATGACCCGGGCCAAGAGTTAGACTTGCTGGTAGGAGAGCATTTTGGCGGTAGCGATCATAACTCTGTTACTTTTACAGTCGACTTGGAAAAGGATAGGTACATACAGCAGGGTGAGGTTTATAATTGGGGGAAGGGTAATTACAATTCTGTTAGGCAAGAACTGGGTAACATGAAATGGGAACAGATGCTGTCAGGAAAGAGCACTATTGGAATGTGGAGATTGTTTATGGAATGCATACAGCGTGTGCTCGACATGTTTGTCCCTAGCAGGCAGGGAGGATGCAGTTGAGTGAGGGAGCCTTGGTTCTCAAGAGAGATCGAACGATGAGTTAACAGAAAGAAGGAGGCTTATGTAAGGTTTAAGAAACAAGGAACGGAAAAGGCTCTAGAGCGATACAAGTTATCTAGGAAGGAACTAAAGAAAGGGCTTAGGAGAGCTATAAGGGGGCATGAGAAAACCTTGGCAGATGGGATCAAGGAAAGCTCCAAGGCTTTCTACATGTACGTGAGGAAAAAGAGAATGACCAGAGAAAGGGCAGGGCCGATCAAGGATTGTAAAGGGAATGTGTGCACGGAGCCTAAAGAGATAGGACAGGTCCCTAATGAATACTTTTCCTCGGTATTTACAACAGACAGGGACCTAGTTTTGGGGGACGACAGTGTGAAACAGGCTGGTAGGCTAGTGGAGGCCAATGTTAGTAAGGAAGATGTGCTACGAATTTTGAGGAAGTTGAAAATAGATAAGTCCCCCAGGCCTGATGGGATTTATCCAAGGATTCTATGGTAAGTGAGGGAAGAGATCGCAGGGCCTTTGGCAATGATCTTTTTGTCCTCACTGTCCACTGGTATAGTGCAGGAAGATTGGAGAGAGGCAAACGTCATTCCCTTGTTCAAAAAAGGGAATAAGGATAACCTTGGGAATTACAGGCCAGTTAGTCTTACTTCAGTGGTGGGCAAATGATTGGAAAGGGCTCTGGGAGGTAGGATTTATGATCACTTGGAAAGGCACAGTTTGATTCGTGATAATCAGCATGGATTTGTGAGGGGTAGATCATGCCTCACAAACCTTATTGAATTCCTTGAAGAGGCGACCAAACACATGGATGAAAGTGGAGCAGTGGATGTGGTATACATGGATTTAAGTAAGGCATTTGATAAAGTTCCCCATGGTAGGCTCATGCAGAAGGTAAGGAGGCAAAGGATAAGGGGAGATATGGCAGATTGGATCCAGAATTGGCTGATCTTTAGAAGACAAAGGGTGGTAGTGGATGTAAAATATTCAACATGGTGCTCAGTTATGAGTGGTGTACCTCATGGATCTGTTCTGGGTCCTCTTCTATTTGTGATTTTTGTAAATGATTTGGGTGAAGGAGTGGAAGGGTGGATTAGCAAGTTAGCAGACAATACAAAGGTGGGTCATGTTGTGGTTAGTGCGGAGGTCTGTTCTAGGTTACAAAGGGACATTGATAGGATGCAGAGCTGGGCTGAGAAGTGGTAGATGGCATTTAACCCGAAAAATGTGAGGTGATTCATTTTGGGAGGAAATACTTGAAAGCGGAATACAGGGTTAACGGAAAGATTCTTGGTGGCGTGGAGGAGCAGAGGGATCTTGGGATTCATGTTCACAGTTCCCGCAGATTGTCACCCAGGTGGATACATTGTTAAGAAGGCACATGATGTGTTAGCTTTCATTAATTGAGGGATCAAGTTTAAGAGCCAGGAAGTTATGCTCCATCTATACAAAAGCCTGGCTTGGCCACATCTGGAGTATTGTGTCCAGTTCTGGTCACCTCATTACAGGAAAGATATGGAAGCATTGGAAAAGGTGCAGAGGAGATTTACCAGGATGTTGCCTGGAATGGAGGGAAGGTCTTACGAGGGCAGGTTGAGATAGCTAGGGCTTTTCTCTTTCGAGCAACGAAGGATAAGAGGTGACTTGATAGAGGTGTACAAAATGATCAGAGGTATAGAAAGAGTAGACAGCCAGAGACTTTTTCCTAGGGTGGAGGTAGCTATTACGAGGGGGCATTGTTTTAAAATAAGTGGAGGTAGATATCGGGGAGACGTCAGAGGTAGGTTCTTTACTCAGAGAGTGCTGGGGCATGGAATGCATTGCCGGAGAGGGTAGTAGAGTTGGCCACATTAGTGGCATTTAAGCGGCTATTAGATAGGCATATGGATGATAGTATAAGGTAGCAGTGGAGGTTAGATAGACCTTAGGATTAGGGTAAAAGTTCAGCACAACATCGTGGGCAGAAGGGCCTGTACTGTCCTGTACTGTTCTATGTTCTATGCTGTTTAGCGGGCCTCAAAGCCATTTTGTATAAACTGGAGACCTCTTCCATCATTGTAAGAATTTCACACCTTAAACAAATTTCCTGCTTTTCAGTTCCAATTGTTCAGATGGACGTTAATGATATCATCACAGAATTCAGTTTCCTCAATTGCAACTTTGACAGTTCCAATGTGTCTTTGTTTATCTCCACATTGAATAAACCCAAATGAAATAATGTGCTTATCGGTAATGAAATGCTCTGGGACACCTCATGGAGAGTCATTTTAGAACCTTTCTAACATCTTGCAATAAAATGTGGCCCAAGCTTTAATTTTGTTCCTGCATGGTTACTCTGCTCCTGCTTAATCCTTGTGCCATTTGCCTGCCTGATTTGGCTCAGCAAGCTGTACAACAAACATCGTTAGGGCTGAATATTGGGTAATGTAATGTCTAATGTCATTCTACTATCATTTCCAAATTGTATGCTTTACATCACGTGATTGGAAAGCTTCTATTATGCTTTTATCAGGACCAGGGAACAGAAGTAACTACAGTGCAGAGTACAATCTCCTCGCAGACTCTGACCACATGTGTCACTCTGAGTGTTTGACCAGACTGATGAGGACAAGAATATCACATTTAATAATCGGAAGAGGTTCTACATTGAAATCACAGCATCGTGCATTTGTAACAAACCTTACAAAATTCCTCTGTCCACCATTTTTTATGAAAACATTAAATCAGTAAATATCTTCACAAACACTCTTGAAATAGGATTTTAGTGTGTATTCATATGGCATTGTCACTATTAGACAGTTTAAGTCTTACTTAAGTAAAACAAAAAAATGTGTGGTGTATTTGCCATGGCGTTGTATGGGATTTCTACCAATGTCTTCTCCTAGCTCTAGTTAGAAATGGCAACAAATAGTGAAGAGCAATTGTTGATTTCAATTCCTGCAGGGTTGCGTGAGTCAACTGTTGAAATTATGGCCGGAATCCAGTTAACTCCCTTGCAGAGTTGTTCCTCATACAGTTGTCACTGATAGAGCCTAAAGAATTGATTAGACTGATGCAGCCTGCTATCGTTCAGTTTCAATGCTGGAAATGTCATAATAATGTAGTTTTCACTGGGTCAAAGCTTAATTTCTGAAGTTTAATTATGTGCTCTTTTGTACAGTGTAGCATTTACTGACTGGATACCACTCTTAAGCCTCCATAAGATTGTTCATTTTTACATTTAATTATGTAATATGGCAATTACTTTTGTTTTGATAAGCGAGCAAAAATGCTATTTAGTATCAGTCATTGTTGAAAAATGATCAGGTTTGTCTTGCGGGCTTGCAAGTAATATGAAATGGACTGAAACTGCCCTAGATTCACTTATAACTTCTAATGTTATTAGAAGGCAAGCCTTTATCCAAATTGTCCAGACTGGATTGAACTGAATATATTTTACTAAGCATATTTCGAAACATCCTTTTCGTGATATGTTAATCTAGTGTCTTCTCTGCCTCTTCTACGGCTCAGATGGACATTAAAGATTTAATATTATCATTTGAAGATGAGCAGAGAGCTCTCTGGTGTTCTGCTTAGCATACAGTTAAATGTAAATTAATTGATCAATTAATTGCCTACAAATAATTGAAGGAGTCAGGACAGGCTGAGAAAGCAGTCTGCTGGGTTTTAGAAAGGGGGCAAGGAGAATAAAAGCAAGGTGTTATGTGAAACACATATAAAACATTGGTTTAGCCTCAACTGGAATACCGTGTCGGGATCTGGAGATTGCATTTTAGCAAAGATGTGGAGGCATTAGAGAAGGTGCAAAGCTGCTCTTGGGGATGGTTTCAAGGATGAGGTACTATAGCCATGTCAATAGATTTGAAGAGTTGGGATTGTTCCACTTGGATAAGAGAAAGCTGGAACACAATTCATTAGAAGCAATAAAATTATAAAGGATCCCACCAGAGTGGACAGGGAGAAGCCGTTCCTATTGGTGGAAAGATCAAGGATATGAGGACATTGATATAAGGTAAAAAGAGCAAACAGTGACAGGAAGAAAGGCTTTCTTATCCAATAAGTAGAAATTGTGATCGTGATGGAAGCAGATATTAGAATATGACAATTATGAAGAAATATGCAGATAAAGAAAATTTACAGGGTTTTGCAGAAGAAGTTGGGATTGAGACAAGGTGAATTTCATTGGCAGAGAGTTGGTGCAGATATGATTAGCTGAACGGCTTCTCTGTGCTGTAACCATTCTTTGAATGTGGTGTGATTGTGCAGTGTTTGCAAAGCCTGGTGACTGCAACCAAATTCAGTCTGCAATATGGACAGTCCTGTATCTAACCAAAGACACGCAAACAGTTTTCTTGCTTTTCTCTGTGTAGGCAGATATCAATGAAATCCCCTGTCCTGATGCACGGGACACTTGTCACCTCCTGAATGGATAGTTGATGGCTCTGTGAAATGTTTGCTTGCATGTTCTAGCCTGCATTAAGGTTAGAATTACTCTTGAAAAGCATTCGAGGGCCATTGGCTACTGTCCTCACCCTGTTCTATCCCATTTCTGTGGCAACATCCAGTCACTGAGGAAACCGTTTCTATTGTAGGCGCAATCCAGAATGTGTTCCTTAGAGACCCTAGGTGGGTTAGATCATCTACTGAGGACCTTTCTCTTCCTCACCCCTCGGCAATCAGGTCGTTTTCTTTGTTCCACTCCCCCCTGGTGATACAGTACGTGGGGAAATGCTGCTATAGACCCCATGACTGGGGCAGGAGGGAAAGTGTTGTGCTCAGGGGCCTCGCAGTATCAATCAATACCTTCCCAACATCCAGAACCACTTCTTGAAGAATTTATTAACTTCTCTGAATTCCTCCAAACATCCAGTAATTCCAAAAAACTCAGCAGGAATCAGTAAAAAGTAATATGCAACAAAGTGGCAAGTTTGATGGTGAAGCACTGAAGTAGCACTGATGGTGGTCCTTCACCTTTCTGAATGCCTTTTTAGTTGCGTTTATTTAAGAGAGGCCATTAACTGGAGTGGCGAGGCCATAATGGCAGGTTAGATGTCAAATCGGCATTAGATACTGAATAGCATCACTACCTGCCTGTTCTGTTTGCCTCTGCACAGGCACATAATATCCACCCTAATATTTTCTTCACCTGTGTTAATACCCTGACCAATATGGCATTCAGCACAGGCCGTGCCTGAATAGGATGGGAGCATTGCAGACATAATCTTTTAAATAATCAAAATGCAGCATCAAAACAAATGACATGATGAGTAGCGCATTTTGTGGCCTTGTTAAAAAGTTTGTAAATGGATGAGAAAATAGCCATCTGTAAGTCAACCTATTGTTGATGATTTGTTGCTATTTGTTACTATGTTATAAGGTTTATAGTTTTTAGTTGTGCTGTTAGTAGCAGTTTTATTTATGATTGCAATTTGAAAAGATACTGGATCAACTCAATCACTCGCAGTTTAAATGCTGAAATTATTGCTTGAATCAATAAAAATACAGTACAGGTCAGAGACATTTTTGCCTATGATCTTGTAATTATGGAAACCCTACAGTGTGGAAGCAGGCCATTGAGCCCATCAAGTACATACTGACCTGAAGAGTAGCCTGCCCAGACCCAGCTCCTGCACTATCCCTCTAATCCTGCACTTCCCATGGCTAACCCACCTAGCGTGCACATCCCTGGACATTGTGGGCAATTTAGCATGGCCAATCCTCTTAACTTGCACATCTTTTGTCTATGGGAAGAATTCAAAGGACCTGGAGGAAATCCACACAGAAACAGGGAGAATGTACAAACTCCATGCTTTTGGAAGGCCAGATACAGGCAGAAATTATACAGTGAATGGCAGAACCCAAAGAAGTGCTGATATGCAGAAGGATTTGGGTGTATAGGCCCTCAGATCACTGAAGGTGGCAGCGCAGGTAGAAAAGATAGTAAAAAAGGCCTATGGCTTGCTTGCCTTCATTGCAGGGGGCATTGAGTACAAGTATAGACAAGTGATGCTACAGCTTTATAGAACTTTAGTTAGGCTACACTTGGAATATTGCACACAGTTTTGATCACCATACTGCCAGAAAACTGTTATCAGTGATAATGGGAACTGCAGATGCTGGAGAATCCAAGATAATAAAATGTCAGGCTGGATGAACACAGCAGGCCCAGCAGGATCTCAGGAGCACAAAAGCTGACATTTCGGGCCTAGACCCTTCATCAGAGAGGGGGATGGGGTGAGGGTTCTGGAATAAATAGGGAGAGAGGGGGAGGCGGACCGAAGATGGAGAGAAAGAAGATAGGTGGAGAGGAGAGTGTAGGTGGGGAGGTAGGGAGGGGATAGGTCAGTCCAGGGAAGACGGACAGGTCAAGGAGGTGGGATGAGGTTAGTAGGTAGGAGATGGAGGTGCGGCTTGGGGTGGGAGGAAGGGATGGGTGAGAGGAAGAATGGGTTAGGGAGGCAGAGACAGGTTGGACTGGTTTTGGGATGCAGTGGGTGGAGGGGAAGAGCTGGGCTGGTTGTGTGGTGCAGTGGGGGGAGGGGACGAAGTGGGCTGGTTTTGGGATGCAGTGGGGGAAGGGGAGATTTTGAAGCTGGTGAAGTCCACATTGATACCATTGGGCTGCAGGGTTCCCAAGCGGAATATGAGTTGCTGTTCCTGCAACCTTCGGGTGGCATCATTGTGGCACAGCAGGAGGCCCATGATGAACATGTCATCTAAAGAATGGGAGGGGGAGTGGAAATAGTTTGCGACTGGGAGGTGCAGTTGTTTATTGCGAACCGCGCGGAGGTGTTCTTGAAAGCGGTCCCCAAGCCTCCGCTTGGTTTCCCCAATGTAGAGGAAGCCACACCGGGTACAGTGGATGCAGTATACCACATTGGCAGATGTGCAGGTGAACCTCTGCTTAATGTGGAAAGTCATCTTGGGGCCTGGGATAGGGGTGAGGGAGGAGGTGTGGGGGCAAGTGTAGCATTTCCTGCGGTTGCAGGGGAAGGTGCCGGGTGTGGTGGGGTTGGAGGGCAGTGTGGAGCGAACAAGGGAGTCACGGAGAGAGTGGTCTCTCCGGAAAGCAGACAGGGGTGGGGATGGAAAAATGTCTTGGGTAGTGGGGTCGGATTGTAGATGGCGGAAGTGTCAGAGGATGATGCGTTGTATCCGGAGGTTGGTGGGGTGGTGTGTGAGAACGAGGAGGATCCTCTTTGGGTGGTTGTGGCGGGGGCAGGGTGTGAGGGATGTGTTGCGGGAAATGCGGGAGACGCGGTCAAGGGCGTTCTCGACCACTGTGGGGGGAAAGTTGCGGTCCTTGAAGAACTTGGACATCTGGGATGTGCGGGAGTGGAATGCCTCATCGTGGGAGCAGATGCTGCGGAGGCGGAGGAATTGGGAATAGGGGATGGAATTTTTGCAGGAGGGTGGGTGAGAGGAGGTGTATTCTAGGTAGCTGCGGGAGTCGGTGGGCTTGAAATGGACATCACTTACAAGCTGGTTGCCTGAGATGGAGACTGAGAGATCCAGGAAAGTGAGGGATGTGCTGGAGATGGCCCAGGTGAACTGAAGGTTGGGGTGGAAGGTATTGGTGAAGTGGATGAGCTGTTCGAGCTCCTCTGGGGAGCAAGAGGCGGCGCCGATACAGTCATCAATGTGACAGAGGAAGAGGTGGGGTTTGGGGCCTGTGTAGGTGCGGAAGAGGGACTGTTCCACATAACCTACAAAGAGGCAGGCATAGCTGGGGCCCATGCAGGTGCCCATGGCCACCCCCTTAGTCTGTAGGAAGTGGGAGGAATCGAAAGAGAAGTTGTTGAGGGTGAGGGCGAGTTCGGCTAGGCGGATGAGGGTGTCGGTGGAGGGGGACTGGTCGGGCCTGCGGGACAGGAAGAAGCGGAGGGCCTTGAGGCCATCTGCATGCGGAATGCAGGTGTATAGGGACTGGACGTCCATGGTGAAAATGAGGTGTTGGGGGCCAGGGAATTGGAAGTCCTGGAGGAGGTGGAGGGCATGGGTGGTGTCACGGACGTAGGTGGGGAGTTCCTGGACCAAAGGGGACAAAATGGAGTCCAGATAGGTGGAGATGAGTTTGGTGGGGCAGGAGCAGGCTGAGACGATGGGTCGACCAGGGCAGGCAGGTTTGTGGTTTTTGGGAAGGAGATAGAGACGGGCCGTGCGTGGTTGGGGAACAATGAGGTTGGAGGCTGTTGGTGGGAGGTCCCCTGACGTGATGAGGTCATGAATGGTGTTGGAGATGATGGTTTGGTGCTCGGGTGTGGGGTCATGATCGAGGGGGCGGTAGGAGGTGGTGTCGGAGAGTTGGCGTCTGGCCTTAGCGATGTAGAGGTCAGTGCGCCATACTACCACTGCGCCACCCTTGTCTGTGGGTTTAATGGTGAGGTTGGATTTGGAGCGGAGTGAGCGGAGGGCTGCCTGTTCTGCAGGGGAGAGGTTGGAGTGGGTCCCAGGCCCCAAGATGACTTTCCACATTAAGCAGAGGTTCACCTGCACATCTGCCAATGTGGTATACTGCATCCACTGTACCCGGTGTGGCTTCTTCTACATTGGGGAAACCAAGCGGAGGCTTGGGAACCGCTTTGCAGAACACCTCCGCTCGGTTCGCAATCAACAACTGCACCTCCCAGTCGCAAACTATTTCCACTCCCCCTCCAATTCTTTAGATGACATGTCCATCATGGGCCTCCTGCAGTGCCACAATGATGCCACCCGAAGGTTGCAGGAACAGCAACTCATATTCCGCTTGGGAACCCTGCAGCCCAATGGTGTCAATGTGGACTTCACCAGCTTCAAAATCTCCCCTTCCCCCACTGCATCCCAAAACCAGCCCACTTCATCCCCTCCCCCCACTGCACCACACAACCAGCCCAGCTCTTCCCCTCCACCCACTGCATCCCAAAACCAGTCCAACCTGTCTCTGCCTCCCTAACCTGTTCTTCCTCTCACCCATCCCTTCCTCCCAACCCAAGCCGCACCGCCATCTCCTACCTACTAACCTCATCCCACCTCCTTGACCTGTCCGTCTTCCCTGGACTGACCTATCCCCTCCCTACCTCCCCACCTATACTCTCCTCTCCACCTATCTTCTTTTCTCTCCATCTTCGGTCCGCCTCCCCCTCTCTCCCTATTTATTCCAGAACCCTCACCCCATCCCCCTCTCTGATGAAGGGTCTAGGCCCGAAACGTCAGCTTTTGTGCTCCTGAGGTGCTGCTGGGCCTGCTGTGTTCATCCAGCCTCACATTTTATTCTGCCAGAAAAATGTTGATGCTTTGGAGACGGTATTGAAAATGTTTATCGGGATGTGGCCTGGATGGGGAATTTTATCTTTGAAGGAAGGTTGGATAGACTGGGTTTGTTTTCATTGGAACACAGGATGTTGAGAGGCAACCTGATGGAAGATCATAAGATTGTGAATAGCATGGATAAAGTCAGAAGTATGATGCTTTTTTCCCTGGGTGGAGGGACCAATTACTAGGGGACACAGACTCAAGATGCATTGGAGGAGCGGCAGGAGATGTTTAAAGGAGATGTGCGAGGCAAATATTTCACACACGTGGTATGGTGTGTCTGGAATGCTCTGCCAGGTGGTAGAAGCGGGAACAATTGCAGCATTCAAAAAGCACCTGGACAAATAAGAATCCTGTGTAAGTGAACACAGTTTTAGTATAGAAGGGAAGCGTGTGTTAGTGCAGGCCTGGAGGGCTGAAGGCCTGTTCTTGTGCTTTGTTCCACTGAGACAGTTGCCCAAGGGTAGAATTGAACCCAGGTCCCTACTGCTCTGAGGTAGCAGTGACTAATTGCTGAGCCACCATGCCACCCAAGAATATAAGTTTCCACAGTCTCCAGTGTTTCAAAGACTGAGGTCAGTTTAGTCACGGCCAGGCTCAAGAACTACTGCAACAATAATCAGTCCAGCAAATGACACAGAAGGGGAATAAAAATTTCCAAATCCTACTGATTGGAATCCCTGGAAGGAGTTGATCCCAAGTTACTGAGGAACGTATAGTTCGCTGAGAGGCATAACAAGAAAAGGAGTTGGCAAAAGAATAAAGCAAGAATGACTAAGAGCTAGCAGTCTTGACATGCTAACATCTACTGTCCTTGAGGATTCCAACAATGTGATGAATTGCATTCTGAATTATTTGTCTTGAATAAAGCCCAAGGAGTTGGGGCTTCAAAAAAATACAAGAAAAGACCATGAAAACAATTTGGTAATGCTTTACTGACAGTAAGGAATCCAAAGCCTGCTGTGTATTTCATTGATGTGTTTAATTAATTACATGTATATTATCTTCCATCTTTTCTGTCCACATTTTCATTCCTAATGACCTCCTCAAATGCAAGGACCAATATCCTCCCACATTGTCAAGGATGTACCAGGTTTTCAAATTTGAATAACAAAAACACAACAATATAATTACTGCAATAGGGCATAAATGTTCAGTTAGAAGGTAGGGAGGCCAATTTCATGTTACATTTGGTCCTATTTTGGAAATGCCCTGGGTACTAACTAAACATGCAGTAGAGGAGACAATGACCTAGTGGTATTATCTGGACTGTTAATCCAGAGACCCAGGTAATGCTCTAGGAACCCGGTTTTGAAACCTACCAGGCAAATGGTGGAATCTGAATTGAATTTTAAAAATTTTGTATGAGGAGTCTGACGACCAATCCGTTGTCAATTGTCAGAAATACCCATCTGGTTCACTCATTTTTTTTAGGCAGAGAAACTGCCATCCATACCTGGTCTGGCCTATATAAGATTCTAGACCCACAGAAATGTGGTTGATCGTAACTGCCCTCTGGTGATAAGTGATGAGCAGTAAATACTGGCCTAGCCAGTGAGACCATCATCTCATGAATGAATTTAAAGAAAAGCTCAATTGATTATGTGGATCCATGGCCAAGATCCTTTCTTAGGACTAAAAGAATTAAGCAGAAACTGCTCCACTCAGCTTTTCCAGGTATAGCATTGTGTTCGAAAGGATTGTTGAAGTCACTGAAAGAAGGGTTTGTTTATCTCTTTTACTACCCTTAATGAGCAGCCAGGAAGAGCAGGAGTGTTCCAAATGGTTCCACAACAACTAGTATGATGTGTTAGAGATGCATTCACAATTACCCTATTGCCTCTCCTACCTCGCATCGGACTTTCAATTGTTCTAGTGTTGCAGGCTGGCAGCGCCTATTTATTAACAATCCATAATTGCCTTGGAGGAGGGTGTGGTGAGATGCCTTCTTGAATTGTTGCTACCTTTTGTCTGGCATCATTCCAGTTTGGCATCTGAACCAGGCATTTTTGAGAACAAGCTGCATTGGAGTGACACAGATCCCAATCCTAAGAATCTTGGTGCCCAATTTCAGTGACATTCAGGTCTCCCAGTTTTCACCAAACAAATTAAATTTGCATTTAGTTAAGGAGCATTAATCAAGGCAGATAATGAACTCAGTGGCCATGCCTGAATCGAAAGGCGAAGCGGGTTGGTTGATCTGAATAGCCCAATCCTTTCCTATGTTTTTAAGCCGCTTCCTATGTTCCAATATTCCAATGACTCAGTTTTGTGAAAACTTTATTGGGGAAATAGCTTTAACATACAATCTACAAATAAATAAAACAAAAAAAGTCCAAAACTTGATCAAAATATTTTACATTTATTCTCGAGAATGGTCTTGATGGACTCCTTTAGATTGTCGTGACTAAGAGTACAGTCTGTCCTCTGCCAATTTTTCTAAAAAAGAATATTTTGAGTAGAAAATTCTTTTTGCTGACCACAGCGCATTCAGTACACACACCATAAGTATGATCCTGGCTTTCTTCCTTCCTGTCAGCTCCTAGTCAAAAGAATTATCCGTTAGTCTGGAATCAATCTTCTAAGGAAAACTGTCGCATTTATGAATTCTTTAGAAAAAACTTGCTTTAAGGCAGCAGTTGAAAAATTGGAATGCATTTAACTGTGAGAGCCACGAAATTCATTTCTGTGCCATCATTGTTGCCGGCAAACTCAAGATATCTCCACAGTGTCATCTTGAAAAACTTCCATATTACAAATGCCTTGAATGCATAAAAGTAGATAAATGCTTTGGGCCTGATCAGGGGTAGCCTAGAACTCTGCGGGAAGTGAGGGAAGTGATTGCCGGCCCCTTACTGAGATATTTTCTATCATCGATAGCCACAGATGAGGTGTCTGAATACTGGAGGTTGGCTAACATGGCACCGCTATTTAAAAAAGGTGGTAAGGAAAAGCCAGGAAACTACAGACCAGTGAGCCAGATATTGGTGGTGGGCAAGTTGTTAGAGGGAATCCTGAGAGACAGGATTTACATGCATTTGGAAAGTCAAGGGCTAATTAGAGACAGTCAAAATGGCTTTGCGCATGGGAAATCACATCTCACTAACTTAAATAAGTTTTTTGAAGAAGTAACAAAGAGGATTAATGAGGGCAGAGCGGTGGATGTGATCTATATAGACTTCAAGAAGTTGTTTGACCAGGTTCCTCACAGTAGACTGGCCAGCAAGGTTAGATTACACGGAACATGTGGAGAACTAGCCATTTGGATACAGAACTAGTTTGAAATTAGAAGACATAGGGTGGTGGTGGAGGGTATGCCACAAGGACAGGTGCTGGGGCCCATTGCTTTTTGTCATTTATATAAATGATTTGGATGTGAACATAGCAGCAATGGTCAATAAGTTTGCAAATGACACTGAAATTGGAGGTATAGTGGGCAACGAAGAAGGTTACCTCAGAGTATAATGGCGTCTTGATCACATGAGTGAATGGGCCAAAGAGTGGCAGATGGAGTTTAATTTAGATATATATGAGGTACTGCATTTTGGAAAGGGAAATCATAGCAGGACTTATATACTGAATGGTAAGGTCTGGAGAATGTTGCTGAGCAAAGAGACTTTTGAGTGTAGGTTCATAGTTCCTTGGAAATGGAGTTGCACGTAGATAGGATAGTGAAGAAGGTGTTTATTGCCTTTATTGGTCTGTGCATTTAGTATAGGAGTGGGAAGATCATGTTACCGCTGTACAGGGCATTGGTTAGGCCTCTATTGGAATACTGTGTGCATTTCTGGTCTCCCTGCTTTAGGAAAGATATTGTGAAATTTGAAAGGCATCAGAAAAGATTTATAATGATGTTACCAGGGATGGAGGGTTTGAATGAAAGGGAGAGGCTGAATGGAATAGGGTTATTTTTCCCTGGAGTATCAGAGACAGGGGGATGACAACATAGAGGTTCACTATACCATGAGGGGCATGGATAGAAAAAATAGACATGGACTTTTTCCTGGGATGTGGGAGTCCAAAACCAGAAGGCTTAGGTTTACGGTGAGAAGGGAAAGATTTAAAAGGGACCTAAGTGGTAACCTTTTCATACAGCGGGTGGTGTGTATATGGAACGAGCTACCAGAAGAAGTGGTGGAGCTAGTATAGCTACAACATTTAAAAGGTGTCTGAATGGGTATATGAATAGGAAACATTTAGAGGGATATTGGCTAAATGCTTGCAAATGGGACGAGACTTATGTGGCATATCTGGATGGCATGGACGTGTTGAACTGAAGAGTTGTTTCAATACTATATATCTCTATGATTCTATGACTCTTAACTGGGCTGTTTCTTGTTGTGCTCCAGCATTGTGGCAGCAGGTGAAAAATGGGAAAGGAAACTCCTACTTGTTACCACCCACCCCCACCCCCACCAACCTCCCCCTTCCCCCCACCTCCCCCCTACCCCTCACCCTGGCCCGCCCCACCTCAGTTGATGAATCAACACTCTTCCACATTGAACTCCACTTGGAGGAAGTACTGCTGATGGCAAGGATGTAGAATGTACCTTTGGTGGGAGGACCTCAATGTCCTTCCCTAAGATTGGCTCTGTAGCTGCACTTTTGACAGTAAAAGACATAGCTGCTAGACTGATTCAATAGCAGATGCTGATGGAATCAAGAAGTGAAAAAATCCAACTTGAACTCATCCTCCCCAATCTACCTATTGCAGATGCAAGTGTACATAATGCTTTATGTAAAAGCAATCACTGGATGGTCTTTGTGAAGGTGTAATTTCCTCTTCATACAGAGGGTAACTTCTGTCGTATTGTGTGGCACTACCACCATGTTAATGAGGTAGATTCAGAGCAGATCAAGTCACTCAAAAGTGGGCATCTGTGAGGTTCTGTGGGTCAACAACAGCAGAATTGGATTCAACCATTAACTGCAACCTTATGTGGTATATTTCCGATTCTACTGTTACCATCAAGCTGAATGGTTAAGCCTGGATCAACAAAGAGTGTAGGAAGACATATCAGGGGAAACATTGTGCACGGCTAAAAATTCTGTCATCCTGGTGAAGCGACAACAAAAAAATTGTCCGCATGCCAAACAGCAGAAACGCGTGCAGTACGCAGAACTGAACCACTCCATACCTCACAGTATGATCTCTTCTATCTTGGGGAGATGAAACACGATTGAGTGACACTTTGCACAGCTCCTATGTTCTGTTAGTAAAAATAACCTTAAGTTTCCAGTTTCCTGTGACTTCAGACACACCACCATGTTCCCATGCCGATATTTCTGTCTCAGGCCTGCCACAGTGAAGCTCAACACAAGCTGGAAAAAAACAACACCTCATCTTCTGCATAGGTACCTCACAGCTTTCAATAGTCAGCATTGACTATAACATTTTCAGAGATTGGACATATCCTTCAATGTCTATTACCTAACCTATAACCCCAGGTCCTGTTATTAAATGGTTTGCTTTCAGCACAACCAACACATTTTCAATTACTCATAGCCCCCATTGTCACCTACTTATCTTCTCTTCTTCCCTAGCTTAGTAGCAGCAATTCCTTTCTCTTCCTATCCATTTTATAACTCTCTATCTGTCTGAGCTCGGTCTGTGACTACCTGCTCACTCACTTCCCTCCCTTGACCATTATCAGTATAAGTGCCACATTTTCCTAGTTGCCATCAGTTCTGAAGAGGGGTCACTGGACTTGAAATGTTAATTCTGTCATCCCTGTGCAGATGCTGCCAGGTCTGCTGAGTTTCTCCAGCAATTTCTCTCTTTGTTTCAGATTTCCAACATCTGCAGTTCTTTGGTTCTTGTTTTGTTTGGCTATTATGCCCAAACTGAGTAAGGGATTCAGTAAGTCAAGTAACCCTTCTTCAGAGCTGCGTCGGACATAACAGCTACAGATTTACAATTCTTGAGTTGATTTCAGCAATAAGTGACAGATTACTGATAATTGCATAGACTAGCTATGTGATGGTATTGTTAAGGGTAATGAATGATTTTAAGTTTAACTTGTATCTTGCAGTCTTTGTCTCAAATGTAAAAACATGGTTCAGTTTCATTTTAGAATTCTTTTGTAGGCGGGGTGTCAAAGAGGCTTATTCATTTATAAGTATTTGAATGAGGTTTACTGTCCTTCAGGTGAAGATGGACTAGCAGTTCAATGACCTGATTAAAAAGTAGAAAAAAAGGTTGCCCTGTTATCTAGTGATAGGGTTCTAGCAGCACAGAAAAATGGAACAATGCAGAAAGCCAGTCAGTGTGGAGGTACTGGGTATGGGGACAAGATGTTTACTGCGTATATTACAAGGGTTACAACTTTAAAATGGCTTTGATGTTGCTAACACATTTCTGAGAGTAGAAGATGTCATAGTGAATTATTTGAAACATTTGACTGAGACTCAACTGTGAGAATTAGTGAACAATTAGAAGGTAGAAATAATAGCACAATTTTTTTAAGGAAGAACTTTTTATCCTTGATTTAGTGTTAAAAGGAAAGCAAATTGAAAATGATGCATCAGAGCTAGAATTAGCTAAGACTAGGTTACAAATGAAAAACATACTTGGAAGAGAAAAGAGAAAAGTAAAATACGAGAAAAAGAAAGAGAGAAATGTATGTAAGAAAGTTTGAACAAGCAAGAGAAGAGTAGTACCAAGAAAGAACAAAAAGCAAATCAAACACTTGAACTCCAAGGAGAGACAGAGACATCTCAGGGAATGTGACTTGGCTAGAGAAAAACCTTGACAAAAGGAAGAGAAAAGACATAATAGTTCAGAGATGACAAAGTGTGGAGTTGGATGAATACAGCAGGCAAAGCAGCATCTTAGGAGCACAAAAGCTGACGTTTCGGGCCTCGACCCTTCATCAGAAAAGGGGGATGGGGAGAGGATTCTGAAATAAATAGGGAGAAAGCGGGAGGCGGACGGAAGATGGATAGAGGGGAAGATAGGTAGAGAGGAGTGTATAGGCGGGCGGGTAGGGAGGGGATAGATCAGTCCGAGGAGGACGGACAGGTCGGGGGGTGGGGGAAGTGGGATGAGATTAGTAGGTAGGAAATGGAGGTGTGGCTTGAGATTGGAGGAGGGGATAGGTGAGAGGAAGAACAGGTTAGGCAGGCTGAGACAAGCTGGGCTGGTTTTGGGATGCGGTGGTGGAAGGGGAGATTTTGAAGCTTGTGAAATCCACATTGATACCATTGGGCTGCAGGGTTCCCAAGCGGAATATGAGTTGCTGTTCCTGCAACCTTCGGGTGGCATCATTATGGTACTGCAGGAGGCACAAACTTCAAAATCTCCCATCCCCCCACTGCATCCCAAAACCAGCCCAGCTCGTCCCTGCCTCCCTAACCTGTTCTTCCTCTCACCTATCCCCTCCTCCCACCTCAAGCCACACCTCCATTTCCTACCAACTAACCTCATCCTGCCCACTTGACCTGTCCGTCCTCCCCGGACTGACCTATCCCCTCCCTACCTTCCCACCTATATGCTCCTCTCCACCACCTTCTCCTCTATCCATCCTTGGTCCGCCTCCCCCTCTCTCCCTATTTATTTCAGTATCGTCTCCCCGTCTCCCTTTTCTGATTATGGGTCTAGGCCCGAAACATCAGCTTTTGTGCTCCTAAGATCATGCTGTGTTCATCCAGCTCCATACTTTGTTATCTCGGATTCTCCAGCATCTGCATTTCCCATTATCTCTGATCACAATAGTTCAGAGATGATTCTGATTCCACTGACCACTTCAGCTAATGAGGAATTACTCGGAGTCATCAGATCCTGGTCCTCTCTTTTATAAGAGGATCATGAAATTCCAATTACTAGCCAAATAGATATTAGGAAAATTTGGGCTAAAATACCAAACATTTTGTTGGCCTAGATTTCATAAAAATTGGCTACATTTTGCTTGACATACCATGTACGTCGGGTAGTAACATAACCCCAACTATCAATGAAACCTGAACTCTTAACTCTGATACCAGAACTTGAATGATTTAGCAGAGATGAGGAAGTAGGTTGGGATATGTTATGGATTAAATGGCCCTGCAGGCATACATCTCATTGAACATTATGCTTTATTCAAGTCACTTGGAAGTGCCACAATGTTCATAAGTGCATTTGTACTTTTCCAGCAATTTTTTTAGATTTACCACATAAACCCCAGACGTACCACAGTTTTTGAGAACTGTATACATCCAGTTCTTGAGAGACGTACAAAAACATTTTTCTTTTTGTGATTATAAGTGCTATTGTTTCTATACAAAATACAAACCTTGTCCAGCCAAGGAAGAAATGCCCATTAGCGTGTCTACAGGGGAAACACAACAACAGAACCAGGAAGTGGCTTGCCTCTTAATTCATCAACCAGTAACAATCGACATCTGACTGTAAAAAGACTTACATCTCTCTATCCCTTGCAACTTACTGTTTGCAATCATGTTTCATGTTACATTCCATTCCACTATGAAAGTAATGAGAATATCTGTCAAAACACACAGGGAACAATGTTACCCTATTCAATATTCATTGCCTATATTATTTGCATACATGTCCAGCTGAGTAGCCATTTAAACATACAGTTCATGTTGTCATTAAAATGATGGACAATTTATTGCTAGTATTAGCAAACTTTAAAACTATCAGCAAACTTTAAAACTGTCACGATTGTTGGGTAAGTCAGTGTTTAATAGATTCAAAGATTGGGTAGACTGCCAGGTAATGCAGACTATAAAATTCATACCTTTCAATGCATGGTTCAGTTTTATGCCCATGAGTTGTCTCTTTTCATTGTCTACGCTAATACTCTCCCAATTCTATTCAACCAATTTGAAGCTTGATTATATTATGACTGAATTTCCTTGCGAAAACCTCTTCTATGCTTGTTATTATGGTGGAAAGTTGATGATGGAAAATAGCCAGAATCATTGCTAGCATTCCTTCTACTGCTTATCTTGGAGCAGATTTAATAACAGTGATGGGATATGATAATAATATACCTTTAAAAGGAGTATCTTGCCCTTTGTTTTTGAAGAAAGGTTTTAAGACAAAGGTGTTGAGCTATCTATTTGAATCCAATGAAGAGATTGTGGGGACTTGTGTTTCCTTCTTTAAGTTGGAACAATAGAAGCAGCCTGAATGGGTGGGATCAAGCTCCCACAGATCCAGAAATTTTGCTTTTAGTTTTTCAGTAGCAGCTGCTGGAGTCTTGAAGCTGAATGCACAAGCTCTTTTTCCTCTATCTGCTTTTGCAAAAGATGGGTGTTCTCTTCCTGCTGCTAGGTTTGCATGTGAGGCAATCAATTTTACTGAATTTGCCTTTGCAAGGGTGTGTTTATAGGATGGTACCATATTGGAATGGTTACTATTTAGTAGACAAATAATCTGTTACTCTGTTAAATTTTCCAACAGAGTTATGTTATTTTATTTTTTTCTTTATTCATACAAAATAATTAAACTACAAAAAAGAAAGTATGTTTTGATTTAAATCTGATAATTTGGCCATTCAAATTATACCCAGAATACAACACATGGCATTTATCTTTAAAACAACAAAAAGTTAGGGTACAGGCTAGCTCCTTAATATATTATGAGGTGATTTGGTCTGATCCATAACATGGGATTTTTGCTTTCCAAGGGGGACGCTGGGTGAGTAGTATTTTTGTTTAAATGTTTCATTTTGCAAATAAAATTGATAGTCACTGACAATCTAAAACTTAATAAAGTTATTGTGTGAACTCAGACACTCCCCAGTCTCATAATGAACAATAGCACTTTAAAATGTGATGATGTCAAACTATGCAGTTAGTCCTTGTATAATGTTGTGCTGTTTAACATTATTGTGCTGCATTGCCATTGAGTTAATGAGACCTGCAATCTGACTGTGTTGCAAAGTTCATTTGAATGTCATTTCCTGCATCATTGTATCCCTAAATCTCCAATTTACAGTCTATTCTCATGCCCCATCTATATTTCACTTAACGTCATAATTTTCAGGAATACATCTAGAACTTTAAGTGAGGACTATGTTCGTTAAAATTCAGAATTCAAAATAATGGAATTTCAATAGGAAGATGAATTAAATTTTTTTAATAAAATGTAATGCTTCCAAAATCATTAATACTTAGACTCTCATTTACATTTAATCCCTTGCCCCGTCCCAAAATGTTCCTGACTCAAGACGTTTCTCTTTTCGTTATTGCATAAGTATATTTTAATCATTTAAAAAAATCTGCATTCACAGACACTGAAGCAGTTATAGAGTTATAGAGTCATAGAGATGTACATCATGGAAACATACCCTTCAGTCCAACTCATCCATGCCAACCAGCTTTCTTAAATAAATCTGATCCCGTTTGCCAGCATTTGGCCCATAGCCCCCTGGATCCCTCCTATTCATACATGCATCCAAATGCCTTTTCAATGTTGTAATTGGACTAGCCTCCGCCACTTCCTCTATTAGTTCATTCCATGCACACATCACCATCTGTATGAAAAAGTTGCCTGTTAGATCCCTTTTAAATCTTTCCCCTCTCACCTTAAACCTATACCCTGTAGTTTTAGACACCCCCACCCTAGACCTTGTCTATTCACTCTGTCCATGCCTCTCATGATTTTCAAAACCTCCATAAAGTCACCCCTCAGCCTCTGACGCTCCAGGGAGAATAGCCACAGCCTATTCTGCCTCTCCCTATAGCTCAAAACTTCTAATCTTGGCAACATTGTTGTAAATCTTTTCTGAACCATTTCAAGCTTCACAATATCCTTCCTAAAGCAGGGAGGCCAGAATTGCACGCAATATTCCAATAGCAGCCTAACCAATGTCCTACACAGCTGCATTATGACCTCCCAACTACTATACTCAATGCACTGACCAAAAAAAAGCAAGCATATCAAGCGCCTCCTTCACTATCCTTTCTATCTGTGACTCCCCTTTCAAGGAAATTTGAACCTGCAGTCCAAGGTCTCTTTATTCAGCAACACTCCCCAGAATCTTATTGTTCTGTATCAAGAAAGACTAACACTGGAATTTGACATTTCCTGCAATTGCAAAAATCAAAGATATTTCTTACTCTTGCAGGACATTACTTACATACACTGAGGCACTGGGAGGGTCTGATAACTGAATGGACTCACACTGTGCTTTGAAAGAAGGATCTCTGACAGTGGTCTTTCCCCGCTGTGCCTCGACGCAACAACCCCAAATTTTAGTGCATCCCTCAGCACGAGGTTCTGGTCCCTGGAATGTGCCAGTCTGCAGCACGCAGCCGAAGTCAACTCTTTGCGCCAGAAGACCAACAAGTTTCAGGCAGACCTGAAAGGTGGCTTTTCACAGAGTTGATTGTCCTTTCAGGTACAGTCTATGTTTTCCTTAGTGTGCATCCCAGGGAACTGCCTGTAAAGCTCAGAGTAACGGAGATGATCAGGATGAATTTCTACAAGAACCACTAGATATCTCTCCACACTTTCTTTGTAGGTGCATCTCAGAAGGAGTCAACTAACAGTGTCTTCAACAGTGTAGCTGCTTGGAGGGCAGGGTGCAGTCACGCACAGAGACCAGGCGTAAATGAAGAATCCTGAGTCAAGAGGTTGATATAAGCAATTTTGTTAAAGAATTGTGTTTGTACCTGCTGCAAGAGGTATGTCTGAAATCATTTTTCCGCTATAGCTACATTTTTTAAGAATAAAAGTGTAAACTCAGGAACTTATAGATTCTAGAAGTTAAATTTAAATAGCTGATTAATTAACATGTGATGGTGGAATATTTTAATAATTGCTTACTCAGCTTGCACATAACAGCTGGACTTTTCACAATGCATGTGTTGATTTCAGCATGAAGTAATAGATTACTGATAACTGCAAAAACTAGATATGCGATGGCATTGTTAAGCACAATATATAACATTGGTTAACTTACATTTTGAAGTTTTTGTGTTTAAACATGCTGAAATGATTTAGTGTCATTTTAAACTTGCTTTGTAGGCTTGATGCAACAGAGTCTTATTTACTTTGATGCGTTTGAATGAGGTTTTATCGTCCCTCAACTGAAGATTGCGATAGCAGCTTCATACTTTAACAAAACATGGAGAATGTCAATCAACATGGAGGTACTGGGCTTAGGAACAGAAACAGTTGCTGAGAAGTATATTCTAAAATGGGTTTGACTGTTGGTTCGACTTTTCTGGGAGTAAAAGATGTAACGGTGGATTATTTGAAATCTTTGACAAAGATGAAATTGAGAGAGTTCGTGGACAAATTGAAGACAGGTTGATGTGACAATGGAGAGAAAGTTTGGAAAATAGTTTGACATCAACAATGAGACTCCTGTCATTAAGAGCAGAAAGTCTTATTTTCAAACCAGTGTAGTACAGAGAGATGAAATCTTCCCTGGTGAGTAGCCTATTTGGAGACAATGGCATTTATTAACATCCTCATTATTATACTATCGTGCCTAATTGAAATGAAATTTCCCATTCTACCACCTGTTGGATGGAAATCAGACAGCAATAATTCCCAATATGGTGGTCAGAGCAGTAACCTGGCAACTCCAGCTCCACCTCACTTCCATCCTGTAAGCTGGATGTCAATATTTCAGGGCATGCTCCACAGACAGTAACCAGATGCACCCCATCATTCAGTTGGGATTTCAGGTCCTTACTGGTTAAACAGGACGTCAATTTCCCTCTGCCCGTTATGTTTAAGACAAATGACACGAACTGTTCAGGCAGTTGAGAACTGCCAGCGCTTGACCAGATGCATGGCTAGGCTGGGCTTTAAAGTTGACATCAGTGCCAGGAAATCCTAGCCATGTGCAGTACTACTGAATATGATGAGCAGGACACCCTAGGGGTATCGTCCATTGGGACATCATTGAAGCGTAGGAAGATCACAAAAGAAAGTCGTTAGGTCACGCAAACAGAAGCCTCCATGAAACTCACCAAAATTGGGAGCTAGCCAATTTCTGGTAAAATTCAGTTGTATGAATTGCTTTTTCTCTGTAATTTGTTTTAATAAATCTGAATGGATTCATTTCTTCCATTGAAATCGTATATTTTATTACAGACAGATAACCATTCGAACGTAAACTTTAAATCATTTACATTGAAAACCTGCTCAAACATTTTCAATGAGAAAATATGATTCCACAATTTCTGTTGCACGTTTGTATCGTCAGATAGAATTGTCCTATTTTCACACTTAACCACTGAGGAGCTGGAGCCAACAGGATAAAGAACATTCCTGGTATACATCAAGTTGCATTGATTCTAATCGATTTTAAAATGACATTTGTGCAGGCAGATCAACTCATATGTCCATTGATTTTCTGGCAAAGCAATGGTAATTTGTCACCAGTTTCCTGGTGTAGTGCAGTGCGTAGGAACCTCAACAAACTAAACCACAGAATGGTGAGCAATGAGTTTAATTCTGCTGTGGTGCCCAGTCTCAGCTTCATCGCTGCACTGAGTTACCAAGCAAAAACCACACACTATGGGAAAGAAGAAAAGTTATCGCCAGGTCATCTTGTATACTTCCTGCCAGTCAGCTGAAGAATCGTGGAGGTCTGGTTGGATTTGTTTACACTGTCCTTTGCAGGTGGTGCAGAACATGATAAAATCTAAGAGAAAAATAGAGAAGCAAACCACAATAAACTTCAAAAATTAATTTGTTGCTCTTAAATTAATGGCAAAATTCCATCATTTAGGCATAAGGTTAATGGCACAATTTAAATAGAATTAATACTTTCCCTTTCCTTTTCTTACTATCATGATCCATTACATAGAATTGTGTAGTGGGAGCACAACCAGATTGAGTCATAAATTAATAGGTCCCTATTATAATTCTCTGAAAGTAATTGACACTAAAAATGTTGAGAAAGTATATTGTGTGAATGTGAGTACTTATAAATCTTCAAGGTAGAATTTTAGATATCCTAAAACTCTGGTGTTAAAATATTTGTTAAATATTGGAGCATAATGGTGCAGAAACAGGATAAAATCTGTTGCACTCACCATGTTATTCTCTTTAAGACATCTACTATTTAAATTTAATTCACCACCACATTCCTCAGTGCCTTAGGCAGAAATATATAGTTGTTTCTTGAACTTACTGGTATTTCAAAAGCCTGGCACTCGATTAACCGAGGTACGGTACAAGTCTTTTATTATTCCTAATTTTCTGGAACTTTAAAAGGTGTTATGAGGTGCGGGTTTAGTGTCCCTGTCTCAAACTAAATGTCTAGGTCCAAGTTTTACCTGCTCCGGAAACATGTCATATCATGTCCAAACAGGTTAATTAAAAATTATTTATGAAATCATGCTGAATTAGAGCCTTCTTTCCATTTGTTCACAAGACGTGGCAGCACTGGCTGCACCGGTATTTATTCTTTGCCCCTACCTGCCTTTGAAATGGTGGTTGTGAGCTGCCTTCTTGAACTGTTGCAGCCCATGCGTTGTAGTTGCACCCACAATGCTGTTAGAAGTGATGATTCAGATTTTGACCAAGTAGCAGTAAAGTAACAGTAGTATAGTTTTAAGTGTGGCTTGAGGGGCTGTATTTCTATGCATCTACTACCCTTGTCTTGCTAGATGTACAGATGGGTGTTTGGAAGTTGCTGCCAGAGCAGCCTTACTGAGTCGCTGCTGTGCATTCTGTAGATGGTACAGACCATTGCCATTGAATGTCAGATGTGATTGGAATGAATGTTGAAGAAGGCGGTTGAGGTGCGAATCAAGTGACTGCTTTGTCCCGGGATGGTGTTGAGGTTTTGAGAGTTGTTGGAACTACCCGCACGCAGCAAGTGTAAAGTATTGTAGTATTCAATCACACTCCTGCATTGTGCCTTGCGGATGAGATTTGTGGAGTCAGGAAGTGAGTTACTTGCTCGTGAATTGCAAGCATCTGACCTGCATTTATATGGTTAGACCAGTGCAGTTTCTGGTCAATGGTAATCTTAGGATGTTGAGAGTGGAAGCTTCAAAAGCTCTAATGCCATTGAATGTCAAAAGGAATCGGTTAGAGATCTTGTTGCAGATGGCCATGGCCTGGAGTAAATGCCACTTGCTACTTGTCAGTCCAAATCTGATATTGTTCAGGCCCTGTTGCATTTGGACATGGACCGCTTCAACATCAGAAGATTCAAAGTAAAGAGGGTAAGTCAATTTCAACAATCCTTTCCATAACAGTTTTTATGAATATAAACATTCACAAAACAATACTAATATATTTAGGGAATTTTATATTACTGCTCTCCAGTTCTCCTTCTCCTAAGGATAGCATTTATTAAGAAACAATTAGCAGATATATATGATTTTAATGGAAATTCATGTCAAAAGCTCCACCCAATACTTATTCAACAAGTCGTGTTGGGTTTTCTCCACTTCATGAAGCATTTATTTTTGACTTCCAACTGTTCCACACCCTTCTTTAAATTGCTTCAGGTACCTTTGTACCTTACACTTCTTCAACTCCAAAGAATCCAATGTGTGTGTGGGAGGAATGCACTGAAATTTATTACAATGAACAAAGCACAGTGGCTTGAGTGTTACAATTTTCCTACCATTAATGTCGTATTACAGAATCCAATGCCGTTCACTGAAAATTTGCCAAATCTGAATCAATTTAATGACATCGCCATGTTATTTATTTTGATTGCAGTTGGCATAATTTTCAATGATAATTAACTCCATCCTTTCTGTGTTCACAATACACTGTTAACTAGCAAAGAAATCACAATTAAAAAACCTTGATTCTTTTTAATGGAATTTTTTTACAAGGGGCAGTACAGTGGCTCAGCAGTTCGCACTGCTGTCTAACAGTGCCAAGTACCCAGGTCACATCCCACCCATGGATGACTGTCTGTGCAGTGTTTGTACATTCTCTGTCTGCATGGGTTTCTTCCGGTTGCTCCAGTTTCCTCCTATAGTCCCAAGATGTGGAGTGTTAGGTGGATTGTCCATGAAAAATGCAGGGTTTGCAGGGATAGGGTGGGGGATTGGTCTGGGTGGGATGCTCTTTGGAGGGTTGGTGTGAACGCAGTGGGCCAAATGGCCTGCTTCCACACTGCAGGGATTCTATGAATAAGGAGATACAAAAGAAATAAAATGTTCTTTCCTGTAGGGAGACTGAAAACCCCTTAAGCTGTTAGTTTACGTGGTCAGAATAACAAAGACACTTGTCAAGGCCTTAGTACCCAATCCAACCATAGATGACTGCTCTGGCCTACCAATCTACCCAGTGACATCTGCATTGATTGCATTGATCTGGCATTGGTTGCATTAGATTCTGAGTAAAGGAAATAATTTGTACAGTGGCTAAGTTTGTTTTGGCACTCTGTAAGTAAACTTGAAACAGAAAACCTCATGAAGAGTAAGAACAAGCAATATTGGGCTTGCAATTAGAGCTGTGAGGCTCTAGACATTACTGTGAACCCTTAGTATAAACATTCTTGCTTTTCCATGCTTAGGGTGAGATTAGGAACAGGAAGGAGTGTGATACTTACCTCAACCTTTTCTCAACACGACTCAGCAATCAAGTTTCATACACTTGAGGGCCTGACTCAATGTTAAAATCATATCATGGCAACAATGATGACATTATTTGAGGAATTAATTTAACTAACAATTTAAATTAATTCATCATCTATGCATGCAAGAGGAAAAAGGAAAGAGGGAGGGGCTGGTGGTTAAAATTGAAGCCTTGATTGGGCAGGGCCAGGATACAAAAGCAAGAATCACAATGCAAGGTTATTCCTTGCATAATTGAGATGTTGCAGGGAGGATACATCAAGGCCATCCCAGTGATTGGAGCAGGCAGCACAATTGATTCAGTTCAACAAGCAACCGGCTCTCTGATCAATAAAGTGTGAAGCTAGATGAACACAGCAGGCCAAGCAGCATCTCAGGAGCACAAAAGCTGATGTTTCGGGCCTAGACTCTTCACCCTCTCTGATGAAGGGTCTAGGCCCGAAACGCCAGCTTTTGTGCTCCTGAGATGCTGCTTGGCCTGCTGTGTTCATCCAGCTTCACACATTATTATCTTGGATTCTCCAGCATCTGCAGTTCCCATTATCACGGCTCTCTGATCACTCCATGAGACAATGAAACTGTCCCCTTTTATAAAGAGTTGATAACACTGTAGCCTATTCAGACAACCATTTCCTGTGGATTGCCAGGTAGTATTCGCCGATTTGGCTTTTCAGTTTGTTTGAAGATTTTAAGTTTAGAATCAGACCCAATTCAGTGTCTGCGAACTTGTCTCCAATGTCTCCAGTTTGACGAATACTCACCAAAGAGATCCCACTCTTACCAAATTCCAAATTAGCACTTTGTCCTTGGATCACTGTGTTCCCTTACTGCGCAGGGAGCAAATGTGGGACAGGCCCATGGAGAGGCCAATCAGAGCAGTGTTGAATAAGAGGAGAAAAGTGTCTGAGACTATTATATGTAAAAAAATGTTGAACAGAGCTTTTCTGATTTTTGTTTTGGTATGGTAAGTGTCTGAAATCTTGACAAACATCATTACAGTATTATTTCAAATACGTAATATGTTGAGAATGAACAGTTTCTGAATATTTTAAGCCAGGTATGGTATCTTGATAGTTACTCAGTAAATTAACAACTGTTATTTCATGTAAGTAATGTTTTGATGTACCATTTATCAATAGATTAATCTGCAACTTCTTAATCAAGATAACAAAGACTGTAATAAGAATATTAACTATTTTTCTTGTTTCCAAGGGATGAGGGCATCACTGCCCAGGCAGCATTTATTGTACATCCCTAATTGCCCAGAGGGCAGTTAAGAGTCAACCACATTGCTGTGGGTCTGGAGTCACATGTAGGGCAGACCAGGTAAGGATGGTAGTTTCCTTCCCTAAAAGACACTAGTGAACCAGATGGGTTTTTCTAACCATTGACAATGATCACGGTCATCATTAGACTCTTTTAATTCCAGATACTTATTAAATTCAAATTTCACCATCTGCTGTAGTGGGATTCAAACCTGGGTCCCCAGAAAATTATCTGGATCACTGAGTTAACAGTCCAGTGATAATACCACTAGGCCATTGCCAATAAATAAGCAATTAGTAAAACAATCATGTTAGGTTTAAACTTTGTGCTAAAGTTTCAAAAATCTATTAAGTTAGTGTCAAATCTGCCAGTTAATGGTGACCATTTTCTCAGTTATGCCATTTGTAACGATGCCCTACTTTGATACAACATCACATTCTTAAGGGAAATGTGGCTGTGAGTGAGAGGGGCCCTGATTTCAACAGAGGACCTAGCAGTTTTTTTGCCACTGCCTGGTTTCTTTGCAGTTGGTTGTAACTTGCCAGAAAGTATCAGCACTGGTATCTCATGGGCTCAATAACCAGCAGGTGCGACCCTGATACATCAACATGGTGCTACCTGACATGACAATGGAAAACAAAATGAAGCAAATCAACAAATAAAATCAGCTAGTTGGCTAAATGTTAAATGCTTTTTAGCAAATCTTCGAAAATCTAAACTTAAAAAAACTGAAAGTACTGTGGATGCTGTAAATTGGAAGCAAAACCAGAAATTTCTGGAAAAGTTCAGCAGGTCTGGCAGCAATTTAAAATTCTGAGGAAAGTTCACTTTACCCAAAAATGTTACCTGATTTATCTCTTTAGATGCTGCCAGACCTCTTGAGCTTTACTAGCAATTTCTGCTTTTGCTTCTAAAACCTAAACTGGGGAATCATCAGACACCGTTACCGCCACCTCCAGCAAGATGCCACCACCGGACATATATTCCCCTTGTCCTCCTTCCACAGGGACTGTTCCTTCCAGGACACCCTGGTTCATAATTCCTTCACCCCCAACACCTCCCCACAGCCGAATGGCACCTTCCCCTGTAACCAGCGAAGGTGCAACACCTGCACATTTACCTCCTCCCTACACAGTATCCAAGGGCCCAGACATAGCTTCCAGGTGAAGCAACACTTCACCGGCACTTCCAAGAATCTAGTCTACTGTATTCGCTGTTTACAATGTAGTCTCTTCTACATTGGGGAAATGAAGCATAGATTTGGCGACTGCTTCACAGAACATCTACATTCTGCTCTCAAAACAGACCCTGAACTACCTGTTGCCTGCCATTTCAATGCACCACCCTGCTCCCTGGCCAACATCTCTGTCTCTGGCTTACTATAGTGTTTCAGTGAAACCCAGCACAAGCTGGAGAAACAACACCTCATTTTGCGCTTGGGGACCCTACCGCCCTCCAGACTCAATATTGAGTTCAATAATTTTAGGGCCTCAACTGTCCTATGTCCCAAACGCCCACCCCACACCCCAAGCCTTGTTACAATTTAGCCTGTCACTACACACCCCTGCTGTTACTCATTAACAGTCCCCATTAACAACTATTCACCCTCCCAGCCTGATCATTAGCATCTCCTTTGTCTGTCCAACTGTCTTTCTCTCTCTTTGGGCTCTATCCTATTGTTTAATTCCTACCCCACCCACCTCCCTATTTTCTGCATTTAAACTGACGTTTTCCCAGCCACCATCAGTTCTGAGGAAGGGTCACCAGACCCAAAACGTTAACTCTGTTTTCACCTCCACAGATGCTGCCAGACCTGCTGAGCTTTTCTGGTAGCTTGGTTTTTGTTGCTAAACTGGTGAAAGTTTGCTTACAGATAGCTTGGAAATAAATTGTTCATTTGGAACCACTGTTAGTCCTGCAAGAACTTAGAAAGCAATAAGTGGATTTTTGTGTAAGGATCAATCCACCTTCCAGTGGAAAACATTTATTTTGGTTTTTGTTTGGAATGTGGACTCCACTAGCAAGGCCAGTGCTGTCCTTGAGACAATGTTGGTGACCTACTTTTTTGAAAGCCAATGTTTCCTCTACTGTCACAATGCCATCTCTTTTTTTGTTCCTACAGTTTATTTAAAATATGTATTTATTTAATATGGATAAAAGTTTCACAGAAATTTTGACTTTTTGACAATGTAACTAGATCGTTTCAGGCAAGCACCTTTAAATTCAAATTGGCCTCGGATCAGAGCAGTCAGCCAAGTTTACTGAACTGGTACGATTCTCTAAATGCACAAATCTCAGGACAGAATTTTCCCAGGTCTTAAATTTGTGCAGGCAATGACAAGGAAGTTGAGAAAAATATCATGAGAATAAAAAAGCTCTGTTTGAAACAATCATTAGGGTAGCGTGAAGACGGCTGTCCCAGAGTTGACCATGTCTTCCTAACTCAGCCCAGGATGCTGGACCACAGTCAGACCTACTGGTTTGGGCATGGGCAGGGGCCTCAGCAGGGACAGTGGGGAATTCAGCCCTGGGGGAAGTGGGATGCTCAGGCCTGGGGTTGGGGTTCATTTGGACAGTATTGCTGAGGAAATGACAATGGTGAAAGGGGCAATTCCAGACAGAAGAGCAGAATCTCGGCACAACATTGAGGGCCGAAGGGCCTGTACTGTGCTGTAATGTTCTATGTTCGATAAAATGTTCTATGTAATCTCTTCAAGCGTAAGAGAGAGCAGGAAGCTGCAGAAAGGGAAAGGATTCATGTCATTTGCAATCACCCCACTCTCTCTGTAGTAGCAGAGTATTGGGATTTAGAGTTGCACCTAGATGGTTGTTTATGGAAAAATCTATTGAGTATTTGGTATTCTTTTGTGAGAATCTAATACTAAAGACCATCTAGTTAGCTGTAACTTATTTCTAATAGAAATTTACTTTTAATTAAATGGCTGCCGGGGGGTAAAAAGGGCAGTGAGCAGGTCGTATGCTTCTGTCATGGAAAGAGACATTTTTTAAAGTCCCGGATGAGTAAATCTGCAGGAAGTGTATCCATTTGTAGCTCCTGTCAGACTGCACGTATCAGTTGGACATATTGATAATCATGCAGGATGCAGACAGTCATAGTCAGGTAGATGAATGGATAACTGCACAGACGGCGCAGGAGTCCTTTCTGGCTCTTCCCCACTGCCTTCCCCCCTCCACCCCTGCCTAACAAGTATCCCATTGTGGACTGAGGTGGTGGTTTGTCCATCTGAGGGATGGCAACGGCAGCAACTAGAGCAGTGGCACCACTGCTGGATAAGTTGTACAGCAGGGAGGATCAAAGTGCAAGTGAGCAGTAGTAATAGGGGTGCCTGTAGTCAGGGGCACAGATACTAATTAAGATCATCAGATGCAAGTGATGCCACCACCAGACCTCTTCCCCACTCCTTCCACGTCTGTCTTCTGCAGGGGCCATTGTCTCTGGGACACCCTGATCCACACCTCCTTCACACCCCACCCCCACCCCCTACAGCCCTACGGCACCTTTCCCTGTAACCTTGTGAAGGTGCGACGCCTGCCTATTTACCTCCTCCCTCCCCACTATCCAAGGGCCCAAACATACCTTCCAGGTAAAGCAACACTTCACTTCACTTACCCTTCCCAGAATCTAGTCTACAGCATTTGCTGCTCACAATCTGGTCCCCTCTACATTGGGGAAACAAAGCTTAGATTGGGTGACCACTTTGCAGAACATCTACTTACTGCTCGCGAAAGAGACCCTGAGCTACCTGTAGCCTACCACTTTAACACAACACCCTGTTCCCTGGCCAACGTCTCTGTCTCAGGCTTGCTGCAGTGTTCCAGTGAAGCTCAGCTCAAGCTGGAAGGACAACACATCATTTTCCACTTGGGGACCCTGCAGCCCTCCGGACTCAAAATTGAATTCAATAATTTTAGGACCTCAACTCTCCCATTTTCTAGCCCCCTGTCTGATAAATCAGGCCTTGTTATCACATAGCCTGCCATTACACACTACCTGTTGTTAGTCACTAACAGTCCCATTAACTACTATTCACCCTTCCAGCCAGATTATTATCAACTCCTTTGTCTATTCGAGATAACAAAGTGTGGAGCTGGATGAACACAGCAGGCCAAGCAGTATCTTAGGAGCAGGAACTGCAGATGCTGGACAATCCGTGATAACAAGTTGTGGAGCTGGATGAATACAACAGGCCAAGCAGCATCTTGGGAGCTCTTAAGATGCTGCTTGGCCTGCTGTGTTCATCCAGCTCCACACCTTGTTATCTCAGATTCTCCAGCATCTGCAGTTCCTATTATAACCTTTGTCTATTCAACCGCTCTTCTCTCCCTTCGGGGTCTATCCTATCCTTTACTCCTGAACCCCCCCCCCCTCCCTATTTTCTGCATAAAACTGACATTTTCCCAGCTACCATCAGTTCTAAGGAAGGGTCACCGGACATGAAGTGTTAACTCTGATTTTCTTTTTCTTCACAAATGCTGCAGACCTGAGCTTTTCCAGAAACTTTGGTTTTTTGTTCCTGATTTACAGCATCTGCAGTTCTTTCGTTTTGTTTGCACAGATATGTGCACATGTGGATACAAAAGGGACTCCAGGATGGTGTGTTGCCTCCCTGGTGCCAGGGTCAAGGATGTCTCTGAACGAGCATGGGACGCTCTCAGAGAGAAGACCACACGTATGCCACAAGAGTGACAAGGCCCTGCAAAGGAAGTTCAGGTAGTTCAGTAGTAACTTGAAATTCTAGAGCCCTAGGGTTGTAATCTCCGGATTACTCCCTGTGCTTTCTGCCAGTCGGGTTAGCAAGAGGGAGAAAGTGCAGTCAAACATATGGCTGAAGGGCTGGTGCAAGAGGGAGGACTTCAGGTGTGTGGATCAGTGGTATGTCTTCTGGGCAAGTGGGCATGAGAAATTGCACCTAAACAAGAGGTGCATCAATATCCTGGCGGGGAGGTTCGCTAGTGCCACGGGGGATAGGGAACAGAACAGTAGGTCAGTAAGTGAAATAATTTGAGTAATTAGAAACAAATGCCAGTAAGGCTAAGAAGAGCAGACAGGGAAATGTTACTGAACATGGCAGGACTGATAGTCTGAAATGTGTTTGATTCAATGTGAGGTCTATCATTGATAAGGCAGATTAACTTAGAGCTTGAATTAATACATATGACTTTGAAATTGTAGCTATTACAGAGACTTGGTTATGAGAGGGACAAGACTAGCAGCTTGATGTTCGAGGATTTAGATGTTTCAGGCAAGATAAAGAGGGTGTAAAAGACTTGGGGGGAGATTGTGTTACTGACAAGGGAGAATATCATGCCTGCACTGAGGGAAGACATCTTGTGGGATGATACTGTGTCTTTAAATGTTTTGTCCTATTTCTTATGCAGAGAGGTGTTGTCACTGTTGTTGCCAAATGTGTCTTTTAGACAGGCAGTTTATAAATAGCCTGGAGTTATTCCTGAGTGATTTTTTTGTCATAAATTAGACAAAAATATCATGAGTGGGTGAGGTCAGGGCTTACATAGACCAAAGAAGGCTTCCAATTTGGCTTTAGTTAGTTGAGATGACTTTTTCTAGCTGCTTGAGTACTCTGCTGCTGGGGTGAAGTCTCAGTTAGGGAGGCTTCCTCTTTAAAATCTAAAGGGGCAGACTGTGCTTCTTTCTTTTGGACTGGAAAGAGACAGCATGTGGGAATCGTAACTCCTTTGCTGAATTGTATTTTTGCCAAAGGATGCTGCTCATTGGAACAGTTGATGATTAGTGGTTGCACAACTCATTATCTTGTTAAGTATTTCCATAGAGTAAAGTGCTGCGTTTTTTTCTTTTGATGTATTTTACCTGTTTTAAGAATGAAGTGTGTTTTGATTAAAGCTGTTTGACCAATCAAAGCATATCTGGAACATACAGCTTACACTTGCCTTTAAAAATAAATTTAGGTTCTTGGCTAACTCCATAATATATTTTATCGGTCTGGTCTGTTCCATAACACACTTGGAGGGCTCACCCAGCAAGTCCATATGAGTACAGCTTAGAAATAGGAAGGGTGCAATCACTTTGGGGTTGTACTACAGGCTTCCCAAAAGCCAGTAGGAGATATGAACAGATTATGGGAAAACGAGAGCAACGGTGTTGGTGATTTTTAACTTCCCAGATTTTGACTGGGATTCCCTTAGTGCCAGAGGGTTGGCTGAGGGAAGGAGTTTGTTAGGTGTATCCACAAGAATTTCTCTAAGCAATATGTAAATAGTCCATCTTGGGAAGGGGCAAATTAGATCTGGTTTTGAGCAATGAACATGTCAAACGATAAAAGTTTCAGTGGGGAAGCCCTTTAAGAACAGTGACCATAATTCCATAAGTTTTAAATTTTATATAAGGATAAGAGTAATCTTCAGGTGAAATTAGTGAACGGGGCCAGGGGTGGGGTGGGGGCTGGGGGAGAGGAGGGTGAGCTAACTGCCACAATGTTAGTTAGAAACTGTGAAAAGTAAATGTGGGGGTGACTGTTTGAGGGTAAATCTACCTCTGACATGTGGGAATCCTTATAAAGGCCAGTTAATGGGCTTTCAGAACCAGCATGTTCCTGCGAGGGATAAGGACAGCAAGATTTGGGAACCTTAAATGAGAAGAGAAATCATGAGCCTAGTCAGGAAAAAAAAAGCAGACATAAGGTTTAGAAAATTGAAGACAGATGACCCCTCAAGCAATATAAAGAAAGCGGGAAAGAACCAATACAAGGAGATAGGAGGGATAAAATGGACCGTGAATTGACCTTAGCAAACAGGATTGTGGTCTACAAGGGCCAAGAGGGTAGCTAGGGAAAGGGTAGGTCCACTCAAGACGAAGGAGAGAATTTGTGTGGAGTTGGAGGAAGTGGGTGACATCCTTAACGAACATCTTGTGTCAGTATTTACAGAGGACAAGGGCATGATGGTTGGTGAGTCTAGCGAAGGGTATGTTGATTATTCTTGGGCATGTTTTGATATAAAAAGGAGGTGGTGTTGGCGTGTTTTTAAGAGCATGAAGGTAGACAACTCCCCAGGGCTGGATGGGATCTATCCCAGAATGATGAGGGAGGCAGGCGAGCTTGTATGAAATCTTTGCTTCCTTTTTAGTCATGAGCTCCTGGGCAAATGGGGAATAGCCAACATTGTTCCTTCATTTAAGAAGGGCAACAGGGATAATTTAGGAAACAATAAATCAGTAAGCCTTCATGTCAGTGATTGGGAAAGTATTCAAGAAGATTCTTTGGGACAAGATTTAGTCTTATTTGGACAAATTTGGACTTATTAGTGATAGGTATAATGGCTTTGTGCAGGGGAGATCATGGCTGTCAAACTTTGAGTGTTTTAAGGAATTGGCTGAAATGATTGAGGACAGAGTGGTGGATGTTGTTTACACAGTCTTTATCAAGGATTTTGACAAGGCCCTTCATGGCAGGGTAATAAAGAAAGTGAAGTCACGTGGGATCTATGGTGTGCAGATAAGATACACAAAGGTTTGGGAGTTACAGATGCTGAGGAGGACTGACGGAGGGTACAGGATGAAACAGAGAGGTAGGAGACTTGGGGGTGGGGGCGGGCGGGGAGGAGTGGGAAAGCGGTGGGAAAGGCAGATGGAGCTTAATCCAGAAAAATGAGGTGATGCAATTTGCAAGGTCTAATGCAGGTGTGAAATATACAGTAAATGGAAGAAAGTTTAAAAGTATTTGGGGCATCTAGGCATACAAATCCACAGTTCCCCAAAAGTGGCAAGACAAATGGATAAGGTGGTCTAGAAGGTATTTGACATGCCTCTTTCCTCAATCAGGGCATAAAATTGCGAAGTAAAATTGCAGCTGTATAGAATGTTAATAAGGCCACACTTAGAATATTGCATACAGTTCTGGTCACCACACTGCTAGAACGATGTGGAAGCTTTGGAGAGGGAACAGAAAATGATGATCTGAATGTTGTGTGGCTTTGAGGGTATTAGCTATGAGGAGACATTGGACAAACTTGGTTTATTTTCACTTGAATATTTAGAGTGTGAGGGAGTGACCTGACAGAAGTTGGCAGTCTTGGATAGAATGGATCGTTAGTCTTTTTCCCCGGATAGAAAAGTCCGTTACTGTGGGATATAAATTCAAGGTACAAGTGGAGAAGTTTAAAGGAGATGTGAAAGTAAGTGTTTTTTTTTGTTTTAAAGATGGTGTCCAGAATGTGCTACCAGAGGAGGTGGTAAAAGCAGATACAACAGCAATGTTTAAGAGACATCTTAACAGATACATGAATAGGCAGGGAATGGAGGGATATGGAAGATGTAGAGGCAAAAGACCTGTAACTTAGGAGGGCATCACATGTTGGTGCATGTTGTAGGCCGAAGGGGCTGTTCCTGTCATGTAGTGTTCTTTGGTCTGTGCTCAACATGAGGAGAATGAATAGCTGGGAAGGCCGTGACAAATTGCAAAGCCACACGCTCAGGAGATAAATGGAAATCACTTCACATAGGATGGGATCAGACCTGACCTGCAGAGGGACCTTGTGCTGTACTTGGCCTTGTCGGTCTAAAAGACTTGGCTGGCCATCCCCAGGGGCATTTGGATATAGCTGACCCAGGTCTGTTCAGTCGTACCTAGATGCAGCCTTGCTGTCCCTAACACCCTGCCTCAGCTTTCGCTTCACAGGGTGGCAGGGGCTGGAAACCTCGGGCATTCCTAAGAGGGAGCTTCTGGGGGTCACGTATGTGACCTTCTTCCATCTGGGTGTTTAAAGGAACTGATCTGTTTCCCTGAGAGGAAGGGACACCTGCAATTAGGTCAAGATCCCTTGGCACGCATTGATATAGAGCACTAATGCCTATAGCAATGGACTACAGGCCTGTGACACTAAATATGCTGGACCAGGGTCTCCATAACAGTAACTAGCTTCTTCATTCAAGGCATGCTAGAAGCAGCACAGCATGGATAACATTGTTGGAGTTTTCCATAAAGTCACAGATTAATACAACACAGAAACAGAACCTTCAGTCCAACTGGTCTGTGGCTACTAGACATCCCAATCTGACCTAGTCCCACTTACCAGCTTTTGGCCCTTATCCCTCTAAATCCAGATGTTTCATTTTGGTAAGGAAAACAAGGGTTGGACTTTTACACTTAATAGAAAGGCCCTAGGAAGTGTTGCTGAACAAGGAGACCTAGTGGTGCAGGTGCATAATGCCTTGAAAATGGAGTGACGGGTAGACAGGGTGGTGAAGGAGTTGCTTGGCATGCTTGCCTTTGTTGGTCAGAACATTACGGCTGTACAAGGCACTGGTTAGGCCACTTTTGGAATACTGCATACGATTCTGGCTTTCCTTTGATAGGAAGGATACTGTTAATCTTGAGAGGTTGCAGAAAAGATTCGCAAAGATGTTGCTAGGAGTAGAAAGCTTGAGTTATAGGGAGAGGATGAATAGGCTGGGGCTTTCTTCCTTGAAGCGCTGGAGGTTGAGAGGTGGCCTTATAGAAGTTTATAAAATCATGAGGGGGCATGGGCAGGGTAAATAATCAAGATTTTTTTCCAGCGTTGGGGAGTCCAAAACTAGACGGCATAGATTTAAGGTGAGAGGGGAAAGACTTAAGAAGAATCTGACGGGTAACTTTTTATGCAGGATGGTGCGTACGGAACATGCTGCCATAGGAAGTGGTGGAGGCGGGTACGATAACGGCATTTAAAAGGCATCTGGAGGGTATATGAATGTCTTTCAATCCAGTCTACCAATTGTCTCTGACAAACCAGCCTGATATTCCTGAGCCCTGCTGTGCATTTTGACAAGGTCAGAATGGAATCTTCTTCTGCCTGGGTCTAAGTAGATGACTGGTCTCCCAGTAATTCTCCGAGTGCTAGTGACCTGAAGTGTTTCTTCCTCAACCAGTTGTGAGACCGGTCAGTGATTTGCTCATCAGCTTGCCTTCAGGACATTAATCTGGATAGAGAACCAATGGAGGTGAAAGCCTCTGAGCTGGTGAACAATATAGGTTAAAGCTTTGCCCCAGTGCAACCTCAGAAGGCTGGTTGCAGCTTCTGCCTCAGATGTGGAAGTAATTATGGGTATCACTGGCCTCTTTCTCATTCCAGTTTGCTGGGTGCTACTATTTCCTACATAAGAAAGGAGAGGGAATTAGAAGTGAGAAAGGAGTAAGAGCTTGTCCAGCATTAGAATGTGTTAGTGTGGAGTTAATCTAAGAGCAGTACAGCACAGCACAATGATGCTCACTTAGATATTTGCTCATGAAAGGCCCTACATGGACATTGCCCCCTTCTCCACACAGTTCCAGCATTTTCTCCTCTTGTGGAGTGAGGAACACAATGTTGCCACCCCATTTCCAATCTTGGCCCTCTTTGCTCAATGTTGAAAGATTCTTTTTCCCCCCTACAATGATACAAAGGAAGGGATTGCATGATCTGTTCTTCCTGATGGGTCAGTTTCTGATCTGTTCTCTGACATTTTTGTGGTCTTAAAATCAGGATTGCCAAACTGTTGATGGACAGGCAAGAAATCTGTGGCCCTTTTTCTCATTTTCTAGCTTTGCCTAAATGATATCTGAGAGGCCATGTTGAATATTAGCCACAGCAAGCATGGATGTTTCCACAGAGAGCAGAGGTAAAAGCAATTCCATTTCTTTGTCATTCAGAGATGATTGTTATCCACCCATCTAAAGACAGCATGTTAAAACGTAAAATTAAAGATAGCCTTATCAGTGCATTTGTAAGAAATGGAGAAGATGGGTGAGATCCTATTAAAAAGCACTCTCTCACTGAAGGTGTTTAGGTCAAGGTCAGGTCCCATCCTTACAGTCAAGAATTGCTGCTCCCTCTTTAACTTCTGATTTACAACCAGCCAGTGTCCTTTTACCCTCCTGGCTCGAGCTGCAGACTCTACAAGATGCTTTCAGCCCTGAAACTGCTTTGCTGACAAGAACCAAATTGCTTCTTCCTACTTTCAGTTACAGCATGTGAAATGTGTTACAATTAAAATGTCAATGAATGTGATACTAAATGACAATACAGTTAACAATGTTGTAGAAAGCGGATTGTCAGAGCCAAGGCACAGTGAGGAAAGACCTTAGTCTGATGTCATTCTGCTGAAGTTATTGAACCCTCCCAGTGATTTTGCACAAGTATGAGATGCCTTTGTTTTGTTTGTTGGATACTGTCAAACTCCAAATCTTTGTTTTCTTCAGCTGCTGCTGTACAGAACCAAACTGCTTTAGTGACTGTTAGTTTGTTTATTTTTAGCAAATTAGTAATGTTTTTGAAATTAAAAACTGTGAATGTAGAACTGTCTGGGCAAAGTCAATGGCAGCCAGTGATGAGTCTGTTTTTAGAGGCTAGCTTACCAGATGACTAGTAAGAGCACTTGTGCTAAATGTTGTATATGAACAGGAAGATTGAACTAAATATATATCAAATGTACATTTGACAACCAAGTTATATATTACAGATAGCTTGCATCTTCCTGAAATGTAATTTCTTTTTATGTCTTTATATTAGGCTTTATATATAAATTGCAAGCTGAAACGATTTAAATCCTACCAACAAAGCTATTATAGGCATTAGAAAAGGAAAGGGTGGAAAGAATCAACAGGACAGAGCATCTGTGTTGCTGGCTGTGAAGGTTTGGTTACCAGCAAATGTGAAAAGGTGAAATCAGTTGACCCTCTTTTAAATTTCTTTAATCCAGAAGCAAGTTCTGAAAATCATCCTGAGACACACAAGACAGACACCGTATACATATTTGTACATTTGCTACTGCTCCCTGGAGTCTTCTGTTCTTCTTTTGTAATTAGTGAGTATTTGACAAACAAATAATTTAAAGCTATTTTTCATCTTAAAGAATTAAAGGAACATCTGTAAAATTATCAGCTGTCTTTAGCAATAGAACTAACAAGCTTTCAGCCTTTCAGATATCCTTAACACCTATTTTCAGGAGCCGTCCACATTGAGAATTGGAGTAAGGACACAATTTATTCTGGAGGATGTAATTTCGTAAATTATGCCATTGTGGTTTACTATGTGATAGCCCATGTAACAAATACCACAGATAGTTGGGTTCTGTCGCATCAGTTATCTTGAAGTTTACTTACAATACTGATTACAAGCAACAATATCACTACCTTGTCACATGCAGACTGGGTTCTGTGCCTATTGCGCATTTTACGCATAATTGACCAATACAGTAAATCCATTAAACAGAGCAACTGCAGGTCGACCTTTGCACTGGAACATCACTTATCATGTACCTGCCTTAAAAGGTAAGGTCCTCACTGGTCAGTGATCTATGCTGTATTACAACAAAAAGTTTGTCTGTGAAAGCAGAATCCTATTTTAAATGTTAACATATTACCGTAAGTGATGAAAACCTTTTGATATACATTTGCTTCTGATGTTGCTCCACATAACATGATCCAACTATAGTGCTCGCTCTTTTCAAGATCTTCAGGGTCCCCATGCAAAATATTAATGGCATGAGCTAAGAATTATGAAGTACTGCAGCACTGGAAAATAACATTGATCATAGAATAGTTCAGAAAATCTAATCGAATAAAGGGCCATCAAATAAATAAAAAATGTTGCTGACTTTATTATTTTTTACATTAGGTAATATGGGTAAATTGATTGTTCCACAAAGCACTTTCGGCTAAGACAGTTGTATCTTTTAATAACTTTCCAGTTCAAGCACATTTATATTTCTGACAGATGATATGAGTTCATGTAAACATTTGTACAAGTAATTTTTCAGGACTAACAAATCACTGGATTATTGTCAAGAAAATATCTGTAGTGAAAGTGGAATTAAAACCCTTGTCAAATCTCTACAACTCAACAATAAATTCAAGATTAGTTGATTGGGGATTAAATGAAAAATAATAATATTCTTTAATGTGAAGCAGCTGCTGGAGAAATGTTATTTCCACAGTGTAGAATTCTAACTAGAGTTGTTCTTTGCTTGTCTAGTGGTAGGATCCATGTAAATTCATTTGAGTGGCATTTAGGTTGAAGCTTAGGTGGCTGGAGGATGTTAAGGGGAGATGGTGACATTGTGATCATGTCACTGGATTAGCAATCCAAAATCCTAGGTTAGTGTGAATGTGGGTTTGAGCCATACCATGGCAAATCTGAATTCAGTTAAAAAATCTAGAATTAAAGAATGAGCCTAATGACAATCTTTGAAACATTGCAAATTGTTGCAAAAACCCGTCTGCGTCACTAATACCCTCTCCAGAGTAAATCTGCCATCCTTGGACTACATGTAACTCCAGAGCCAGAGTGCAATGGTTGACTCTGGGCAATTAGGAATCCATCATAAATGCTGGTTTAACCAATAATGCCTATAATCCCATGAACAAGTTTAAAAAACATCGCCTGCAACTAATCTGTTCAACGGACAAATCTCTGTTTTCAGATCTGCATGGCTCCAGCTGTAAATTATATGGTGGGGAGTCCTAAATCATCACTAAATAAACCAACTATTACAATATCCATTAACAGACTTGACCACTTTATTTCCCACTTGCTTACTTTTTTGAAATGCTTTAACAATACTCCCCTTATTATTCAAAATTTACAGTTAGGTGGGTAATATGATTCATACAAACTATGCATTCTACACCCAACATCCCAGATGGCTATTAAGATTGGTGCATCGTTTCACGTTCATACGTTTTTACAAAGTGTGAGAGGAAGGGGCATAAAATAAAAGGAGGAAAGCACAACAGAAGTTAGAATCAGGCTAAGTCATAACCATGAGTGAAAGATTTAAACTGTATTTGAATGTATACAGCAGTTGTAACAAGATAGATTAGTTGATGGCATAAATAGAAATAGGTGAATGTGATGGAAATATGGTTTCAACCGATCAAGACTAAGAGCTCAATATTTAAAGGTGTTCAACATTCCCGAAGAATAGGTAAAGAGGAAAAAGAGTTAGGATAGCTTTGTTAACAAAGAAATACAAAGTCATGAAATAATTGAGGTCTGTAAGAAGGGCACTGCAAATGTCATGAGTGATTTTAATCTGCATATTGACAAGATGTATCAGATGGGCAAGGTTAATATAAAAGTTGTATTCGTAGATAGCATCAGGGATTGTTTCTTAGAGCAGCGCATTTCAGAACGTGCACAAGACAGCCTATTTTACATTGAGTTATGTGTAATGAGGTGGGATTAATGAGTTCTCTCATTGCTGCACAATGGTGATCCTGTAGCATTGACCACTTTTAATTTCGGATATGGCGACCACACTGAGAGAGCAGAGATAGTAGGAACTGCAGATGCTGGAGCATCTGAGATAGTAAGGTGTAGAGCTGGGTGAACACAGCAAGCCAAGCAGCATTATTGGAGCAGGAGAGTTGATGTTTCAGGCTTAGACCCGACCCTTTTACTGAAGAAGCGTCTAGACCCAAAACGCTAGCTTTCCTGCTCCTATGATGCTGCTTGACCTGCTGTGTTCATCCAGCTCTACACCTTGTTATCTCTTACACTGAGAGAACAACTCAGGGTAGAGATACCCCGTCTTCCCTTACATGGGACTGCAAGCTGAAGCTCCTCTGGTGCTCCAGCGCCTCCAATTGGTCCTCCAGATTCAAGGACCCACCTGCCATTCTCAATTGGTTGGGATGCACAGTCGCTAGCTACTAATTGGCGAATCCTACAAAAAAAAATCATCAGGTCATAGTTCACTGCACAGTTCCACATCAAGAGTTACATTTGAGCTGGAGTTCAAGTTCCTCACCTAAAATGGAAGCTTTTGTCACCAATCTTTGCAGAAATTAATTTATTCTTGCACCACAGTTGGCTTTGGCTTTCTTAGTTCAGGCAAAATCTGTTAGGAATCAAAATTAGTCATGGAAATAATTATTTCCCCTTACTCTGCTTCAACATCCATAAAAAATAGGTAACACCCACTGTATCTTTTATGATAGAAGTGAGAATCAATTTAGCTGAAACTACCAGTAGTGTTGAGTACCCAATTATTCAAAATAGAATTTCTTAGAATTGATATATCATGAGCCAAGATTAAACAATTTGCTTTTTTCCATTTGGTTGTATTCCTTTGAATTGTTGTGTAAATGATTACCCTCCCTTTTCGTTAATAATTATTGTTCTGCTATTGCATAAACTCGGAGAACAATTTACAAGCAAGAACAGGTATATTAAACAGGCCATAGACATGTTAACATTTTTGTGATTATAATTGTAAAAGTGATATACAGAAGACAGCAAATCCCTATTTGTGATGACAAAGTTAAGTTTAACAAAGGTCTATTTATACATAAACAAAAAAGTCTTGGCAATAGACGTTTCAAAGAGCTTTCTTGATAAGAGATTCAAGGACAGACCAAAATCTAAACCATGACCTTCATCTGTGTCAGTCCTCTTTGCAGCTGTCTGTAGCTCATAATGCCCAGCCATATTTAACTGTTCAATTGCTAGGTTATAGAGTGGCCACATCCAAAAGTAAAAAGATGTTGTCATCATAAATATACTCTAATCTGATTACAAATAACCCAAGTGTCAAAAGAATGTCCTTTGGATTTCAATGAGAATAAAAGTCCCATTTGATTTTAAAAAAGACTTCAATTCTGGAATATATTTAAAATCCTTTTAAAAACAGATAATGCAACATGTGCTTCTCTGCAATACTTTCTGTGACTGTAAATACGTTTATTCCAAACTTTTTCCTTAGTTTTATAGAACTGATTAATCATTTTTTGCTGCACTTTTGCCTACATTTTTCGTTTAAAAAGTTGCTGTGACGAGAATGCAGACCGTCTGACTAACCTTTCTAAGTGATGCTTTTTCACAGGCATGCTAATTTAACTGAGGCACAAACACATTTTTTAAAAAGGAAGTAATTTTGCAAGAAAAACTGAGGTGCAGATGTCTTGTTGTAGTATGTTACATTTCACACATATCCTTCGTAGAATCAATAAATGGAGGGAACATAAGTTTTTGTTTGTATGGACTTTGTAACTGTTCATAGCTTCGTATTTTTTTCTAACTTTTTTCAATAGCTGTTATAAAACTTTGAGCCATTAGAAGTTGCAATAATGAAACTAAGTAGCCTTGTCTTGAAAGCCTTGAAATTGCATTAAATGAGATTAACCTACAATCGCTTTTTTTTGTGTGGAATTCAATTGTCTTGTGACTTCAACCTATACATTGATTTCAAATTTTCATGTAAGAGAAACAAATTGCAGGGGAGTTCCCTCAAGATGTCAAATGAATGTGTAATTTCATTTATCCTGATCAATACTATCAATATATCTTCATACATTTTTGGCAGCTGGCTTGGCAGAAGCCTTCAAAGCAACAATACAGCATTGTCATGTTCAATAACTCTGAAGAGATTCTAGATGCCTCCTAATATGCGTTATCCTTTAATTCACTTGCATTTAAAGGCCATAAAGTTTCATTTGAAATCCAGTTGTTTCATTCAGGCTATCCTTATGCTGAACTTCCTCATATGTTGGAAGTTTTTACTACTGTTAATGGAATTCAGTGGGTTTTTGTTTTGAGATGTGTGGAAGGACAAGCATAAACAAGATACCTATACTTGCATTGCATAATTACACTAAAGTTGTTTCTGTTGATTTCATACAGCATCATGGTAATTTGAACACTAATGTACTGAGGCCAAAACTGACACAAGTTCTACTGGGGGAGAAAAGATTCTATCCATCATATTATTTATCAGAATAATAACGTAAAAAACTTGACAGAAATGCTAACTTAAGGCTGTTATTTTCTAAATGGAGGGAGGTCAAGTTAAGTTGTTGTAAAGTTGTTTTGCTTTTCCAAAGTGTTGGCCAGTGAATACATTTTAATATTGTCTCTGGCTGGAGCAACTTGTTTTTATAATGTTCGGGGCTGGTGTTCTTAAGTGCTTTTATTTCTTTAAAAACATTAAAGAACTATGAGAAAAATTATATCCATGATGCCATCATGTGTTTTTGTAAATACAATCTATTCTTGACAGGAAATAGAAAATGCCAGAGTTCTGAAAATGGAATTTTATGAAAATTTTATATTGAATTTACATGTCAGGCAGACAGATTAATATTTTTGGCACAAACAGTGATAACAGAAAAATGCAGTTTGGAACCAAAATTCATTCTGGAAGCCCTTTTAATTTGTAAAACAAGATGCAAGCCTTGTGGCAGAAGGTAACCCTCTACAGAACTGGATAATGTATTGACGCTTTCATCTCTGGCTCTTGGGATCGAAGCCAGCCCAGATTGGGGGCATTAAAATCTTTCTCTCTGCCAGCTATGAAATTCTAAAATGAAATTTGGCCTCAGCATTCTTCCTGATGTCTGTGGCGTTACAATGTGGAACTGCCCATTTTTTAGCGTAACAATGATAGCTTATTCTAGCTGCCTTAGCTGTGTATGAATGTGATGCTCAGATTTTTCTGATATGCAGTTGGCAAAAGAGACAGTAGAAAATTTCCAACTCAGGTCATTACTGATTTTAGCTGACCTTTATCTCCTGAGGAAGATTTACATTTATGTTGGCAAGAATATAACCAATGGCTGGAACAAACATACCTTAAAATAACTTGTGAGGCTGGATGAACACAGCAGGCCAAGTAGCATCTTGGGAGCACAAAAGCTGACGTTTCGGGCCTAGACCCTTCATCAGAGAGGGGGAGGGGTTGAGGGTTCTGGAATAAATAGGGAGAGAGGGGGAGGCGGACCGAAGATGGAGAGTAAAGAAGATAGGTGGAGAGGAGAGTGTAGGTGGGGAGGTAGGGAGGGGATAGGTCAGTCCAGGGAAGACGGACAGGTCAAGGAGGTGGGATGAGGTTAGTAGGTAGATGGGGGTGCGGCTTGGGGTGGGAGGAAGGGATGGGTGAGAGGAAGAACCGGTTAGGGAGGCAGAGACAGGTTGGACTGGTTTTGGGATGCAGTGGGTGGAGGGGAAGAGCTGGGCTGGTTGTGTGGTGCAGTGGGGGGAGGGGACGAACTGGGCTGGTTTAGGGATGCAGCTGGGGAAGGGGAGATTTTGAAACTGGTGAAGCCCACATTGATACCATTAGGCTGCAGGGTTCCCAGGCGGAATATGAGTTGCTGTTCCTGCAACCTTCGGGTGGCATCATTGTGGCAGTGCAGGAGGCCCATGATGGACATGTCATCTAGAGAATGGGAGGGGGAGTGGAAATGGTTTGCGACTGGGAGGTGCAGTTGTTTGCTGTGAACTGAGCGGAGGTGTTCTGCAAAGCGGTCCCCAAGCCTCCGCTTGGTTTCCCCAATGTAGAGGAAGCCGCACCGGGTACAGTGGATGCAGTATACCACATTGGCAGATGTGCAGGTGAACCTCTGCTTAATGTCGAATGTCATCTTGGGGCCCGGGATAGGGGTGAGGAAGGAGGTGTGGGGGCAAGTGTAGCATTTCCTGCGGTTGCAGGGGAAGGAGCAGAGGTTATTGAGCAGAGGTTCATCTGCACATCTGCCAGTGTGGTATACTGCATCCAGTGTACCCGGTGTGGCTTCCTCTACATTGGGGAAACCAAGCGGAGGCTTGGAGACCGCTTTGCAGAACACCTCCGCTCAGTTCGCAACAAACAACTGCACCTCCCAGTCGCAAACCATTTCCACTCCCCCTCCCATTCTTTAGATGACATGTCCATCATGGGCCTCCTGCACTGCCACAATGATGCCACCCGAAGGTTGCAGGAACAGCAACTCATATTCCGCCTGGGAACCCTGCAGCCCAATGGTATCAATGTGGACTTCACCAGTTTCAAAATCTCCCCTTCCCCAGCTGCATCCCTAAACCAGCCCAGTTCGTCCCCTCCCCCCACTGCACCACACAACCAGCCCAGCTCTTCCCCTCCACCCACTGCATCCCAAAACCAGTCCAACCTGTCTCTGCCTCCCTAACCGGTTCTTCCTCTCACCCATCCCTTCCTCCAACCCCAAGCCGCACCCCCATCTACCTACTAACCTCATCCCACCTCCTTGACCTGTCCGTCTTCCCTGGACTGACCTATCCCCTCCCTACCTCCCCACCTATACTCTCTTCACCTAGCTTCTTTTCTCTCCATCTTCGGTTCGCCTCCCCCTCTCTCCCTATTTATTCCAGAACCCTCACCCCATCCCCCTCTCTGATGAAGGGTCTAGGCCCGAAACGTCAGCTTTTGTGCTCCCGAGATGCTACTTGACCTGCTGTGTTCATCCAGCCTCACATTTTATTATCTTGGATTCTCCAGCATCTGCAGTTCGCATTATCCCTTAAAATAATTTTTTTAGTTTATTTTCACAATTAGTCCACCTCTAGGATTGCTGTTCGTAAAAATAGCCAACTGCCTTATTGGAGTTTTTAAAAACGTATCCTCTCAGTCAGGATGATTGATTAATAAAGCTCCATGCATATGTTTAAGTGTGCATTTTAAAAAAAAATTTATACGCCCGAACTTCAGAGTAATGACAGTATATATTATAGCCATAGCTGTCAGTTGCATTTCGCACCCACCACTGCCCACCACCCCCCCCCCCAACCAGTATCATGCCAGCAGGAGTAATATAAAGACAGAATTCAAGCAAACAGAAGGAAGACTAACACAGGAAATGGAAAATACACAATGTTGCTGTTGAGGGTTCTCTACTAAGGTCAAGGTTAAAGTATATAGTTGGATCAGGGTAAAGGCGATTTCATTCTTCATCTGTCAGTGCTCTACTTGACCTGAGAGTTCTAAAGGCTAACACCGGGCGTGAAGAGTGTTCATTCATCACAACTGACATCCCTGCTTATATAAGTACAAAAACAGAATAAAAATAGGGCAAATATACCAGGTAATTTTTTTTGTGGTGTTGGTGTAGGATGGATAACTAGCTGGGAAATTAGATTGAAGTCTATTACTAAATTCCCACATATATATATGCACAGAAGTCATTATCTTAAAGTGTTTTTGTACTAAATTTAATTGTTAATGAAAGTCAAAGAGTAAGGCAGAGGAGAAGTTATTTCTTAAAAGTGAGCACCAGCTCAATTTTATTACATGCGTCAAAATTGGCAGTGACTTTCTAAGAATGACATTTCAAAATGCTGTTTTTGAAGGAAAATTTGTGTTTTGCATTTTCAACAGACTTTTGCATGCAATATTTTCTGATGCGTAAATAAAAATTGCAGGAATTATTTTGGAAACTTGTCTGTTCATGCTACGTGGTAGAAGGATGGCATTACAATTACAAGGAATTTCTGATTGACGCAGTGGTGGACAAGATTGTTCTCATTCACATCACCATGTCTTGGACATGTCCGGAGAGAGACTATCATTGCTGATTGTCTGCTTCACTCGCACAGTGGAGCTTTGCTGTCTGATGGAAAATTGATCTATGATTTCTTCGATTGACGGTTGAAGTCTCCATATCTATAGGCCTTTACGCTTGACTCTCTATCCTGGCTCTGACGGTAGCCTACAGTCAATACGTAGCGCAGAGCTAGTGCAGTAGAATGTGTTATTTAACAAGGGAATATCTTGTTCTGCCTGGAGAACTAGCAGTTGAAGGATAGGGCCCTGCAATTTTAAAACAATGCAGAATCACCAAGATTGCCAAGGGTAGCAATCACACAATCATCCAAAAACTAACATTCCTCTGATATTCACGAATTTGAAAGACTTCTACCTCATCAATGTACTGATGGGTAGTAACCCATAGGTGTTGGGTATCACCAAGCAGTGATTTTCATGGATGAATGTTGACAGAGAGTATTGGTAGATCGTTAATTGAAATATAGCTGATATTGATCCAGTCTTTATCTAACATTGATATAACTGCATTTTCAACAAATACTGCTCGATTGCAATTTAGAATGGAATTTTCTCATTTTCAGTTAATGTATTTCATTGAGTCGGATTCACAGTGTCTGGTCTGCATGGCTTGGAGTAACTTTTCTTGTGCAACCTTCCATTCTGGTCCTAATTTGTTCGGCCCACCGGTGCCTCACCAGTCATCGAGCACCGAGCCGTTATCTTCCCACTTCCCAGCAATTGACCTGTAGCCTTGAATGCTATGGTGTTTCAAGTGTTCATCTAAATATTTCTTAAATCTTGTGATGGTTCCCATCTCAGCTACGCTTTTCAAACAATGATTTCCAAGTGCCCCCCACCCTCTGGGTGCAGAGATTCTTCCTAAAATTTTCCCTCAACGTCATGACCCTTATCTTAAATATATGTCCCTGGCTATTGACCCCTCTACTAAAGGGAAGTATTTTTTCCCATTGTCCCTATCTAGGCACTTTATGATTTTGCACATCATTAAAGTCCCTCCTCAGTTTTTTCTGCTCTAACAAAACCAATCTCATTCTAAAAATTCCTTTTCATAACCAAAATCTTCCAGACAGGCAATAAACCTGGTGAATATCATTTGCATGTTTTCAAGTGCAATTTCATGCTTCCTATAGTGTTTCGAGCAGAATTGCAAATGGTACTCGAGCTGTGGCAAGCGAACGTTATATACAGCTTCATTATATCCTCCAAACAGATCTGAGGAAGGGTCACTGGACCTGAAACGTTAACTCTGATTTCTCTTCACAAATGCTCCCAGACCTGCTGTGATTTTCCAGCAATTTCTGGTTTTGTTTCTGATTTAGAGTATCTGCAGTTATTTCAGTTTTTATCCATCATATCTTCCTTGCTCTTGCATTTATTGGTTCTAATATTAAAGGAAAGTATCCCATTTGCCTTCTTAACCAGCCTTATCTACCTGTCCAGTTGTCTTCAAGATTCTATGGATATGCATACCAAAGATGCTTTGATGAAAGCAAAATACTGTCTTTGCTTGAAATATGGAACAAACGCAGAGAATGTGAGAGAAACTCAGCTGATCTGGCAGAATCTGTGGAGAGAGAAGCAAAGTTAACATCTCAGAACTGAGGAAGAATCATACCAGATTCAGCACATGTTTCTCTCTCCATAAATGCTGCCAGACCTGCTCAGTTTCTTTGGTATTTACTGTATTTGTTCAAGGTCCGTTGGATCCTCTGTACATGTACTAGAATCCTATCATTCAACGTGTATTCCTTTGCATCATTAATCCTCCCAAAATGCATTACCTCACGCTTTTAGGTTAAGTTCCATTTGCTGAAGTTCTGTCCTTCCGGCCAGCAAAGGAAAGGAGGGGATATGAGCTTTGGGAACAATGTCATGCCTGTGAGAGATAATGGGAACTGCAGATGCTGGAGAATTCCAAGATAATAAAATGTGAGGCTGGATGAACACAGCAGGCCAAGCAGCATCTCAGGAGCACAAAAGCTGACGTTTTGACCGTAGACCCTTCATCAGAGAGGGGGATGGGGTGAGGGTTTTGGAATAAATAGGGAGAGAGGGGGTGGCAGACCGAAGATGGAGAGTAAAGAAGATAGGTGGAGAGAGTATAGGTGGGGAGGTAGGCAGGCGATAGGTCAGTCCAGGGAAGACGGACAGGTCAAGGGGGTGGGATGAGGTTAGTAGGTAGATGGGGGTGCGGCTTGGGGTGGGAGGAAGGGATGGGTGAGAGGAAGAACCGGTTAGGGAGGCAGAGACAGGTTGGACTGGTTTTGGGATGCAGTGGGTGGGGGGGAAGAGCTGGGCTGGTTGTGTGGTGCAGTGGGGGGAGGGGACGAACTGGACTGGTTTAGGGATGCAGTAGGGGAAGGGGAGATTTTGAAACTGGTGAAGTCCACATTGATACCATTAGGCTGCAGGGTTCCCAGGCGGAATATGAGTTGCTGTTCCTGCAACCTTCGGGTGGCATCATTGTGGCAGTGCAGGAGGCCCATGATGGACATGTCATCTAGAGAATGGGAGGGGGAGTGGAAATGGTTTGCGCATGGGCACCCGCATGGGCCCCAGCTATGCCTGCCTCTTTGTAGGTTACGTGGAACAGTCCCTCTTCCGCACCTACACAGGCCCCAAACCCCACCTCTTCCTCCGGTACATTGATGACTGTATCGGCGCCGCCTCCTGCTCCCCAGAGGAGCTCGAACAGTTCATCCACTTCACCAAAACCTTCCACCCCAACCTTCAGTTCACCTGGGCCATCTCCAGCACATCCCTCACCTTCCTGGACCTCTCAGTCTCCATCTCAGGCAACCAGCTTGTGACTGATGTCCATTTCAAGCCCACCGACTCCCACAGCTACCTAGAATACACCTCCTCCCACCCACCCTCCTGAAAAAATTCCATTCCCTATTCTCAATTCCTCCGCCTCCGCCGCATCTGCTCCCACGATAAGACATTCCACTCCCGCACATCCCAGATGTCCAAGTTCTTCAAGGACCACAACTTTCCCCGCACAGTGATCGAGAACGCCCTTGACCGCGTCTCCCGTATTTCCCGCAACACATCCCTCACACCCCGCCCCCGCCACAACCGCCCTAAGAGGATCCCCCTCGTTCTCACACACCACCCTACCAACCTCCAGATACAACGCATCATCCTCCGACACTTTCGCCATTTACAATCCAACCCCACCACCCAAGACATTTTTCCATCCCCACCCCTGTCTGCTTTCCGTTGAGACCACTCTCTCCGTGACTCCCTTGTTCGCTCCACACTGCCCTCCAACCCCACCACACCTGGCACCTTCCCCTGCAACCGCAGGAAATGCTACACTTGCCCCCACACCTCATCCCTCACCCCTATCCCAGGCCCCAAGATGACATTCCACATTAAGCAGAGGTTCACCTGCACATCTGCCAATGTGGTATACTGCATCCACTGTACCCGGTATGGCTTCCTCCACATTGGGGAAACCAAGCGGAGGCTTAGAGACCGCTTTGCAGAACACCTCCGCTCAGTTCGCAACAAACAACTGCACCTCCCAGTCGCAAACCATTTCCACTCCCCCTCCCATTCTTTAGATGACATGTCCATCATGGGCCTCCAGCAGTGCCACAATGATGCCACCCGAAGGTTGCAGGAACAGCAACTCATATTCCGCCTGGGAACCCTGCAGCCTAATGGTATCAATGTGGACTTCACCAGTTTCAAAATCTCCCCTTCCCCTACTGCATCCCTAAACCAGTCCAGTTCGTCCCCTCCCCCCACTGCACCACACAACCAGCCCAGCTCTTCCCCCCCACCCACTGCATCCCAAAACCAGTCCAACTTGTCTCTGCCTCCCTAATCGGTTCTTCCTCTCACCCATCCCTTCCTCCCACCCCAAGCCGCACCCCCATCTACCTACTAACCTCATCCCACCTCCTTGACCTGTCCGTCTTCCCTGGACTGACCTATCCCCTCCCTACCTCCCCACCTATACTCTCTCCACCTATCTTCTTTACTCTCCATCTTCGGTCCGCCTCCCCCTCTCTCCCTATTTATTCCAGTTCCCTCTCCCCATCCTCCTCTCTGATGAAGGGTCTAGGCCCGAAACGTCAGCTAATGTCATACCTGTGTTGTGTGGTCACAAGGCCACTGGGAGGCCCACCTCACATTGATCATTGTGCTGCTGCAAGAAATCCACTTCTGGAATCCACTGCTTCACACAGACCTCAAAGGTCTGCGCATGAAGATGGAAAATTTGAGGGAATATTGCTCGAGAGGTGACCTGTCCACATCTAGGGTAGCCCATCCCCACAAGTTGGGCAAGAAAACCCAGCCCCTATCTCGCAAAAGTGGTCACCATCTCACACCCAGTGCTTCTGCTCTTCCATGATAACCTGCTGCTTTAGGTCCTCCAAGATTGAATACCCTTGTACAAAGACAAGAAAGGTAGGAAATATTCAGCAGTTCAGACATGAAAGGGAAACAGAGTTACCTGGTCTGACCAACAGTGATTACTCTGTGGAGTGGTTGACTCTTGACTACTCTCTGAGATGGTCTAGAAAGCCACACAGATTAAAGGTAATTGAGGTTCAGCAACAAAAACCTTGCCAGTGATGTCATCAGAGGAATGGCCAGTGGCACAGTGGCTAGCACTGGTACCTCACAGCACCAAGGACCTGCATTCTCTCCCACTCCTACTCTCAGGTGACTGTCTGTGAGGAGTTTGCACATTCTCATATGTCTGTGTGAGTTTCCTCCCACAGTCCAAAGCTGTGCAGCTTAGGTGAATTGGCCATGCTCAGTTGTCCATGGTTTACAGGCTGGAAGAATTAGCCAGGGGAAATGCAGTGTGATACAGTAAAGGGGTGGGTCTGGATGGGATGCTCTTCAGAGGGTTGGTGTGGACTTTATGGGCCAAATGGCCTACTTCCACACTGTGGGTGTCCTATGGCTCTTTTTAAAATGCCAATATAAGACAATGTTGACTGACCTTTGGAAAAAACTCTTAACTGTGCATTTCATGTGGCTTTTTAGCTGATTATAACTCCCAAACTGAAACAAGCTTGCTGAACGTTTTCAAGATGTGGCTCAGTGGTTAGCATTATTGCCTTACAGTGCTCAGAACCCAGGTTCGATTCCACGCTTGGGCAAGCATCCATGTGGAGTTTGCACATTCTCCCCATGCCTGTGTGGGTTTCCTGCGAGAGCTCCGGTTTCATCCTACAGTCCAAAGTTATGCAGGCTAGGTGGGTTGGCCATGCTAAATTGCCCATCGTGTTCAGGGATGTGAAGATTAGGTGGGTTATAAGGGGATGGATCTGGGTGGGATGCTCTGAGGGTCAGTGTGGACGTGTTGGGCCGGACAGCCTGTTTCCCCACTATGGGGATTCTACAATCTATGTTTTCAAAACAATCTTTGCTGCTCGTACATATTTTATTTATGTCTGTTTAGTTTTTTTTAAATGCTGTGACTCCCCAATCAAATAATTTTTATAAAATCTGCCAACAAATGCCACTTCTTTAAACATATGATGTAGAGGTTTATCTATGATTGCCCTCCCATAATGATCACCAGCTGCTGATAATAGGGGAGACAAAAATCTTTGCCCATTTTTACATTGAGAAATTTCTCTCCATCTCCATAAGGTAATGTAAAAAAAATTGAGCAAGCTCTAACTCTATCTTGCTGAATTGTAGCTAAATTGCTATTGTAGCTGAATTTACTGAGATAGTAAAAGTGTCAGCTCATTTTACACAACCTCTAATTGAAGTTCCGCTAGGATCACTACTTCAAAACATGTTGCATATAAGCCAGCGATCAAGTTATAGAAATAATATTAGCTAACTGGAGGCTTTGTTTGAACTCATTGGTTGGGATGCCTTTTCTAAATAAAAGCAGAGAAGGGCTAAATTTGAGAACAATGAAAAATGGGTTCAGATTCTGTGTTCCACAATTAAACCTCACCCTTTCCCTCAAATGCAGTCATCATACAAGGATTGAATTGTAGCTCCTCCACCTAAAAGCTGTGCACAGCCCAGCACCACATGAGTTGTTGAATAGCTGTGGGCCTCAGCAGTGACCTAGGATTGAGTGGAACTGTCGCTCTACTTAATGGTCATCAGCACAATTCCAGGCTGCATCTCTTAAAGACAAACTGTACTCTTGCTGCAATATGTGTACTATATTGACTAGAGAAGCCACTCTGAGCAGGAAGAAGAATGACGAATACTGTAATGGGACACAAAGCAGGCTCCAAGACACACAGGCACAGAATTCAAGGAGGAGGTGGTTGTCTAATCACTGGAGGGTTGGAGATGCCCTAGACAGAGACTGCAAAGTCATTGACACCAGGTAAACATCACAGTTGATGTCAGCCTTCAAACCCAAGGGCCTGGGGACAATGCTGCATCATGGTTAATCAGTGCATTGGACTGGTCAAGGTCACTGAATGCATCTACAAATACCATATCCCACCATCGGAAAGGTTTGGAGTGATATGGGCGAAGTGCATGCAGGTGGGACTAGTTTCATTTGGGAACATGGTCAGTGTGGATTGGTTGGACAGAAAGGTCTGTTTCCATGCTGTATGACTGCATGAACTACGAGTCCCACAAACTGCTCAATACATCAATGCCCCATCATTCACCAAACGACAAGCTTTACCAATCACATCTCTTACCTCACATGCGTAGCTTCACCTCATCCTCACGGTTGGCACTTGCAAGCTTCACAGTTGTATTTCACCACTTGTTCACACAGGCAGCTATTCAGCCATGACATGCAGACCACATCCTATAGTTTGGACCATACTCACTGACAAGCCAGGCTGAGGTGTCACATAAGTGGCGGTGAGCAGCCAATGGGTGAGTCGCAGGAGTCGGTACCCAATAGAGGTTACCATTTTTTACAGCCATGACAGTCTGTGATCAGGCAGTGGTGTTGCTGAGAACACTGAAGGTATGCTCATAGTTGAGACCACCAGCTGACATTCCACTTACCCCTCATTTCACAACCTCTTCTACTGTAAAAGTTGGTATGATGCATATATATAATCAGGGATGGCACTAGGGTATCTGCAGTATAAGGGAGCCTTCCAACTGCACCTCAACATCTCCCAAACACCCTGCAAAAGGATGGAAGAACCTTGTCCAGTTCCTCAATAAAACACTTAGAACAGAATCCTGCAGAAGCCTAAACAATGGGGACTCCAGTGGGAAATGGCAGAATCGCACAAGAATTCCAGTAAGGCTATCTTGGGGTCACAAGGGAGCAACTTTACACCAGGCAAAATCAAGTGAGAAGTTGGGGCAGACATGTTACAATTCCTACTTTTAAATGTGCAATATCTGCAAATTATTCCGGACGTTTAAATAAAATTGAAATTACACTAAATATTATACAAGTTGCAAAGTCAACTGTTTGCAGAAAACTACCCACAGAAACAAATTGCTTGCAATGAACATCAACAGCATACCATTTATATTAATATTTGCCAGCAATAAATAGTGTTGTACAAATGTTTGTGAATGATATTGGAATCATGAGAGACCTGGTTCTCAACTTTGCAATAAGTTACGTAAAGGTACACATGAAATGTTTAACTCTGTTTATTGTTCATTCACCAAACATCCAAACCCTTTGTTGAGTCCGATTTGCATTCAAAGCTGCGTACGAGAAAGTAGACTTTGGGCTAAATTTACATTTGTTCTGCAAAGTGTCGGTTGATCTGAGTTTTCTGATGGGTTTTGCCATGTGGCCTTGCAAAATCTCTTGCCATAGCTCACCAAGCTTGTCTCGTTACCAACCCAGCCTGCCCCTATCAAGTGTCCCTATCATCTGCTTCTAGACCCATTGTGCAACGCACTGTCCTCAGAACAACTCGCCACTCAGCAGGCATCTGCTGCAAGACTGATATTCTTTACCCCTGCATTGTGTTTAAAAGCCCATTGTACACCAAGTCAAACAGCAGTCTGGTGTGGCCCTTAATTGGCAGCATAATGGCAAAGCAGTCACACAGCCACATTGCTCACGGCATGCCATGGTGACAAAAGATCACACTCTCGCCCTAGTTGCTTTAACCACCATGCTGCACAGTTTACCTGACCTTCACTACATTCCATTGGACCACCTTACTAATTAACCATTATCTCACCCCAACTCACCATTAAATCACCCCAATGCCTACTGGAGACCTGCATCTTTTTATTATCCTACAGGGCAGCATCACAGGCCAGTAACTAGAGAATTCCCAACATGATCTTTGATGCACAGCCGACAAAAGTGAACAGAACCAAAACCAACAGAGGCTTCAGTTTGGCCCCACAATCCAATGCTGATGTCATGACAAATGACTAGTCTGTGTTCCATGATGGTCTGGTGCATCCAGCTCTCATCTACTGGAACATGATGTCAAACAAGTAGTGATTGACTTTTATTGCCCAGCGCAGCTGAGTTCTGTCATACACAAGGAGAATATCCTCCTCCTTTGAAGGCTGCTCCCATTTACCTAGTTCCTCAGCATCTGTCACTTTACCTTGTTGTCCACTCCAATTGTGCACAGCATTGCACACCAGGATGATGACTCTTGAGAAACACCCTAAACCTTCTCTTCTCAGACAACTCAAACCGTGGAACCAGTCTTCCCACTGGAAGGTCACATAAGGCACAATGACAAGGCCCTGTCTCCTTTCCCATCCCAGGCCTATATCGATCATTCAACTTTTCATTGCATTCAGTCCAGTACCTCATCATATTTACATGACACGACGGAGCAATGTTCTTTTCCTCCTATAGTGCCCTTGGAAGTTTCTTCAGGCTTTATAAATATAAGGGAAGAGTACAAAAGCTAAGAAGCTTTGCTAAACCTATCCATAACTAGTCAACTCCACACTACCTCTGATTCTAGACACCCTGAGAAGAGGAGTGGGGTTGAGTGTGTAGAGGACAACGTGAGACTTTAAAGAGCACGAAAACAGGAGAAGGAAATGGATCCATGAATTTTCCTCTCATTGACCAAGCTTCCTTCTCAAAAGACACAACTATAATCAAGTCAGCATTATATACTGACTAACACCCAAGATGACTGCTCGTCATGACTCTATACTCGCCTCTTGTACTGTGTTAATAATGATCAGCTTTATTCATTGTATACCACACATCTGAGCTCAGAGAATCATAGAAACAAACAGTAGAGTATAGACCCATCAGCCCACTCAGACTACATCACCTAAAAGGTACAACTACCTACACTTTCCTGCACTAGGCCCATAGTCTTGATGCTTATGACACTTCAAGTTCTTGTCCAAGAACTTTATAATGCTATTGTTAGGTTTCCTGCCTCAACTGCCCTCCCAGGTAGTGCATTCCAGACCCCCTACTATCCTCTGAGTGAAAAAGCTTTTTCTCAAATTTCTTCTTAAACTCCTGCCTTTCAATGTAAAATTATGGCCCCTTTGCTATTGCCTCTTCAACGCAGTGGAGCAGCAGCTTTCTATTCGTCCTGCATGCCCCTCATAATCTTAAGCATCTCTATTAGGAAACCCCTCAACCCTCTCTGCTCAAAACAAAACAACCCAAGCTTACCTGCCTTTCATCGTTGCTGAACTGCTCCATCCTAGGCAACTAATCTCCTTTGCACCCCCTCCAATGCAATCGCATCATTAGAACAGTGTGAACTGCTGCTCCATCTGTACAACTCGATCAATCAAATTACTGAGATTTTCTTGAAGTTTTGCACATTTATTTTATCAGTCTCTCAAGACCAATGCTGTTGAAGTAAGTGCCAAATTAATTACTTTAGTTTTATTTGTTCTAGCATGTTTACTGACAGTGCCAGAATTCACAAAAGCTATCCATTCCACTCTGAGGCATAAAATCAAAATATTTCCACAAAGTGCTTTAACTTTCTGTGAAAACATTCAGCTTTTTTTTACTTTAGGGTTTAAAATCCACTGATACCAAATTAAACTTAAAACTTTTTAAATGTCTGTCTGCCAACAGTTTCCATCATTTCTCCAGGGTTTATTTTTGGAAGAGACATGGTGTATGATATGATGTTATGAGCCTTCTCTCTATCATAAGGTTAGAAGTGGAGATGTTCACTGATGATTGCATCATGATATGCAGCAGTCTGTCCTCACATGCAACAGGACCTGGACAATGTCCAGGCTTGGGCCGATAAGTGACAAATAACATTCACACCACACATGCACTGGGCAATGACCATCTCCAAAAGAGACTACAAAATCATTGGCCTTTGACATTCAATGGTACTCATATCACCGTATTCTCCATTATCAACTTCCTGGGCATCACCCTTAAGTAGAAACGGAACTGGACCAGTCGTTTAAATACTGTGACTACAAGAGCAAAGCAGATACAAGGAACTCTGAGGTGACTCTCCTGATTTCTCAAAACCCACCCACTATTTAGAAGGCACAAGTCAGAAGTGTGTTGGAGTACTCCCCATTTTGCTGGATAAGTGCAGGTCCAACAACAATCAAGAAGCTTGAAACCGGCTAGGACAAAACAACGTGCTTGATTGATGCTGCATTTAGTACCCTCAACATGCACTCTTTTCACCACTGGCGCAGAATGGCAGTGCATATATTGTCTACAGATGCACTGCAACAACTTGCCAAGGTTCCTTGGGAAGCACCTTCAAAATCTACAGCCTTCGCCATCTGGAAGGACAAGGCAGTAGATATATGAGAACACTGCCACTTGCATTTTCCCCATCAATGTACCATTCTGACTTGGAGCTAAATGCCTTTCTGCCAGTGTTGCTAAGTTCAAACCCTGGAAATCCCTCCTTAACAGAATTGTAGAATGCAGCTGCTCAAGAAGGAAATTCACTGTCACCTCAATGAAGATAATTAGGGATGGGCAATAAATGCCATTCTAACGAGCAACGGACGCATCCTTTGATTTTTTTTTAAAAATTCCTTTAGTATTACTAATGTTGTTCCATGGTAAGTACCACAGCAGACCAAATAAATCAAACTTAATCTTCACCCACCATTTACATTTCCCTTTTCCATTTACAGAGAGCTAGAACTGAAATACTCTGTATACATCCCATCATTCACCTAATAGAAAGGCTGGGAAGTAAGGTTTGTAGCTCAGAGTAACTCACAGCTCTGACAAACAAACATGCTCTCCTGGTTGGGAGACTGTAATGCTGTAATCATCTATCCATACTGGGCTATAACACAACAGACACATCTCACATCTGACATTATAATCAAGCAGAGTCAGAGCTCATGTCTGACGAATTTATTAGAATTCTTTGAGGGCGTAACAATCAGGGTAGAAAAAGGGGAAGCAATGGATGTGATACATTTAGATTTTCAGAAAGCATTTTAAAAAGTACCACACATGAGGCTACTTAATAAAATTAGAGCCCATTGTATCAGAGGTAATATATTTGCATGAATAGAGGAATAGCTAAATCATAGAAGAAAGATAGTTAAGATAAGGGGTCATTTTTAGGAAGGCAATTTGTAGCATTGGAGAGTCTCAGTGAGTAGTGTTGGAGCCACAATTGTTCAGAATATATGCTTAGAATGTACATTAGAACGTACACTATGTATAGACACATACAATAGGAAAGTGATTGTACAATAGTCAAGTTTTCAGGAGACACAAAAACAGCTGTGTGCGAATGGTGGAGAGTCTGCAGAGGAATATAGATAGGTGAAGTGAGTGGGAAAAAAAAACTTGGCAGAGGTCTATAATGTGGAAAAATATATGGGTGTGGGCTTTGGCGGAAGAATAGAGGAGCTGAATATTATTTAAATAGAAAAAGACTGTAGAACATGGTAGCACAGAGGAATTTGGAAGGCTTCATGGATGAAATACAACAAATGAGAAGTCACACGACAGCTGGTTATAGTCCAACAGGTTTATTTGAAATCTCAAGCTTTCAGAGTGCTGCTCCTTTGTCAGGTGAAGGGTATTGATGAAGAATAACAGGTCCTGCCGCTTGTATTGTAAAGCATCCTGTATAGAATTATAAAACACAGCAGAGCATCTTTTACAGATTAATGAACAATAAATTACTAGTTCTATGAAAATGTGCTCCAGACTTTACAAGTTTGTTGCTGCATAAAATTCTGTATTTGGGATAGTTCAGTAAAATATTACACTAATATAGTGGAACTGTTTCATTTTCTGCCAAACAAAAATTGCACTAAGTTTCAATTTCATTTTATTTGAATGACGATTGTCTCTTCAGAACTCAAACATGTATGATTGTAGCAGCAAGCATTCAATTCAAGTACAAGACTACTACAGCAATTACTGCCTTCAGTGCCTCAGCACTGTTGTTTTTCTTATGGCTTAGCAACTTGGCAGCAGAAGAACAGTCAATTTCCACTTATCCCTGCAGGCAGGAAGAGTCTAGCAGTCTGTGGAGGAGCCAGAATGACTGAACACCACAGCCAGCTGCACTCCAGATAAGTAAATGTACACAGCTCCGACATAAATTACTATGGCCTTCTACAGCAGGACACTGACCAGGGCCAGCTGATAAAAGGACAAATGATGAAAAGCTATGCCTCCCTGACTTTTACGTAGAGATTATTTGGCTCTGGCACACAAGTAAAGACCTGCTGGAGCCAGCATTTCCTTAAAAACAGTTATGCCCCTCAAAAGAAGCATATGAACTTCTCAAAGTAACATAATTGTTAAACAACATTTTATTTTGGTTAGAGAATTAAAAGAGTAAATGTAAAAAAATCATTAGCAGAAAAATCAGGATGGAATTCACAATAGAGTTTTCAGCATCAATTTTTACTATAAACCAGCAAAATCCTGCTGTAATCCATATTTACGGCACCAGAGAGGAAGAGATGCAACTCTTCAATAAAAGATGGTTTGCATAAGATGACTATGTATTCAATACGTGTACTGGGTTATATGGATAAAAAAATGTTTCAAGGGAAATGGGCCAAGCACAGGCAGGTGGGGCTAGGTTAACTATGGATTGTGATAATGGGAACTGCAGATGCTGGAGAATCCGAGATAACAAAGTGTGAAGCTGGATGATCACAGCAGGTTAGCAGCATCTCAGGAGCACAAAGCTGATGTTTCCGGCCTAGACCCTTCATCAGAGAGGGGGATGGGGAGATGGTTTTGGAATAAATAGGGAGAGAGGGGGAGGCAGACCGAAGATGGAGAAAAAAGAAGATAGGTGGAGAGGAGAGTATAGGTAGGGAGGGGATAGGTCAGTTGTGGGAAGACGGACAGGTCAAGGAGGCAGGATGAGGTAGTAGGTAGGAAATGGAGGTGCGGCTTGAGGTGGGAGGAAGGGATGGGTGAGAGGAAGAACAGGTTAGGGAGGCGGAGACAGGCTGGGCTGGTTTTGGGATGCAGTCGGGGGAGGGGAAGAACTGGGCTGGATTCAGGATGCAGTGGGGGAAGGGGAGATTTTGAAGCTGGTGAAGTCCACATTGATACCATTGGGCTGCAGGGTTCCCAAGCGGAATATGAGTTGCTGATCCTGCAACCTTCGGGTGGCATCATTGTGGCACTGCAGGAGGCCCATGATGGACGTGTCGTCTGAGGAATGGGAGGGGATTAAAATGGGTTGCGAAAACCAGCCCAGCTCGTCCCCTCCCCCCACTGCATCCCAAAACCAGCCTAGCCTGTCTCCGCCTCCCTAACCTGTTCTTCCTCTCACCCATCCCTTCCTCCCACCTCAAGCTGAACATCCATTTCCTACCTACTACCTCATCCTGCCTCCTTGACCTGTCCGTCTTCCCTGGACTGACTTATCCCCTCCCTATCTCCCCACCTATACTCTCCTCTCCATCTATCTTCTTTTCTCTCCATCTTGGTCCACCTCCCCCTCTCTCCCTATTTATTCCAGAACCCTCACCCCATCCCCCTCTCTGACGAAGGGTCTACGGTCAAAACGTCAGCTTTTGTGCTCCTGAAATGCTGCTTGGCCTGCGGTGTTCATCCAGCTTCACACTTTGTTAACTATGGATTGTGGTTGGCATGGACAGGTTGGACCACAAACAGTCTGCTTCCATGCTGTATGACTCTATGATTCTGTAAGTTCAAATCAAGTGGAAACAGAAGAATGTCCAAAATATAAATCACTGGGCAAACTTTCTTAGGCAACTTCCCCTGTCCATGTGCAAGATGGGAAATCATTGGCAGGCTGATTGCCAATGATTTTTGCTCTATCTTAACTGATAGGTGGAAAACTGTGGGCAAGATCCATGTGTATATGTGCCCCTGCAGCGCAAGGTAAATGGGTAGGAAGCTAGCTGCTGCCATACCTCAAAAACAGTGTGTGACATGTTCAACGGGGCTTTCTTTCAAATTCAGGGCCTCAAGCCATTTTAGTAACAACAGCAAGGCTTTCCAAAAATTCAGCATTTGGATTACTTGTCAATTCGAATGGAGCATTTGGTCCCCAACTACTGAATCCTCATAGATGAGATTACTTACAGTGGGGAAACAGGCCCTTTGGCCCAACAAGTCCACACTGCCCCTTGGAGCATCCCATCCAGACACATCGCCCTATAACCCACACACTCCTGAACACTACAGGCAATTTAGCATGGCCAATCCACCTAGCCTGCACACCTTTGGACTGTGGGAGGAAACCGGAGCACCCAGAGAAAACCCACACAGACGTGTGGAGAATGTGCAAACTCCACACAGACAGCTACCTGAGGCTAGTATCGAACCTGGGTCCCTGGTGTTGTGAGGCTGCAGTGCTAACCACTGAGCCACCGTGCCGCTCAGCAGTGCTACCAACCCTACACAATTAATGCCCGGTGTTTCTAAGGTTTTATTCTTCTAAGTTAATAAATTATGAGAGCTGTCCTAATAGGGTGAAACATCCATGAAAATTAAGTTGTGAAAGAAGCAAGCAAATGTATTAAATGCAATATTAACAGGTCAACTGCACTGAGTATGGAATGCACTTTGAAGGTTTACATGAACATATAATTTTGCCATTACTTCACGTAATACTCATGTTTAATGGAAGTTTATGGCCCCACATGCACTGGGGCTACTGCCTCAAATTTTTAATTTTCAATTCCCATTGTGTCGTATCCAAAATAATTAATACTGTAATGAGATAGCAAGAAGACTGATTCAGTGTGGAGCTAGAAAAGCACAGCAGGTCAGGGCAACATCAGAGGAGCAGGAAAGTCGACATTTCAGGTCGGAACCCTTCATCAGGTCTGTGGAGGGAGAAGGGACTTCAGAAGTAAAAGGTGGGGTGGGGCTGGGAGAAAGAGGTATGGTGGTGATAGGTGGATGCAGGTAAGGGAATGTGGAGAATGGTCAATGGGAAGGGTGGGGCAGATAGGTGAGAAGGAACTTGGGCAGGTTGTGTCAGATTAAGGAGGCGGGGATGAGAGGGAGGGTTGGATAAGGGATGAAGCTGGGGATGGGGAGAATTTGAAGCTGGCGAATTCTATGTTGAAGTCATTAATCTGTAAGGTCCGGAGGAGGAACATAAGGTGTTTTACCTCCAATTTTCATGTAGCCTCACTGTGACATTGGAGGAGGCCCTAAATACTACCTCAGCTAATCCTGGATAGTCAACTGGATAAGAATGAACAGGCAAATTGTGATTGATTATAGACTCAGAACTATATATTAAATGGCAGGCTCAACTAAGATACATCTTACAAATTTAATCAGCATATATGTTATCGATCACAGTGGCAAAGTTCTTCCTTGCGAAGAATTTTAGCCCCTCTTCTTCCAGAATTCATCCTGAGTGTTAGCCAATAGCAACACACATACAAGCTGCTTTCTGAGGAACACAGGCTTTAAAATGGCATATTTTTGTAGAATCTCCTCAACTCCACTTATGATAATGTTGCTAGTGTAGGTTTACCAATGTCATCTCCAAGTAGTGGGAATTACTGCACCTCCTATATATTTTCCCACTCTCAGCTTCTGGATCAACCTTCCACCACCTTCAATCCACTATACCCTGGGGGATCATCATCTGAGTCATTTGGCTCTGTGTCCTTTGATATGGTTTCAACCAGTTTTTTCTCTCCCAGAAGATTTGGTTTCCAATCTCAGCTTCCGTCTTAGTTTCTTTTCTCAGTTTCCCTTTTCAATTTCCCCTTCTGATTAGGATGTTTTAAATAAAATACAAACTTTGAAACAACAGATTCAATCACAGCACAAGAATCTTAATTATCCATTTTATAAAAATTGAAGAATAGTCAAGAATGGTAAATAGAACAATAGCTGACTAGAATTTAAACAAAAACAAATGATCTCACCTTCCCCCACCGCATCCCAAAACCAGCCCAGTTCATCCCCTCCCCCCACTGCATCACACAACCAGCCCAGCTCTTCCCCTCCACCCACTGCATCCCAAAACCAGTCCAACCTGTCTCTGCTTCCCTAACCTGTTCTTCCTCTCACCCATCCCTTCCTCCCACCTCAAGCCGCACCTCCATCTCCTACCTACTAACCTCATCCCACCTCCTTGATCTGTCCATCTTCCCTGGACTGACCTATCCCCTCCCTACCTCCCCACCTATACTCTCCTCTCCACCTATCTTCATTTCTTTCCATCTTCGGTCCGCCTCCCCCTCTCTCCCTCTTTATTCCAGAACCCTCACCCCATCCCCCTCTCCGATGAAGGGTCTCGGCCCGAAACGTCAGCTTTTGTGCTCCTGAGATGCTGCTTGGCCTGCTGTGTTCATCCAGCTCCACACTTTATTATCTTGGATTCTCCAGCATCTGCGGTTCCCATTATCACCACTGCTGGAAATAATCATTTGCTCTGGCAGCATTTTTGAGGAGAGTAACAAAGTTAATAGCGGGGGAAGATAATGTACGAGTAAAATCGCAGGGAACATAGAAACTGACTATAAAAGCTTCTATGAATGTGTGAAGAGAAAAAGGTTAGTAGAGTCAAGTCTCAGAAACTGAAGAAATTATAACTGGAAACAAAGAAATGGTGAAAGAATTGAACAAAACTTTTGTTCTATCTTTACAAAGAAGGCACAGAAATCTCCCAGAAATATTAGGAAATTGAAGGTTCAATGAGAGGGCGGAATTAAAGGAAATAATTATTTGTATATAAATGGGACTGGGGAAATTAATGGGACCAATGATTAATGAAGGAGTAAATGCTGACAAATCAACACAGCCTGGTAATCTACATGCCAGAGTACCCAAGGAGATGGTCCTGGAAATGTTGGATACATTGATGGCCATCTTCCAAAACTACTGACTCTGGAACAGTTACTATAGATTGGAGGGTGACAAATGTATCTCCACTATTTACAAAGGGAGGAAACGGAAAAAAAAACAGAGAATTACAGACAAGTTAGCCTAATCAGAAAATGCAGAGTCTGATTTAAAAGATATAATAACAGAACATTTAGAAATATTTACAGTATAATATTAAGCCAATATTGGTTTATGTAAGGTAAATCACTTACAAATCTACTAGAGTGTTTTTGTGGATATAACTATTAGGAGAGATAACCGAGAACCAGCGGATGCGGTGTTTTTGGATTTTCAGAAGGCTTTTGATAAGGTTCACCAGAAGAAGTTAGAGGGGAATGTTCAAAGCTTAGGGGACAGAGTAATATGTTGGCATGGATCGAGAATTGGTTGGTAAACAGAAAACAGTGAGTGAAAATAAATGGGACTTTTTCTGAATGAGAAGCAGTGGCTAGTGGGATACCACAAGGATAAGTATTTGGGCTTCAGGCAATCATGATGTACATGAATGACCAGAATAAGGGAACCAAATGCAACATTTCCAAGTCTGCTGGTGACATAAAATTATGTGGGATTGTGAGTTGTGAGGTGGAGGCAAGGAGGTTACAAGGTGATTTAGACATGCTGAGTGAATGGGCAAACACTTTGCAGTTGTAACTAAATTTCACATTATAGGCTCGGTGTTAAAAACAGACATGAAGACTATTACTTAAATGATAATATATTGAGCAGGGTGGATGTCCAAAGGGATCTGGGTGTCCTTGTATACCTGTCACTGAAAGGAGACAGGTAGTTGTGGCAAGAAATTAAGAAAGCAAATAGTACATTGACCTACATTGCCAGAGGATTTGAGTTAAGAAGTCAGGGTGTGTTACTGCTGTTATACAGGCCCTTAGCAAGATTACAACCAAAATGTTGAATACTGTTTTGTCTCCCTGCCAAAGAAAGGATATACTTGTCATAGACAGAGGGCAGCGGAGATTCACTAGCCTGATACCAGGGACGTTAGTACTGTCCTATGAGAAGAGATTGGTTTGACTGGGCCTGCACTCGCTGCAGTTTAGAAAGATGACAGGAGATCTGGTTGAAACGTCTAAAATTTTAGATGGGCTGGACAGAAAACGCAAGGAGGATATTTTCTGTAGTCTGAGAATCAAGAATGAGGGTACACAGTCTCAAAATCCCAGGTAGACCATTTAGGACTGAAATGAGGAAACTTTTTTCACTCAAAGAGTAGTGAACCTATGGAATTCTCCGCCATTGAAGGCTGTGTAGTACAAGTTACTGAATATTTTCAGAAAGAGTAAGTCAATTTTTTGGATTTTAAATTCGTCAAAGAAGATGGAGAGAAAGCAGGAGTTTGGCATTATGATGGAAGATAAGTCATGATCCTATTGAATGGTGGGGCAGGCTCGAAGAACAAAATAGGCTACTTCCTCTCCTAGTTTCTAGATCTCAATGTTCATATTTCAAGTTCATGACATTTACCTAAATCCACCTGCCCCCACACTCCCCCCCGTATCAATATCCCAGGGGTTATCATTGGCCAGAAACTGAACTAGACCAGCCATATAGATACAGTGGCTACAACAGCAAGTCAGAGAAATCCTGTAACAAGTAACTTACTCCACAAAGCCTGCCTGCCATCTACAAAGCATGAGCCAAGAAAGTACCTGGATGAGTGCAACTCTAACAACATTCAAGAGCTAGAACATGATTCAAGGAAAGGTCAAGCGTACCTAAAATTTTGGGTTGCCTACTCTCTAGTTCCCTGCGACAATGGCATGTTATTAAATTGTTGTCATATCTTTTATATTTCTGGCTTCGCCAACCTAAAAGACATGCTGACAGTGACAAACCCAACTTGAGTACTGCTTATTGTATTGAGGTTAGTTACCTTATTAACTGTCAATTCAGAGCATTATTTACACCAGTCTTCAGGACATCCACATTCTCACTACAACCGTCCTTTGCAAACGCTAAGACAAAAAAATCTTATCTTATATCTTTACTGTAGCCTTCACCCTCCCGACATAGACTTTCCAGTTTGATCTTGAGTGATTCTACTCTTTGTATGAAATAAAGGGAGAACATTTAGTTAAAACTTCTCATGTCTTGATGTTTCAAATATTTTAAAGCCAATACATCACTTTCCAAGCCTAGTTGCTGTTATTTCTTTTTAAAAACAGAAGGGCCGTAAAATTGCAAAAACAATTTTCAAAGCTCATTCACTTTAAAACTTCAGTAGTCATAGATTTTTTTACAGTCAAATCAAATAAGTTTGAAATTCCAGTGCTGTTGTTACGATTGTGCTGGGGGGCATGTAAAAGTCTTGTCTGTTTTTCCGTACAGTAACATTCACATGTCTCTTGTGGCTTTAAAAGTACGGTAAAACCTTTTGAGAGAATTCTTGGTGAATAAAAACAGCCAGGTAGAAAAATTTTGTGGAAGACGCATGCAGCAAACGACAAACTTAAGACCTGCACATCATTTTCTGAGCGCTCTGCATATACTCTACAGCATTCAACTGAAGCGACTGAGCGGAAAAAAATAATGTTGCAATTGAAATTTTGATACAAATGTTAAAGAATAAAGACACATACTTCCAATACTTATGCAATCATAAGATTTTATTTTCCAAATGGAATGCATAATAGTTAAAGAAATTTGAAATTAATTGCTGTGAAATATGGCTTCTACACTTATGAGTTATACTTGACCACTTATAGCTTGCATTCTAACGATTAATGCAGGAATCGGCATGCAGTAAATATCGATCAGAATATAGAAAGTACAGAAGAGAACCAGAAATGAATCATCATGGCTATTCTGTCTAGTACACCATGCAAATTAACATCAGTTTCATTGCATATCATTAGCAATATGCTTCCAGTTGCTAAGATAATCTCTGAAATCCCCTCTCCAGGCCTTTCCATCAAACTGCCTCACACTACTTCTTAAAATCTTTTTGAACAATCTTTTGGCAACTTCTAATATCTGCTTTTTGTATCACGTTTTGTTCGATGTCCTTGCAAAGTGCATGGGGAAGTTTCATCAGGTTAAAGCCACTTTCCAAAAAAAGCAATTGTTGTTGTGTCATCGCCATTGAAAAGACTTCAAAGGTTTCCATGTTGAAGGAGGAAATCAATTAATTGAAAAAAGATTCCGTGTGCAGCAAAGACTAAAAGCATTTGCTTATCGAAGTGGGTATGGATTGTCTGCTTTATACTGACAATCAAGGTCTCATTTCATGACAGCCTATCTGAGTGTCTCAGTGAGTTACCCTGAAATTTTGGATAATGTCTGTATTCTTTACTGTTAATGTGAATAGGGCTTGCATCGGGGAGCTGGACTACTTTTTTAGAATTTTAAATTACTAGTTTTTTCTGTTCAGTTGGTAGCACGTTTACATTGGAACCTATTGAACAAACTAAGTAAGAGCGGATAGGGTTCTTGTGATGCACTTGTAGTGTTTCTTCCCCAAGAGCTACAAGGCCTAGATTCAACTCCCACTGCTCCAGGACGCTCAAGAACAGGTTGATTAGAAATATCTAATAGAAAAGGTACTTTCTAGAGTGCTGCAGGTTCAGACTCTATTTCCACCTGATAGATATCTTTATAACATAACTCATTTTTTGCACACTCATTAGCCAACCTTAGAATAAAGGTATGATAACCCTATATTCCACATCTTTCTCCATGTCTTTATTCCCAAGGCAATGAGTTACACATCTTTCAACACTTCACCCTGATCGCCACCCTAACACAGACTGCCTGACTGTCAGTGCATGGCAGAAAAATGTTGTGAGGGTGGTTCCATTCATCTTCCTGAACGTGTACAGGGTTCATGTAGAATAGGCGCACACCATAGTGTTTGACTGAATATCCTCCACCTTTTTCTTGGCCATTAGTAGCTATTTTATCAGTTCTTTTTTCCTGAGGATCAGAGTTTGCAGACCATATTTTTAGCAACAGCAAGGCACTCCTGTTTTCTCAAACAATGCCATTTGGTGTTCAGATAAAGTATGATCTCAATTGTTGGAACCACGCCAGCGATGATGGTTCCTCAGCCACACCTTAGTGCCATTTTACAATAAAAGCAGATCATTCACCCTGTGCCTTTAGTTAAAGGTGTGAGCTTGGTTTTCACTACAATGTTCTGCTTGCTGTCTTATATGTTCATGATCCTGCACCATGATGAAAATGCTGCTGCAGGACAAGGGTACTGGGCCAATCCTCCAGGCAGAATATGCATGCATTCTTCAGCATGTAACTAAGCCATGTGGAATTCTTGCAACTTTCTCCTTGTAACTGTAAAGTAGTGAGTTGATAAAGCTGTGAATACTTTGGCTTCTGGAAAAAGAAACATCCTTCTTGCTTAGGTTTTGATGAGGGCCTCTCAGCAATAGTCTAGTCTTTCCCCTACACATACCTCAGGACCATGCCCTACAACATCAGCCACCATCAAAATCTATGGATTGTGGGAGGTATTTTTGTGAGCTACTTTGTGTTTCATAAGGTTATTAATGGCTTGAGGTCAGTTTCAATTTTAGCAGAGCCATAGAGGCATGCAGCATGGTAACAGACCCTTTGGTCCAACTTGTCCATGCTGAACAAGTTTTCTATACTAAACTAGTCCCACTTGTTTGCTTTTGACCCATATCCCTCCAAACCTTTCCTATTCAAGTTACTGTCCAAATGTCTTTTAAATGCCATAACGTACCTGTATCGACTGTTTCCTCAAGTAGTTCATTATGAAAGCCTCTATGTGAATAGGTTGCACCTCAGGTCTCTTTTAAATCTCTCTCTTCTTGCCTTAAAAATATACCCTCTGATTTTGAACCCTCCTTCTCAAGGGAAAAGACTTTTGCTTTTCAGCTTATTTATGCTCCTCACAATTTTATAAATTGTGTAAGGTAATCCCTCAACTTCCTAGGCTCCAATGAAAAAGTTCCAGCCAATCCAGTCCTGGCAATATCCTTGTAAATCAATTTTTCACCCTCTCCAGTTTAATAATATGCTTCCTACTAAAGAGCAACCAGAACTCTACACCGCACTCCAATAATGAACTCACCAATGTCCTGTACCAAACCCTATACTCAAAGGTCTAAGCGATGAAGGTAGTTTGCCAAATGCCTTCTTTACCACCCTGTCTACCTGTGATGCAGCTTTCAAAGAACTGTGTACCAGAATTCCTAGGTCCCTCTGTCAACAACATGACCCAGGGGCCTACTGTTAATTATGTAGGTCCAACCCTTGTGTGTCTTACCAAAATACAAAGCCATGCATTTATCCAAATTAAATTCCATCTGCCACTCCTCAGCCCATTGGACCAATTTGATCAAGATCCCTTTGTAAGCTTAAATAACCATCTTCACTGTCCACTATACTGCCATCTTAGTGTCATTTGCAAATTTACTAAACATGCTTCCTAAAATCTCGTTCAGATTGTTTATATAAATGACAAACAACAGTGGAGAAAAATCAATCCTCCCACCACCCTACGTCTCCTACTGTCAAGCCAATTGGCAAACTCATAGAATCCCTACAGTGTGGAAACAGGCCCTTCAGCCCAACCAGTCCACACTGACCCTCAGAGCATCCCACCCAGACCCATCCCAATTTAAAGCCCTAATCTGGACATCCCCTGAACACTGTGGGCAATTTAGCATGGCCAATCTATTTAACCTACATATCTTTGGACTGTGGGAGGAAACTGAAGGACCCAGAGGAAACCCACGTAGACACAGGGAGAATGTGCAACTCCACACAGACAGTCGCCCAAGGCTGGAATTGAACCCAGACTCCTGGCGCTGTGAGGCAGCAGTGCTAACCACTGAGCCACCATGCCACCCTAACCCTTCCAATAACCCATGTAATCTAACACTACTAATCAGTCTTCTATGCAGAACCTTGGCAAAGTCTTTACTAAAGTCCATGTAGACAACGTCTACCAATCTGCCCTCTTTTTAGTCACATCCTCAAAAAACTCAGTCAAATTTGTGAGACATCATTTCCCATGTACAAAACCATGTTGACTGTCCCTAATTAATCCTTGCCTTGCCAAATGCATCTAAGTCTTATTTCACAGAATCCCCTCCAACAACTTACCCACATGGATATCAGACTCAAAGGTCTATAGTTCCCAGACTTCCCCTCCCAGCTTCCCTAATTTGTAGGCCTAAGATGTTATCAGAGAATTTCTCAGATGGCCTAGTCACCATGAGAACCACTTTCACAATAATATTGCCTCTTCGTTCTATGCCATTTAGACTCTGGAAGAATTGTGGTTTGGCGGTCTGAATCCACAGTGTTAGATCTAAACCAAGCCTGGGCTTGCCAATGATTTATCCATTGCTGTCATAGTTGGAAAGTCAGGATCATAATATGCACAAACCTCGAACATAATGAGCATCTCTTTGATTCAGACAAAGGAGTGCTGATGATGCTCAGTAAAACACAACACCTGACCTTGCTCTAAAAGTGGCCTGAAAGCCTTGGATGGGGTTTAAGAAACTTTTCATCCAATTCATCCTTCAGCTGAACAGTTGGAGTTCCATGATATTCTTGGGAGGGTAGAGACATACTGACAGCTTCTGCATTCTGTAAGACCATTGTGCTTACTGTCTAAAAAATGAGGCCAAAAAATTTAGCCATTGTCTTTGAGAATTCATCTCATCATTAACTGTGACCCTAGTGTCATGTAACTTTCTCAAGATCTCCTCATCCTGTTGGCATGTTGGGATTTAGTGGAAACGTGAATGAAAATGTCAACCATTTGCCATTGATACATTCCATATTTTCTAATATGTTGATTATCATCTGCTGGAAAACATTGAGTGATGCCGAAGGGCTGGATGTTAAACAATAGGGAGTGTTATGAACGTCATGACCAGTTTGAAATGCATTCCTAAGCCACTTGGTGAAGCTTATGCAAATTTGGTACATTCTTTATCATAGATGGCATTGGATGTACCACTTCTTGTACTGTTTTATTCCAACATATGTTGAGTCAACAAAAATTTGAATGCATCCATTCAGTTTAAGAACTCGGTGCAAGAGCAAAGTGTGACAGAATCAGTTATGACTCTGGAAATAACATCCTATTACAGCAAGGCCAACATCTCTTCGTATTCCTTGTTTATCAGTGGGTTTGGGTCCGTTCTTGAAGTGAACAAGCAGATAGGTTTACTTTGTGTGATATGATGCCCAGTGTTCATGTTCTGTGGACCTTCAAAGACATTTTGGAATTGCTTTTTAAACCCATTTGCTGATTCTTGACTGACAATTGTGTTTACTTTAAGAAGAATTTTGTGGATAATTCAGGTGCTCCTGCATAACATGGCTGGTTATGAATAACATAGTGTTTCAATCAATCAATTTCAATTATTTTCTTGCTATTGGTAAGACCTCATCTAGAGTACTGTATATAACATTATTGTCTTTATGGTAAGACTTACACAAAGCTTTTCAGAGACGCTTTACTAGAACAATACATAGAATGGGGAAGTTTTCTTATAAGAACAGGTTGGAGAGGCTAGGCTTATATCCATGGATTTCAGCAGAGTAAATGATGATTTGGTTGAATCATATGAGGGGTTGTGACAGGTTGGATTTTGAAAGAATATTTCTTCTTGTCGGAGATTGTAGAAATATAGAGCACTGTCTAAAAGAAAAAAGTGCAGTGAAATGTTATCTCACGAGGGTCATAAATCATTGGAACACTTTTTTACAATGATAGTGGGGCAGAGTCATGGAATCATTTTAAAGCAGGGGTAGATAAATTTTTGATACACAAGGGAGTGAAAGCTTATCATGAGTAGGTGGCAATGCAGAGTAACCAAATCAGCTGTGATGTTACTGGATAGCTGCGCAGGCTCAAAGAGCTGGATGGCTTACTCTTGGCCCTAATTTGTATGTTGGTATGTACTTTGCTCTGTTCTCTATTGTTGCATTGCAAATTCAAATCAAGGCAAGGATCAGTAGCCCTTTGGAGGTGTGAGCCATCTAAGCATTTATTCCACTTCTATCACTCCCCTACTACCTGCAATTATGGCCCTGGAAGCATTAGGTGAGGGAAAAAAAACTGCAAATGTTGGAAATGTTAGATGAGAACTGTTTAAGTTTCTAAAAGTTGCTGAAGTTAAAAAGCTCACTAATAATGTATTAATACATATTTCAGGTTCTTGTTGCAAAATTATATCAAGAAAATGCAGTCAGCCATTTTCTGCCTATAACTTTTAAAAGAACTGAAGGGTTATGTTGCAACGTTGGGTGAAGTATTAGTGGATTGGGAGGCAGGACATTAGAATTTGGTGTTTGTCAAATATTGGTGTTTCTACAATGCTAGGTGGTGAACGGTGGGAGGGAAGCATTGTGTGGTCCTTTTAAAAGATTGTGCCTTTCCTGTGCTTGGAAATGACTGTGAGCAGCTTGAAAGTTTGCAAGTACAGACAGCATCTGAATTGAACCATTTGTACCAAAAGGCCATACTATTAGCAGGCTAAGCAGCATTTCTATCAAGACAACAGTTCTTTGAATTTAGCCAAACAACTTGAATGGGGCATTTAGGTACCAAAAACCTATCAAATTTGAATCTGATGGTTTTGACGACCTAGGACCAACCTAATTGTGAGAATTGTCCTAAGGGATACAAAACATGGGGCAGTTAGAAAATTGGCAGAGCTAACTGCCACCTTCTAGAGATAACAGCTGTCAGTTCTAAGAGAAAGCACCATCTATTCACAATACTACCATGGCACTCCTTAGCTAAGATTCCTGCTGAAAAATCCACAGAGAAAGCACCCCTGACAGAAGAATCGACAGAGAAGATGCAGAACACTCTGGAAGATATAACCTGGCAGTAATTTCAAGAGACTAAATTCCATTTTTTTTTATAAGTGGGACTTGTGTTTATTAGAACCAGCATACCATTAGAATCTTGTGCTAACAAGGGATTTGTTTGGTTTAGTAATAGTTTAGTTAATTTGTTCACTGTTAGAGTTAGGTAAGTAAATTGTTACTGGTTGATTGTAAAGTGAGTATCAGGAATTTATTTGATTTAACCACTAGAAGTTGCTGAAAGACAGGTTACATCCCTTTTCACACTCATTTTAACAGATTATAAGACAAGGTGCTCCTGTTTGGGTGTTTCGGTTTTACTTCTCAGAGGCAGGTCAAACCTACACTTTACAACAGTTACCCCTAAAATATTTTAAGATGGGAATGCATTGCTTTATTTTTATTCAGTGCAGGTTATATAAGCATTCTTCGTTTGACATTTACAGTGTGATGATGTATTCATGGTAGTTGGTGTAATAAACTTTTAAGATAGATTTACCAGATCGTATATTATCAGGTCATCCAGTGTACAAAATACTTATTGATTTCCATTGATTTCCTTTTTAGCTTCTACTTCCTTTATGGAATTACTTTGTAGTTTTTATTGAATCAGGTGTGTGTACTTACGAGCTGGATGAGCACCGGAAAAATTAATCGGATATCCAACATTGGGAATGCTCAACTGTTGCCTCAAGATATCTTATACAATTCAACAATATTTCCCTTCATCATTAGCTGGGTATATAAATCCAAAACCAAGGATCGTTTTCACTTTACATGGCATTTTCTACTCACATAGTCACCTTTAATGCCCTGACCATCTGCTCACCAACTTCTATCATTTCCTCTGCACTTAATATTTTAGTACTTAAAGTTTCTTATTATTTTTCCAAGTTATATTTCTTCACATTTTTTACATCATTTTTTTTCTGAGAACTACTTTATGTTATCCTGCCAATATATTTTCATCACCATGTTTTTATCTAATTCTGTAGCCCTTTGGTTTAGTCGTGTAGTTTTGAATTGAATTGAATCATTTATTGTCACGGATTGTCAATATAAAATACAGTGAGAGGTTTCAACCATCGCCATGAATCGGCCCCATTATAATTAACTTTAAAGGAATTAAAAAATAAAGTACGATAACTGAGAGAGAGTTCAACATTTCCTTCTCTGTTGCTACAGATCTGCTCCAGGCTTCAACAGCCCATGCCATGCCACTGCCTGAGTGCCGCTCCACGCTACACAGACCGGCCAACTCTGTAGTCATGATGCCTCTGAAGACACCGCCACTGTGGACTCCATCGAAGCCACCTTCCTACCAAAGATCTCTCTTAAGAATGTACTTTAAGCAAAAACTTTTTAAAAAATTGACAAAAGAAGAAGGAGAAAAAGAGGAAAAGAACTTTTAAAAAATCAGACGACGAGGACAAATCCACACACAGGAGCCTGGACGCTGCCTACTCTGCCATCACTGTCTTAAGTTTTGTTGCAAGCCTAGGAATCTATGGACCAGGGTTACTAATCCAGAGAACATGCATTTAAATCTCAGCATGGCAATAAGTTAGTGATGTTAATTTGGTGTTTAAAAATTTGGAAAATAAACTAACAGCGTCCTTAATATTGGTCATGGTCAAGTTATTAACAAGAGTGTAGCAGATCGCTAAGGCCTCTTTTTATCTTTGCCTGATATTGTTTATACATGACTCCAGTCCCAGATCAGTATGATTAACAGCTCTCTGAAGTGACCTAATGAAACCCTCTGTAGTTTCAAACAGTGGCAGAAGTATGTTTCAAGTGGGAGACGTGACACCATCTTGACAGCACAACTTGGGGTGGGTCATGGATGCCAGCCTTGCCAATGTCATCCACAAACTGTGAAGTAGTTAAAAAACAAATCCTATATCCAGATTGTTTATATGTAGTGAATAGAAACAAGTGTTCCAGAAACCCCTTTGTCTGTCCTATTATGGTCCACTGTGTCAGCCGGAGCTGGAACAAGAGATGGAACATTTGAGGACCATCTCCTCTGAGAAGGAGAGAGTTTCCATTGGTGCACCATCATATCATTTCCTTGCAGAAGCCAGCAGCCCAGAAATCCTCACATCAGTTGCTATCTTTTCCAGCTTTGATTCAGGGGCTCAAATGACCTACACAAGTCGCAGATGGAAACTGTAAGCAGGAGGCTACCAGTTCTCTGGAGTCAACAAAAATGCAATAAATGCTGGAGATGTAATATATGCAAGGGGCTATTTAGTGGAACTGTTGATGTAACCATACACAATTGATGGAAGGGTCTTTCCAGGTAATGAGCACTGCCATGTTTTTGGTATGTCCATGTGTGGCCTCCTCCACTGAAAGATTGACAACCATCCTGGAAAGTCAGCTTGAGAAGAGTATCCAGTGAATGCTAGAACTGCGTACAGTCCTGCAGTTTGTTCATGAGCACAATGCCAGAATAGCAAGGTGAGAGATGTATGAGGCATCTCAATTCTCCACAGATTCTTGTACCACCCAGGACAGCAGGAAAATACAAGTGTAACTTGCAAAGATGGGCAAATACTTCTGTGTATTCCTGTATCATGAGCCTCATGTATCACATTTAGCCTTACCTCTAAACCTTGGAATCCTTCATTTACATCACCTGGTGAGTCTTAGCATCTCCTGCATCTGAGGGTTGGTGTCAGGGAGTTCTGTCTGTCAGAAGAAGCTCCTCAGCCTCCAGTGCCTCAACTTGCTTTGACAAAAAAGGGTAGTGCAAGAGTCCCTCATTATGGTGGTGCCCTCAAAGCCTCAGGCAGCCAGAAGAGAACCAGCAAGGTCATCCCAGGCAACAGAGCGGCAAGGTCAGCAGCCTCACCTCCAGCTTTGTTGCAGTAGGAAAATAAGCCACTTGTAGGAACACACAGAAGAAATATGTGATGATTACTCATCGGCACTTAGGGGATTCAAGTCACAAACTATTAAACCTCATGTTCTTGCTCCATTAATTAATATAATGGTATGACAGCTCCTGCCACTCTTGCTACCCTTTAGGGGCCTCTATTCTTCCCCATATCCCCAAAAGAATTGTATAAGGCCTTGCACCATTTGCCATCATGATCTCCCTTCATGCTGTGCCACATGCAGTCGGTCTTAGAACGATGGAACGGTAAGCAAAGGAACCAAGCCTAGAGTTGCAGCAGGGTGAGGTTTTAATGGCACGACTCCAACAGGCTGTAAGGATAAATTGATATTTCTGTGTCTTAGCTCATCCCGCATTTTCTTATGTCACATTATCCGTAACCTCCCGACATTGCAGTGCCAGGTTGCACAGTGTGAAGCAGATTACCACTGATTGTGAAATCTTTGCTCGGTCATACATTGATGCATTGATGCACAGCAGACTGCAAGATCCCACACATATTTCTAACGCACAGCTGAAAAGATAATAAAGTGTAGAAATTCGATATAACAGTGATCTTCGGCACCACTGTGCTGGGTCTCCTCGTGTCTCAGAGACCTAAACTTGACATGCAGACCAGCTACAGCCTCCCGAAGAGCTGCAAACTTTCTAGAAACTGCTGCTCAGACATTTGAAGACATTTGTTCATGGGAGGTGGGCATTGCTGACCCTAGGCTTTCATTTATTACCCATCCCCAGTTGCCCAGAGAGTAGTTAGGAGTCTACAATTACATTGCCATGGGTCTGGAGTGACATGTATGCCAGAACAGGTAAGAGATTGCAGGGGCACCTCCCCAGTCAGCCAAAGAGAACCAGCAATGTTGCTAGTGATAATGGGAACTGCAGATGCTGGAGAATCCAAGATAACAAAGTGTGAAGCTGGATGAACACAGCAGGCCCAGCAGCATCTCGTGAGCACAAAAGCTGACGTTTCGGGCCGAGACCCTTCATCTCTGACTCTTCTACAGGACAGTCTTGTCCTCCTTAACAGGGAACTGCAGTGAATCAGAGGAGGTTACTGCTGTCTGCTGTGATTTTGAAGATGTAAAATTGAACTCCAGGATAAAGAGAGGGTTCCCGTGTTCACATGTCTTTTTTTGGTTTGGCAGAGATGGCCTTAACTCCCTCATTAGGTGTAAGGCATAAGGTTACATTTTCCAGACTTTTTGGGGACAGGCTCAAGGCTCAAGAGGGGATGATGGAAAGGGAATGAATATCAGGATGGTAGGCAGCAGGACAAAAATGCAACACCTTTATGTTGCTACAAATAAAAGGAAAATACTGTGGATGCTGGAGATCAGAAATAAAAGCAGAAAGTGGCAGAAAAACTTAACAAGTTTAACAACATTGCTGATAACAAAGTGTGAAGCTAGATGAACACAGCAGGCCAAGCAGCATCTCAGGAGCACAAAAGCTGATGTTTCGGGCCTAGACCCTTCATCTCTGAGATCTCTTTTATTTGTAGCAACATAAAGGTGTTGCATTTTTGTCCTGCTACCTACCATCCTGATATTCCTTCCCTTTCCATCATCGCCTCTTGAGCCTTGAGCCTATCCCCAAAAAGTCTGGAAAATGTAACCTTATGCCTTACACCTAATGAGGGAGTTAAGGCCATCTCTGCCAAACCAAAACAAGACATGTGAACACGGGAACCCTCTCTTTATCCTGGAGTTCAATTTTACATCTTCAAAATCACAGCAGGCAGCAGTAACCTCCTCTGATTCACTGCAGTTCCCTGTTAAGGAGGACAGGACTGTCCTTTAGAAGAATCAACAAGCCACAACATATACTATTACAACGCAAAGCTCTAACCCAGATCAGTGCTCAGGAAGCCGACAGCGCATCAATGTTCAAGGCCTCATACCCTCCTTGACCTCTTCACCTCTAACTGCCGTCGTGACATCAATCGCCTCAACCTCTCCACCCCTCTCACCCACTCCAGCCTCCCCCCCACAGAACGTGCAGCCCTCCACTCCCTCCGCTCCAATCCCAACCTCACCATAAAACCCACGGAGAAGGCAGGTGCAATTGTAGTATGGCGCACTGAACTCTACATCGCCAAGCCAGGTGCAACTCTCCGATACCGTCTCATACTGCCCCCTTGATCATGATCCCAAGCCCAACCACAAAACCATCATCTCCCAAACCATCCAGAAACTCATCACTTCAGATGACCTCCCATCCACAGCCTCCAACCTCACCGTTCCCCAACCCCGCACCACCCACCTGTATCTCCTTCCCAAAATCCACAAACCTGACCTCCCTGGTTGACCCATTGTCTCCACTTGCTCCTGCCCCACCAAACTTATCTCCACCTATCTCAAACCCATTCTTGGTTCAGGAACTCCCTACCCACGTTCATGTCACCATCCACGCCCTCCACCTCCTCCAGAACTTCCATTTCCCTGCTCCCCACCACCTCATCTTTGCCATGGACGTCCAGTCTCTATACACCTGCATTCCCCATGCAGATGGCCTAAAGGCCCTCCACTTCTTCCTGTCCAGCAGGCCTGACCAGTTCCCCTCCACTGACACCCTCATCCTCTTTGCTGAACTCATCCTCACCCTCAACGACTTCTCTTTCAATTCCTCCCACTTCCTACAGACAAAGGGGGTGACCATGTGTACCCACATGGGCCCAAGCTATGCCTGCCTCTTTGTAGGTTACTCTCCCGCACCTACACTGGCCCTAAATCCCACGTCTTCCTCCATTACATTGATGGCTGTATCGGCGCCACATCATGCTCCCACAAAGAGCTCAACCAGTTCACCCACTTCATCAACACCTTTCACCCCAAATTTAAGTTCACGTGGACCATCTCTAATATCTCTCTCTCCTTCCTGGATCTCTCAGTTTCCATCTCTGGCAACCACCTAGAAACCAATCCTCCCTTGGCTGACCTATGTCCTCCTTACCTCCCCACCTACACTCACCTTTACTGACTCCATCCCCACCTCTTTGACCTGTCTGTCTCCTCTCCATCTATCTTCTGCTCTATCCATCTTCTATCTGCCTCCGCCTTTCTCTTTATTTATTTCAGAACCGCCTTCCCCTCCCCCATTTCTGAAGAAGGGTCTAGGCCCAAAACAGGAGGTGTAATTGTAGTATGGCGCACTGAACTCTACATCGCCAAGGCCAGGCGCAACTCTCCGATACCGCCTCCTACTGCCCCCTTGATCATGATCCCACGCCCAACCACAAAACCACCATCTCCCAAACCATCCAGAAACTCATCACTTGATGAGCCTTGCGCTTCCTCTGATGCTGCTTGGCCTGCTGTGTTCATCCAGCTCTACACCTTGTTATCCCACATCAATGTTCAGGCCAGTTTTCCAATCAGGTAAATGAGGAGGTGATGCCAAATCTGTTTGTATACCAAATCTATGAGCAGACCCTGAAACTCAGCCCTGGTGGCCCAAAAACAAGGACAAATTCATCGCTCTCGATGTTTTAATATACTTTTTTTATTCATTGGTCTCACTTGGGATGATTTGATGTTGTTTCACATTCAGCTGAATAGAAGCCTGAGCAGAATTATGTGGCTGCTGTCCAGCCCAAAGCTTTCCATTTCTCCTTTCCCAAGTTCCGCTCAGAATCCACTCAATGCAAAATACTTCATCCGATCTGCAAGGAGCACTATAGAAGCTAAAACAATTGTCATCTTGGACTGCTGTTATTCCACAGAGTACTTCATCTAAAGAGCATGGCTAATTGACAAAACCTAGCGCAAATAAAAGTAGAGGCCAAGTCTGGCTGTCTGAACTAAGACTGTGATTTGAACTCGAGCTCTTTGATCAGGAATCTGGCATTTCAGCTGCTCCACATTCTCTTTAAAGTAGACTCTTAATTGTTATATTTTTCATATGGTTTTATGACTTGCAATTTTTTGAATAGGACCATAATTCACATTGTTGGAAATTTGAATTATATCAACAAAGAGCAAATATCTGCCAAACTCATAATGAATATTCATCCTCTCTCATTCATCTTCTTTTTTAGGTTTGTCACATCACAAAATTGCTGTGTGCAGAAAAATATCAAAGATAGCATTTAAAGAATGAACTGAAAACAAGCTTTAGCATTGGTGGCAATGAAACTAACAATCCTCATCAGGTTCATGAGTGTCCTTTAGGGAACGAAATCTGCTATCCTCTCCTGGTCTGGCCTACATCTGTCTCCAGACATAGAGCTCCTAACATCCCTCTGAATTGGCCTAACAAGTTACTCTGTTTTTGGGCAATTAGAGATGGGTAACAAATAATGGTCTTACTGGTGATGCCCACATCCCATGAAAGTAAAAAGTTTCCTATATTTTAGTGCTAAAAAACCGTGAATATTCAAACATCCAACCTCAATCGGTTTTCAATTAACTTGAAAAAAATATACAACGACAAGCTTGGTAAGTCAACCTGGATATGAAATGTGTATGTGGAAAACACAGCAATAGCTCGTCCTCCTGTAATGTTCAAAAATAAATCTTGAATGTACTCGTGGCTACACTAACAACTAATTTATAATAGTCAAGTCCATAATGTTGCTCATTCCACTTCAACCAAACTTCATATGCAGGTACATGCTACTGCAAGAAGGAATACATTGTGCCATTTTTGAATTGTGTGTGAGTTATGGCTCGCTGTCACAATGGCAACTGTTTGGCTAATCAGCACCAACTTAAATAAGAACATAGGAACAGGAGTATAGCATTCAGCCCCTCAGCCTGTTCTGCCACTCAGTGAGGTTCTAGCTGATCTGTGGCCTAGCTCTATGTACTTGTCAACCATTTAGCACCCTTTTCTCCTCTAGTATAAATTTTTGTGAATGTTTGAACTTTGCATTCTTACATTTGTCTTGATGAGTCCAATATGGAAAGCTTTGACAATATTTCTTTCTTTCCAAACAATAAAAAAAATTCATAACATATTTAAGCCATATATTTTCAAGAAAAAAACTTTTTAAACATTGACAGTCTTTTATCAAAGCTAAAGAGAAAGGGAAAGGAGAAGCAAGTAATAATGAAGTAAAGGAATCCAAATGTGGAGATATGAGAATGTGCAATTCAAAGGAGCTTGTGTTTGATGGTTGGCAATATAAAGGCGTGAAGTGGTTGTAAGACGGGTTCCTGTCTTTTATGTAACAGCAAATTTTGTACTTTGAACAATGCTAGCACAGCTAGTGTGGTTGACCCACAAATCTATCCTCACATATTTTGCCACACCTTGATTACTCCCAATTGCTAAACCAATTCCAGGTGCAATAAAATCACACTCACTGAGTTCATTCATCCTCTGGGATCATCTAGAAGTTAGCATTGCATTCTGGGATTTTACTTGCACACATACCTATAGATTTGGAAGTTACATCAAGGAAGGAATTAACACCTAGCTTTTAATTAGATTAGATCTGCTCTTTAAAAATTCTGTGAACAGTTGTCTTAATAAATTTACTACTAAAGTCACAAAATGACAATTAAATGACATTTCCATACTTCAGTATAACTGTTATGAAAAGTAAATTAATAAACCAAAGTCTCAAACTAATATGGAACCTAGTTCATGTCTATACCAGGAGAGAGACCTGAGAAAAGCAAACAAGGATCATTAAAAACGAGATAGTAAGAACTGCAGACGCTGGAGTCAGAGATAACAAAGCGTAGAGCTGGAGGAACACAGCAGGCCAGGCAGCATCAGAAGGAGAAGGGAAGTTGACGTTTCGGGACTGGCGCCTTCTTCAGAAAATAATAATATTCTGTGTGTGCTAGAAGGGTTTTATAACATTACAATCAAAATCAGTTTGAACCGACAGTCCACATTTTCATTTTCTGTTTCCTGTTACTTTTATCAAGACTGGTGAAATTATTGAGATTGTGTTGGTTCTAAGAAATGTGTTTCCAGGGTCAATAAGGATGGGTTATTGTAATCATCAGACAGTCAAAATCTTCCATTAATCAGAGCTTAATTCTTAGAAAATTAAAATTCCAGTCAAAATAGTAAGCAGAATATTTTAATTTTCTATGACATTCGGTCCTGATGTGTGAAGGGATAAAGATGCTGACTGGCAATCACTTGCTCCATTTTATACACCTGCGGAAACATTTTTTGTCTTCAGCATTACAATGGTGAAGATCAATGATGGAATATAAAATGATCTGACTCTGTAAAGGCTGTGAGATCTGAAACACAACATCATAACTCAAGCAGCAAAGATGAAAATCAACACTGTGTCATTATCCAGCACTCTCAGGGAATCCAGAGATAATATCAAAGCAGATGTTCCTCTGCTATGAGCTTTTACGTGAATATTGGAAGAGCAACCTCAATACAGCAATTTGAATTTTCAGATTTCCCATTTCAGCCATCCCTGTAGCCTGCGAACAAAATGCCAATTTTAGCTAAATTGTGGGGTAATTTGTCCTCTGGCTTCACTGGGTTAAAAATAAATAAACTTGTATTGCTAGTGTTCAACAGAGAAAGAGGGAGAGAGTTACATCCAATCAGCCTGTTCTAGACTGAAATGAAACCCTGGAGGTGAAAGCCCATCCATTAATAAACTGTAGTAACATTTTGATTCACTGAATATACTAGCCCAAGATAATTTAGATGAATACTCAGTTAGCAGTGTAGAGCTTGAGCTTTGCTGAAGGTTACTCAGCTTCAGACTGTTCCTGATCACAGGTTACTCATGCAGAGGTTACACATATGGGGGTCATTCATATGTAGCGGACAGCAGAGCCTGGCCTCCAATCATTTTGACATTGGGCCCAGGTTTCACGCTGTCAAAACCATGTGGTTGTCAGTTTGGTACAACTGCCCCAAGATTTCAAAATCAAATTAGGCACAGGCATCTTCCACTCGCTGGAAGGAAGTGACCTGCAATGTCATGACCTTGACGGACAATCCTAAAAGTAACAAGACCTGAGCACAACACTGCCACCATCACCCAGGAGTTCGAGCACGTCAACATTAATATTGCTGTCCTAAGTATGGTTCTTCAAGCACCAGCTGCCCTTCATGTGGCACAGTTTACATCACAAACCTTCAACTGAACAGAATCCATTGAACTCGAGTGGATGGCAATCAGCCTCAAGCCCAAGCAACTGCCTGAGGATGTGAACATGAGGTAAGTGTTTTAGCCTTTCTTCAATGTGCATGGGTTACTTTGTCATGACAGATAGATCAATTCATTTTCTGCAAGCAAAAATTAAAAGAATGGTGGAATTTATGTTGCACAGAGGATTTCAGGGAGCTAGGGTGGAAGCTGAGATCTAGAATAAACAGAGTGGTTATCTCTGGTTTGTTACCCGTGCCACATGGATGCGAAGCAAAGAACAGGGAGAGATTTCAGCTGAACACGTGGCTGCAGGGATGGTGCAGGAGGGAGGGCTTCAGGTACATGGACAATTGGGGCTCATTCTGGGGAAGATGGGACCTCTTCAAACAGGACGGTCTCCACTTGAACCAGAGGGGCACTAATATCTTGGGTGGGAAATTTGCTAGTGCTATTCGGGTGGATTTAAACTAGCTCAGAAGGGGGATGGGAAACTGAGGTGTAGTCCTAGTACACAGGAGGATGAGAGTACGGAGGACATGGTCACAACCTCACTGTCGCAGGAGTGTGCTGGCAGACAGCAAGCTGGATTGAAGTGTGTCTACTTTAATGCCAGGAGTATCCGGAATAAGGTAGGTGAGCTTGCAGCTTGGATAGGTACCTGGGACTTCGATGTTGTGGCCATTTCGGAGACATGGATAGAGCAGGGTCAGGAATGGATGTTGCAGGTTCCAGGGTTTAGATCTTTCATTAAGGTCAGGGAAGGTGGTAAAAGAGGGGGAGGTGTAGCTTTGTTGGTCAAGTACAGTATAACGGTGGCTGAAAGAGCCTTTGATGAGGACTCATCTACTGAGGTAGTATGGGCTGAGGTTGCCAAAGAATGTTTATCGACTGAATCAGTATGGGTGGAAGTTAGGAACAGCAAGGGAGCAGTCACCTCATTGGGGGTTTTCTACAGACCCCCAAATAGCAGTAGGGAGATTGAAGAACACAAAGGCTGGCAGATTGTTGAAAAGTGCAAACTTAGCAGTTTTGTTGTTATGGGTGACTTCAACTTTCCCAATATGGATTGGAACCTCCTTAGTGCAGATGGTTTGGATGGAGCTGTTTTTGTCAGATGCGTTCAGGAAGGTTTCCTTACTCAGTATGTGGACAGGCTGACGAGGGGGGAGGCCATTTTGGATTTGGTGCTCGGCAATGAGCCAGGACAGGTGTCAGATCTCGTGGTGGGAGAACACTTTGGCGACAGTGCCCACAACAGCCTCACATTTACCATAGCCATGGAAAGGGAAAGGAGCAGTTACCAGGGGAAGATATTTAACTGGGGAAAAGGAAACGATGATGCTATCAGACAGGAGTTGGGAAGTACAGATTGGGAGGAATTGTTCCACAGAAAGGACACAGCAGACATGTGGAGGCTGTTTAAGGAGCAGTTGTTGTGAGTGATGTATAAATTTGTTCCTCTGAGACAGGTAAGAAGGGGTAAGATTAAGGATCCTTGGATGATGGGTACAGAGGTGCTTCTTGTCAAAAAGAAAAAGGCAGCATACATAAGGTAGAGGAAGTGAGGGTCTAGCACAGCTTTAGAGGATTCCAGGCTTGCTCGGAAGGAGCTCAAACGTGGACTGAGGAGGGCCAGGAGGGGGCACGAAAAAGGCTTGGCAGGAAGGATTAGGGAGAATCCGAAGGCATTTTATTCATACGTGAGGAATAAGAGATTGATCATAAGACCATAAGACCTAGGAGTGGAAGTAAGGCCATTCGGCCCATCAAATCCACTCCGCCATTTAAATCATGGCTGATGGGCATTTCAACGCCACTTCCCTGCACTCTCCCCGTAGGCCTTGATTCCTTCTGAGATCAAAAATTTGTCGATCTCCGCCTTGAAGGCATCCAACGTCCCGGCCTCCACTGCACTCCGTGGCAACGAATTCCACAAGACCACCACTCTCTGGCTGAAGAAATGTTGTCTCATTTCCATTTTAAATTTACCCCCTCTAATTTTAAGGCTGTGCCCACGGGTCCTAGTCTCCCCGCCTAACGGAAACAACTTCCTAGTGTCCACTCCTTCTAAACCATACATTAGCTTGTAAGTTTCTATTAGATCTCCCCTCAAACTTGTAAACTCTAATGAGTACAATCCCAGGATCCTTAGCTGTTCATCATATGTTAAACCTACCATTCTAGGGATCATCCGTGTGAATCTCCGCTGGGCACACTCCAGGGCTAGTATGTCCTTCCTGAGGTGTGGGTCCCAAAATTGGACACAGTATTCTAAATAGGGGCTAACTAGAGCTTTATAAAGCCTCAGAAGCACTTTGCTGCTTTTATATTCCAACCCACTTGAGATAAACGACAACATTACATTCGCTTTCTTAATTACGGACTCTACCTGCAAGTTAACCTTTAGAGAATCCTGGACCAACACTCCCAGATCCCTTTGTACATCTGCTTTGCAAATTTTCTCACCATTTAGAAAATAGTCCATGCCTGTATTCTTTTTTCCAAAGTTTAAAACCTTATTTTTACTTTCATTGAATTTCATCAGCCATTTCTTGGACCACTCTCCTAAACTGTCTAAATCTTTCTGCAGCTTCCCCACCTCTTCAGTACTACCTGCCTGTCCACCTATCTTCATATCATCGGCAAACTTCTCCAGAATGCCCCCAGTCCCTTCATCCAGATCATTAATGTAATAGGTGAATAGTTGCGGCCCCAACACTGAACCCTGCGGGACACCACTCGTCACCAGTTGCCATTATAAAAAAGAGCCATTTATCCCAACTCTCTGCCTTCTGTCAGGCAGCCAATCCTCAATCCAAGCCAGTAGCTCACCTCGAACACCATGGGCCCTCACCTTGCTCAGCAGCCTCCCGTGAGGCACCGTATCAAAGGCCTTTTGGAAGCCTAGAAAGATAACATCTACTGGGTTTCCCTGGTCTAACATACTTGTTACCTCTTCAAAGAATTCTAACAGGTTTGTCAGGCACGACCTCCCCTTACTAAATCCATGTTGACTTGTTCTAATCTGACCCTGCACTTCCAGGAATTTAGAAATCTCATCCTTGACAGGGAGAAGGTAGGGTTGATCAGCGACAGCATAGGGAACTTGTGCGTGGAGTCTGAGCAGATAGGGGAAGCCCTAATGAGTTTTTTGCTTCGGTTTTCACTAAGAAAAGGGACCTTGTTGTGAATGAGAACTTTGAGGAGCAGGAAAACAGGCTTGAACAGATCAAGATTGAGGAAGTTGATGTGCTGGAAATTTTGGCAAACATTAAGATTGATAAGTCTCCAGGGCCAGACCAGATTTATCCTAGGTTGCTCCGGGAAGCGAGAAAGGAGGTTGCTAAGCCGCTGGTGAAGATCTTTGCTTCCTCACTCTCCGTGTACCGGAAGATTGGAGGGAGGCAAATGTTGTTCCTCTTTTCAAGAATGGGAATAGGGAAATCCCTGGAAATTACAGACCAGGCAGTCTTATGTCTGTGGTCAGCAAGGTTTTGGAAAGAATTCTGAGGGATAGGATTTATGACTATTTGGAAAAGCATAGCGTGATTAAAGGGAGTCAGCATGGCTTTGTGAGGGGCAGGTCATGCCTTACAAATCTTATTGAGTTCTTTGAGGAAGTCAGGAGACAGGTTGACGAGGGTCAAGCAGTGGATGTGGTGTACATGGACTTCAGCGAGGCATTTGATAAGGTTCTCCATGGCAGGCTCATTCATAAAGTCAGGAGATATGGGATACAGGGTGATATAGCTGTCTGGATTCAGAATTGGTTGGCTGACAGGAGGCAGAGAGTGGTTGTAGATGGTAAGTATTCTGCCTGGAGGTCAGTGCTGAGTGGTGTCCCGCAGGGCTCTGTTCTTGGGTCGCTGCTCTTTGTAGTTTTTATAAATGACTTGGATGAGGAGGTTGAGGGTTGGGTTAGTATGTTTGCTGATGACACAAAGGTTGGAGGTACCGTTGATAGTATCGAGGGCTATTGCAGGCTTCAGCGAGACATTGACAGAATGCAGAGCTCGGCTGAGAAATGGCAGATGGAGTTCAACCTGGATAAATGCGAAGTGGTTCATTTTGGAAGGTTGAACTTAAATGTTGAATATAGGATTAAAGGCAGGATTCTCGGCAATGTGGAGGAACAGCGGGATCTTGGTGTCCAAGAGCTCCCTCAAAGTTGCCACCCGAGTGGATAAGGTTGTTAAGAAAGCATACAGTGTTTTGGCTTTCATTAACAGAGGGATCAAGTTTAAGAGCCACAAGGTTATGCTGCAGCTCTACAAAACTCTGGTGAGACCACACTTGGAATATTGTGTCCAGTTCTGGCCGCCCTATTATAGGAAAGATGTGGAGGCTTTGGAGAGGGTGCAAAGGAGGTTTACCAGGATGCTGCCTGGACTGGAGGGCTTGTCTTACAAGGAGAGGTTGACTGAGCTCGGACTTTTCTGTCTGGAGAGCAGGAGGAAGAGAGGTGACCTGATCGAGGTGTACAAGGTAATGAGAGGCATGGATAGGGTCGATAGCCAGAGACTTTTCCCAGGGCAGGATTGACTGCCATGAGGGGTCATAGTTTTAAGGTGTTAGGAGGAAGGTATGGAGGAGACGTCAGAGGGAGGTTCTTCACCCAGAGAGTTGTGAGCGCATGGAATAGTTTGCCAGTGGTAGTCGTGGAAGCAGAGTCATTAGTGACATTTAAACGACTGCTGGACATGCCCATGGACAGCAGTGAATTGAGGAGAACCTAAGTTAGGTTATTTTATTTTTGGATTAGGATTATTTCACGGCACAACATCGTGGGCCGAAGGGCCTGTACTGTGCTGTACTTTTCTATGTTCTATGTTCACATGCTAAACTGTCTCTTTATGGATTAATGAGAATTAATTTGATGCAAGCCCAGAAGATAAAACACCAAACTTCTGTAAAATTATAGACTAAAATTGGTTTTGCTATGTTAAAGTTTGAAACATGATGCTAACGTTGAACATTATGCGTATTTATTGCTGTGGATAGAATCCTACAGCAAGTTTGTATAAGAATGAAGCTCCTATAGTACAGGATAATATTTACAAATGCAGCAGTCACATCTGTCCAGAGAGTTTGGGATGATTTACTTAGGGAGGAACCTGATCAGAGAGGGATAGAGCCTTCTGCTCTCCACTGATCAAAGAGGTTGCTGCGGTGGTTATGGAATGACATTTTAAGCAGCCAACTGTGTAAAGAATGTGACGTGATAAATGTTACAAAAAGTTTCACCCAAGTTAAATTGATGTCATATTTGAGCCATTAGTGTATAATTCTTTTTTAAAAGGTCGTTTCAATACTTACTGGCTTGTTAACTCAATAGCTATTATACTCACTACCAGATTTTTTAAACGGGTCTCTAAAACATGCTTTGGCTTTGGGGAAATTTTAATCTTCATTTTCAGTACTGAGGTGGAGTGTTTTGAAGATGAAGGTTTGAAATTTGTGAGGGGCAGTCGGGAGGGTTGGGCGTTGGGGGGTGCGGGGTGTGCGGGGAAGCAGCTCCTGTCCTCCAAAAGGAAAGTGATTTGGAAGCTAATCTCGCACCTTGCAAGCCCGCAACACAGTTGCAGACTGCTTTGGGTGGGCTACGTTGTCTAACTACAGGACTTCCACCACTCAGGACCTGCTGCATCATCCCCATCAACATCAGAGATAAATAGTGGGTGCTGCTCAGGCCCGAGAAAGAGGCCTGAAGAGGAACATGGCTGCCCTGGGAAGATTTAATTTTGCAGAAAGATTCTGTGGTTACTCATTCCTGCCCAACTTTCCATGCTGCCGCATTTTATCACGGACAGCGTATTATCAGGCTTTAAATAATGACATTGAACTTTGACTCTTTCTTTGTACAGAGGGACAGTGTGGGAGCTGACAGCCCAGCCACCCTCCATATTAGATTTCGATTTATTTATTTATTGTCACTGTATTACAAATACAGTGAAAAGTGTTGTTTGGTTTTGCCATTCTTCCATGCCATCTTTAAACTCATAAAATGAAGCAAAGCGCAGAACATGGAGCCAGAAAATACATCAGTATAGTTTACCTTTACATTTCCTCCTTGTCTCGGGCTCTGGGTTTCAAATACAATCATCGCCTCCACCGCTTCTGCCGTCACCATTTCCTAGCTGAACCACGGTCGCAGCTCCAGGCTGCTCCACCCCCACGCTGAGACTGCCGTGCCTGACCCACAGCCAACCATGGGCCTATGGACATGTTATGACGGGAGTACCAGGGTAAGGGGAATGGTGATGGACTGGCCACCCATCCAATTTCACGTGCCCCGCACATGGCAGGGGCATGCAATATCCAACATCTACACTCAGATAACAGAGTGCCCCAACATTGAAATATCAGTTGTCATGAATTCCTGTTCATCTTGCTGTTTGGTATATCAAATCTTTCTCGGTTAATAAGAACATATTACAGATTGTTTAAAAGGCTTGTTTCAATAACTGACTTATGTGTACCGCATGTGTTGTCACTGCTGTACATATTGAGTTGCTGAATACAGGAAATGTTGAGGAGTGTAATAACAAAAAGTCTTTTATGTTCCTGGCTAATAAAGTCAAAGCTATGCAATTAAAAAATTTATAAAAGGCAATGACGGAATGTAGGCTTGCCCATGTGTAAAAATAGTGGAAATAAATGGAGTGGCAGTGTTATAATTTTAACTCTGTTCACAGTAGAAGCATTAAGGAATGTGAGGGCGGAAAGGCAATATATACAAGACAATGGACTGATGTTGCATGATACAACCCTACAGCAGTTCAGGCCTCAGTTTCCTACTGGAGGATGTTGCAAGAGATTGAGAGGAAGTCAGGGAGACTCATCTTAGACGTCGATTTTCCTCTCTGACAAGATCAGCTGTGGAATTGTGGCTAGGCAGAGCTTCCAACCACCCAGATGAACCCACATTGACTCTAGTGCCTCGTGTAGGGTCAGCTGCATTTTAAAAAAAGACAAGTCTCTGATTGATGCTCACGAGCATGTGTGAGGTGGTGAGGATATGTGGAGGAGGGGTGAGGATGGCATGTTCCCGCAGGATTTAACTGACTGCAGTAGCTTAAAGGGCTGAGCTCCATGAGGAAACTATTTTTAGCATTCGGGACAAAGAATAGTTTGACAGTGTGGCTCAGGGTACAGTGCTTCCCTGTCTTTATAGGGATTAGCAAAATTAGGATAAGGCAGGAAGCTCTGCTTGAGACAAGGAGCAAAAGGCACTGTAAGGTAAGACAACCCATTCATACTTTCCAAAATTGTGTTAAACACATTTATTACTTGCAATCATGCTCCTCTCCCTCAACTGAAGGGCTTCAGGAGTTAATCATTCAAGATTAAATGAGAAAGTTCCTTGGAGCCCTCCAAGGCTTCAAGTGTGAGTGTTACTTCATTCACAACCTTAAATTCATGAACCTTGCTAAATGTTTCAGATGCTGATGCCTGGTTTTGACTGTATCCTTCACCAATCAAAAGGCATTCTCATGTTTATACATTCCTCCTAAATGAAAAGGCTACTGATAACTACAGAGAACATTCGGTCACAGGTGGTGGTCCTTCAACACCCAGACTCACATTTTCTCACTAGGAGGAAGTATTACTGTTCCTGGAGAGGGAGACAGGCAGACAGAGATAGGAAGGTTGGAGCAGCCTTGCCAACCACAGGGCCAGTGTGCAATTCTGCTTCTCTTCTTTCTCATTTTCTGAGATGTAATTGGTTGGCAAACAATGCTATGAAACACTTGTGATGCAATATCAGTGAAACAAACCAACTATTGTTCAGGAGCTTTCGGACTCTGGAAAAACCTTGAAATGATGTCATGAAGTTGCTTTTCATTGGGCATAAAAATACAGTTTGAACAAAGTTTAAAAAAAAGAAAGAAACATCGGGAGAGAGATCTTGGTGAAAAATGGAGTCTATTCGTAAGAATGTTAAAAACATATGCGGAGGAGCATCTAGAATTTACCATCTAGCATTGGACAGTAGAGCATATGAAATAGCGTAATTCAAGAATGTAACGGTAAAATGAAAGCCTGGTGTATCACTGAATATATGTCTTGTACAATCTAATTTTAATATGTAATAAAGAGTATTAGAAAGAAGCTCAATCCTGGACCTTATCTTCTTCTGGCCCAGTCTGTTTTGAAACAAGTTCATGGACGTGGATGTAGAACCGCATAACAGCAGATGTTGCCATTGTCTGGAAATTTATAACTGCAGTTAAGGATCAGGAACAGACATGAAATCGTTTGGAGAAGAACTAAAAAAGCCACTTTTTCCCAAAACTCATTTGTACAACTTTAAGACAGAAAAGTCACGGAGCTGAGTAGCTGCTTTGATGGAAAAAATCTCTGAACAGTAAACTCCTGTAGAGAAACCACCCAAAACAACTGCAAATCTCAATAAAAGACTTTTACAGCCAATAATAAATTAAACAGGAGGGAAACATAGGAGAAACAAAGGAGTGAGAGCACTAAACGTCCAATAAACAGGCAGGGTTAATCCAGATTAAGCCAGATCAAACACCCACAAAAAAAGTGTCTGATTACCAATTTCTTAGAGGAAAGAAAAAAATTTATTTTCACCTGAAAAACTAGGCTAGAAAAAATAAACTTCAAACAGTAGTTTAACAACTTATAAATTATTTACTTACTGACAAAGTTAACAACAAGAAAATTGAGAAATTCTCCAGAAACAGGCTTAAAGTAAATCACTTGAAAGAAAATCAGGAATAACAAATTGTTTCTTGGATATTGTAGTGTCAGAACTAAACTTTTATGGTTTCTACCATTCAAGTGGAAAAACAAGCTTGATTCAGCAAATAAGGAATCTCTTCGACATGAATTTAAAAAAAGCACAAATGTTAAAAAAATTTAAAAAGATAAAGAAAACGAGCACAAAATCTGACTTTGCACTTTTGAACTCAGCGTGAAAGTCTGTCAAATGCAAAAAGGAAAATTGGTGCAAGTGACATCATAGCACTTATCTTTGATACAGCCAAAAAGTCATTTAAGTTTATTGATTAAAGCCATTTTGAAAATGTTTCTAACCCACAGATTGTTAAGGAGTCCTTCAGCCATCTTGGAAAAGGAATCGACTCACACTCCGCAAAATAATGCCATATTGATAAAGGAAAACCGGACTTCATGATCGAATCAGAATGTAGAACAACAAAACTTTTAACAGCTTTCAGTATTAGTGCTATAATAACAAACTGTACTAAAAAAAAACTAAGAGTACAAAAAGCCAACAAAATGAGTGTGGTACAATGGGATTAATATCTTAATAATGGTCATTCAGATCAAGTAATAGTCCACAACTTCAAGTTCATGCCATCAAGCAGCCAACCCTGCAAAATTCTCTGTACCAATCTTTCCAATGGAAAATTACAAGCTATCAAAACTATCAAATCAAATGCAGAATGGGTTATTGTGCTTCCCTACTATATAGGAAGAAAGTCAGTTCAGGCAAAAATCAGACTACTATATGTATATGCACTGACAATAAAAGAGGGCCCAGCACCGACCCGTGGGGAACATTTCATCCAATCTTTTGTCAGTCCAAACAAAATCATTAGCTCTAACACTTTATTTCTTGTCTATTAACCGACTTTCTATCGATGCTCCTACATATCTATGAACTCTATATGCCTCGAGGTATCTTTTCAAGTCATTTCTGAAAATTTTGCATGCACTGTTCCTCCAATATTACCTCAGTTCAAATCAGCTATTGTTCCAAATCCTTCTTCCAAGTTTGCTAAACAAAATTCACATTTAATGTAATTAACCTAAATGCTTACTGATTTGATAATGATTTTCTTACCAGCATTTACTCACAGTTATCATCAAAGTAACTGTTCCACAGTCATTTGAGGCAGAACATTTAACTTCAATGGAAGTGTAAGCAAGGTAATATTGAATTTTCATCATTATGTAACTCAAATTATTATCTTTATCACTGGTACAGAAATGGAAGCAGAAAATTTCTGAATTAGCCTCGTAGTTGTCCACGTTACTGCAAAAGGAGTATCCTTGTGGTTCACTGAGAAGACTCATTCCCGTCTTCTTGAGGCAACTAGGACAATAACTATGGGCCTTACCAGTAATGCCCAATGATAATTTTAAAAGCAGCTTATGTGTGAATTGGGTTTGGCTATTATTTTGTTTTATTCATTGCAGGTCTATAAGCATTTTTCATCTCTTGTCGCCATGAAATTTTGGTGGTGCGTTTTCTTGAATCAAACAAATAGTGATTTGCACACCTGCTTTTGCAGACCACTTCAGAGGTCAGTTAAGAGATATGTGTGGAACTGAAATTATTTTTAGGCTAGAACATAAACCGAAAGAACTGCGGATGCTGTAAATCAGGAGCAAAAACAAAGTTGCTGGAGAAGGTCAGCAGGTCTGGCAGCGTATGTGAAGGAGAAAACAGAGTTAAAGTTTCAGGTCCGAGTTCCAAAGAAGGCTCGCCGGAACTGAAATGTTAAATCTGCTTTTTTCTTCACAGATGATGGCAGACCTGCTGAGCTTCTCCAGCAACTTTGTTTTTGTTATTTATAGGCCAGACTGGGGAAGCATGATGTATTTCTTTCCCTAAAAGGTCATGAGTGAAACTGTTAGATATCTAGCAGCCTAATGATCACTTTTGATGTTTTTTAAATGTTTCTAAATCTATTTTCAAAAGCAAATTTTCAAGCTCTGATGTTGGATATAAAGCCATGTTTTCTGGAATTTTCTGAGTTTACACTATTGTGTCTCTTATAACATCATTTCCAGAGCCAAATAATTTAGTGCCCTTATTGACGAGCTCACTGATGAAGAACAACTATAGAGTTTTTTTTTAATCCTATACACCTGGTGCAAATTCTCCTCAATTTCCTTACAGTTTTTATTTTGCCTATCATCTTAAATCTGTGTAGTTTGGTGACTGGAACTCTTGTCATGAAAACAATATATTCTGATTCCAGATTTCTGAACTCTAAAAATATTTATGTTCAGAGATAGTGGGAACTGCAGATGCTGGAGAATCAAAATGACAAAGTGTGAAGCTGGATGAACACAGCAGGCCAAGCAGCATTTTAGGAGCACAAAAGCTGACATCTTGGGGCTCGACCCTTCGTCAGAAAAAAGCTTTTTTCTGACGAAGGGTCTAGGCCCGAAACGTCAGCTTTTGCGCTCCTAAGATGCTGTTTGGCCTGCTATGTTCATCCAGTTCCACGCTTTGTTATCTAAAAATATTTAGTCTTTTTTGTGAAGAGTTAATCCTAAAAGAAATGGGAGCAACTTATCTAAAACAAACTCAGCTAGCAGAGGGGAAAGGAGTGCACCAAAGCTTAAATATGAAGAATCCAATGGTAAGAGACCTCAAAGTAAGTACAAGTAACAATTTATTTAAATAACATTTTACACATAATGAAGCTGTGTACTGATAGTTGTGTTCATGTTCAATTTGCTGAACTAGGTGACCTTTATAGCACCCTCTGAATTACACAATTTTCAGTAAATTTGCAAACACCTGCATGTCCATTTATACAATTAACCTTGGCCACTTCAACTGTAGTGTTTACCCAGCACATAAGGCTATAATGACCTGCAGCATTGCACCTAAAATATTTCTTAAAAATGTCCATTCTGCATTTATTTCCTGAGGTGTTGCGAAGTATCATAATCAACCCAAAAGCAATAGAAAAGAAGATAAGTGAAACCATAAATTTTGCAAGAGTTTCCATTCTGTTGACATATGTAAGTCCCAAGTATTACGAGACTTTACAAATAGGCACAGAGCTTTAAAATGCTTACAGAGACAGTCCTGCCGTACATTTTATATTGTTAATGAAACCCCATAATGCGAATAACATAACACAAAAGTTTATTCCATATTCAATAACATCAAAGGATTAGTGCTAAAACTGACCCACAAACTAACCACGCAACAGCGTAGTAGATGCACAGGATCAACCCATCAGCAAATGTCCTAAATTACTCCTTCACATTGCTGGATATGTTCTGTCCCAACATTCAGATGTCACAATAGCTTCCTTTTGGGAAATACAACGGGATCAAGGATGACCTGATTCCTACTCTAGTTTGAAGGGTACTGCAATGACTAATAAGTCCAATGTGTGATCTGAAGATTCTGCCTCACACAGGACAGATAGTGCTTGATGGGTCAGACAAATGTGATGTTGGAGGATTTTGACTTTCCTCCAAAATTTTGATTTCACCTCTGCAAGTTCCCGACAAAATTTCTCGATAGGCCCAGTACCTTCCAGAATGTGCCTCCTTAACTTTTGCCCATCGCACTTCAGGTCTTTCATTTGTCAGTGGTTATGTTTGACGTCTCTGGGATGACAGCATTCCTATACCATTTGTGTTGTCCTTCCGAGAGTCTCCTGCCCTGACTGATTTCTAAGCAAAGCAGTTGCTTCAGGAATCTGTTGTCAAGCATACAAATGTCTTCCACAAAGCAGATCTGGTTTTGGATTAATTAGTGCCTTGAAGATCTGCAGGTTGGGACAGTGGGGGCGAGCTTGGGAACTTTAACATTAATCTGGGGCTCTGTGAAGTTTCAAGGCTTCAAAGGAACATCTTGTCGATACATTTGACACAGATTTGTAAGTGAAGTTATGGGTCATGGAATAAAAAGGCCAGAAGCAATGTAAATTTAAAAAATTGGTTGAGGGTTAGGAAATATTCATTGCTATTGGGCATTTTTTAGACTGGGAAGGATTTGCCATGGAGAATCCAGGGGTTGGAACTGTGACCCTTGCTTTTCCTGATATAAATGTAAACAATCTAGATCTTTTTGTCTAGGGAACAATTTCAAAGTTTTCAAATTACAAAAAAGTCTAAGAACATTGTAAACTGTGAGGAGGGCAGTCTAAAATTTCAAAAGGACATTGATACTTCTGTGGAGCTGCTGGATGTTTGGTCGATGAAGTTCAATGTCGAATATATAAAGAGTGCGCACAAGCAAAGAACTAGTACGTGCTTAAGTCATTAAAGGCACCAGGAGAGGTAGGGAAAGCTGTTAATAAAGCATTCAGTATTCTAGGCTTCATCAATCACAGCGTAGATAACAAGAGCAGCAAAGTTATGGTGAACTTATATAGGGCACTAGTTGGACTCTACTGAACTATTGTGTCCTGGGTGCTATTGGAAGGACATAAATGCTTGGGACAGAGAGTACAGAAGAGGCTATGATGAGTGGTTCTGGGTATGTGAAGCTTCAGTTATAAGGAAAGATTGGAGCGATTGAAACTGTTTTCCTTGGACAGAGGCCAGGAGAAGATTTGATAGAAGTTTTAAAAATCAGAAGAGGCCTAGAGGATAGGGATAAACTGTTCCCACTTACGAGTGAATTCAGGATAGAAGAGCACAGTTTTAAAGCATTTTGCCAAAGAATTAAATGAAAAAAAAATTACTTCATAACTTGCGTTTGGTTGTATTTTGGTAAAACAAACCAGGGCAGAGCTTATACGGTTCATAGTAAGGCTCTGGGAGTGTTGTTATACAAGGAGCCCTGGGGTGCAAAGTTCCATGGAAATGGGGTTGCAGGTAGACAGGTTGGTGAAGCAGGTGTTTGGCACGCTTGTCTTCATTGAGTACATTGAGTACAGAAGTTGGGTCATCATATTACGGCTTTTCAGGACATTAGTGAGGCCACTTTTAGAATACTGTGTACAATTCTGGCTGTACTTCCATAGTAATGATGTTGTTAAACTTGAAACAGTGCAGAAAAGATTTACAAGCATGTTGTCCGGACTGGAGGCTTTGAATTATAGGGAGAAATGAATAGGCTGGGGCTTTTTCCCTGGAGTGTTGGAGGCTGAAGGGTGACTTTATGGATGTTTAAAAAATCATGAGGGGCACAGATAGGGTAAAAAGCCAAGGTCCTTTTTTTCCAGAGCAAGTACAAAACTAGAGGATTTAGTGTGAGAGGGGAAAGATTTAAAAGAGACTTGAGGGCAACATTTTCTCATAAGGGGTGGAGCATGCATGGAACATGCTACTAGAGGAGTTGGTGGGGGCTGGTAGAATTAAAAAGGTTAAAAAGCACCTGGATGGGTAAAGAATAGGAAGGGTTTAGAGGCATATGGGCCAACTGCTGGCAAACGGGACTAGGTCAGATTGGAGTGCCTGGTTGATGCAAACAAGTTGGACTGAAGGATCTGTTTCTGTGCCTTAGGGCTGTATAGCCACCTTGGGTCAGGGCTACATGGACCGGAACTATGGCAGTGGTAGGTTCATTTAAAGCATACAAAAGACCAACGTTGATTACTTAAGTAGAAACAGTGCACAATATTATGGAGAAAAATCAAGAGGTCGGCACTGAGTTAAAGTGCTTGGAGAAGCAGCGCAGACGCATTGGGGCAAATTGTATCAGAGATAATGGGAACTGCAGGTGCTGGAGAATCCAAGATAACAAAGTGTGAAGCTGGATGAACACAGCAGGCCAAGCAGCATCTCAGGAGCACAAAAGCTGACGTTTTGGGCCTAGACACTTCATCAGAGAGGGGAATGGGGTGAGGGTTCTGGAATAAATAGGGAGCGAGGGGGAGGCGGACCAAAGATGGAGAGAAAAGGAGATAGGTGGAGAGGAGAGTACAGGTGGGGAGGTAGGGAGGGGATATGTCAGTCCAGGGAAGACGGACAGGTCAAGGAGGTGGGGTGAGGATGGTAGGTAGGAAATGGAGGTGCAGCTTGGGGTGGGAGGAAGGGATGGGTGGAGCTGATAAGGGAGTCATGGAGAGAGTGGTCTCTCCGGAAAGCAGACAAGGGTGGGGATGGAAAACTGTCTTGGGTGGTGGGGTCGGATACTCTCTCCGTGTCTCTCTTGTTCGCTCCACACTGCCCTCCAACCCCACCACACCCGGCACCTTCCCCTGCAACCGCAGGAAGTGCTACACTTGCCCCCACACCTCCTCCTTCACCCCTATCCCAGGCCCCAAGATGACTTTCCATATTTAGCAGAGGTTCATCTGCACATCTGCCAATGTGGTATACTGTATCCATTGTACCCGGTGTAGCTTCCACTACATTGGGGAAACCAAGCGGAGGCTTGGGGACCGCTTTGCAGAACACCTCCGCTCGGTTTGCAATAAACAACTGCACCTCCCAGTCACGAAGCATTTCAACTCCCCCTCCCATTCTTTAGATGACATGTCCATCATGGGCCTCCTGCAGTGCCACAATGATGCCACCCGAAGGTTGCAGGAACAGCAACTCATATTCCGCTTGGGAACCCTGTAGCCCAATGGTATCAATGTGGACTTCACCAGCTTCAAAATCTCCCCTTCCCCCACTGCATCCCAAAACCAGCCCAGTTCGTCCCCTCTCCCCACTGCATCCCAAATCCAGCCCAACCTGTCTCTGCCTCCCTAACCTGTTCTTCCTCTCACCCATCCCTTCCTCCCACCTCAGGCCGCACCTCCATTTCCTACCTACTAACCTCATCCCACCTCCTTGACCTGTCCGCCTTCCCTGGACTGACCTATCCCCTCCCTACCTCCCCACCTATACTCTCCTCTCCACCTATCTTCTTTTCTCTCCATCTTCGGTCCGCCTCCCGCTCTCTCCCTAATTATTCCAGAACCCTGACCCCATCCCCCTCTCTGAGGAAGGGCGTAGGCCCGAAACGTCAGCTTTTGTGCTCCTGAGATGCTGCTTGGCCTGCTGTGTTCATCCAGCTTCACACTTTATTATCTTGGGGCAAATTGTCTTTGTTCGCATATTAATAATTCTGTAATTCTGTGATTATCCCTCAATAATGAATCAGTATTCCTCCCCTGCTAAACATCACAGAAAAAACTATGTAGGCAAGTGTTACGATTAGAATAGTTCCTAGAAATGTGTGAGGTTTACAGATGACGAAAGGGTCAACTCTTTGATTGGGGGAATTTCAATCTCTATCACTGAGAACGATTCAGGTGTATTGTCATGAACTGAACTGGCAGAAATCTGATGGAGATAGCTACTAAACTGGGCCTTCCACTGACAGTGAGAGAATCAGCATGAGCAAATGATTGACTTGATCTCATTTTTACTAAATCCACTTGTTACGGGGGTATCTGCCACAATGGCAATGGTAAATTTGACCAACACAAGGTCTATGCGAGGATTAAATCTCACCTGCATACTGAGGACACTGTTCATTGTGCCATCTGATTACCACCATGGTGCTCCATTCATCAGCAGCACCAACCAGTCCCTCCATAACTGATGTCTGGTGACTGCCATGCAATGAGTGATCACCACTTCTTTATTAACATCTAACAAACCCATTGCTTCCATCATCTAGAAGGATAACAGCAGCAAGTATGCAAAGACATTACCATCAACTTCATTTCCAGGTCACACAGTCTTCTAATCAAGGCGTCTAGATTCATGAGCAAATATGAACAAGAGCAAGAGGAGCCTTTTCACCACCTCGAGCCTGCTCCACCATTCAGTAGATCATGGTTGATCTGATTCTAACCTTAACTCCAAGCTCAGCCTACCTTCAATAACCTTTCAACCCCTTGCTTAGGCGGCGACTTTATGCATTTTCTCCCAGTTCCTAATTATCACAAACCCTCCGGCACTGGAAAATCTCTCACCAAGATTTGCAAGCAAGACTTTGCTAATAATGATTAATGCCATATTATTATTATCACCCAAAACTGAGAACCTCTGCACACACTTCTCCATTTTTTAATTTTTAAAAGGTTTTATTCCCTCTCAAGATGTGGCTTGACTAAGTTCCAATGCATCAAATCTTGCATCTAGTCAGTGTGTCTAACCAGTTGAGTTGTCTGATGAGACTTCTCAGCTGTCCCATCTCATCTTTGGTAGCAGCCTCAACTTTCTGTTCAAATCTGGTACAGCTAGTTGCAATAAGAATGACATTTTCCAAGTCATACTCTTGGTATAGAATTACATTTGGCTCACACTTATTTCCAATCTCAAATATTTGAAAGCTACGAAAGTTTAACTGCCAATCTTGAATTCCTACCTAAATTGGTTGATAATCTTTTCTTCAAAGTCATTGCTGAACCTCACAAATAATTTTCTAGGTGCATCTTAAAGGTCCCTGATAATGTTCCATTATATTATATTAATAATTGTCAGGTCCACAGAACTGGCGTTACTAAAAGTACCAGAAGTAAGAAGCTTTCTTTCACCCACTAACACAGTTGTGCAATTTGAAGAGCTTTCCTCCTTTATTCCTGGTGTTTCCATTGGGGGCTGTAAGACTCCGTCTCTCTTGATTAGGTTATCCCGGAGGAGTCCCACTTTGATATCTATTGAGTAAACATTTTGAAGAAAAAGCTGTTGAAATGATGAGTCCAGGGTTTCTAAATAACAGAGAAAGCAGGAACTGCAGATGCTCAAGAATCTGAGATAACAAAGTGTAGAGCTGGATGAACACAGCAGGCCAAGCAGCATTACAGGAGCAAGAAAGCTGATGTTTCAGGTTGAGACCCTTCTTCAGAAATGAGGGAGGGGAAGAGGATTCTGAAATAAATAGGGAGCAAGGGGGAGGCGGATAGTAGATGGATAAAGGAGAAGATAGGTGGAGAGGAGACAGACAGGCCAAGAGGCGGGGTTGGAGCCAGTGAAGGTGAATGTATGTGGGGAGTTAAGGAGGGGATGGGTTATCCATGGAGGACGGACCAGTCAAGGAGGCGGGATGAGGTTAGTGAGTAGGAGATGGGGGTGGGGTTTGAGGTGGGAGGAATGGTTAGGGAGCTGGTGACGAGCTGGGCTGGTTTTGGGATGCGGTTTTGGAGAGGAGATGTTGAAGCTTGTGAAGTCAACATTGATACCTTTGGGCTGCAGGGTTTCCAGGCGAAACATGAGATACTGTTCCTGCAGCTTTCGTGTGGCATCATTGTGGCACTGCAGGAGGCCCAGGATAGACTGTCGTCCAAGGAGTGGGAGGGGGAGTTGAAGTGGTTCGCGACTGGGAGGTGCAGTTGTTTGTTGTGAATCAAGCATAAGTGTTCCGCAAAGCAGTCCCCAAGCCTCCGCTTGGTTTCCCCGATGTAGAGGAGGCCACAACAGGAATAGCCCAACCCAGGATCCTCTCATTCACACTGAATTTCCTGGGTCTGTTGGTCATGCAACTATTCTCAAATAAAGGTCATTCCCATCTTATCACTTTATAAATTATTACTCAAGGTGATTTTTTAACCTGCAAACTAACGCCAATGGCCGCTGAAGTAGTTGTAAAAGTCCTTTGGGAGGTATTTGCCTCCCGTGGTATTCTAGATGTCATTGGTTCTGACAATGGCTCACTATTTTCTAATGAGATGCTTGAAGCATTTGCAACAACAGTGGGCTTTCAACATGTCAATGGGATCCCTCAGTCCAATGGAGAGGCAAGATGATGGTTCAGACAGTAGAAAATCTGCTGATGAAAAGCCCATATTTTCTTACTGCTCTACGCATTGACCACCCCTCCCTAATCTCCTGGCAGCTGACCCCGCCAGCTGTTAAAAACCCAATTCCCTACATGACCAAGTAACTTGGTCCTGAGAGACAATAGGAGGACAATTCAAGTCACTTCCCAGAAAAAATGCCAACCCCAGAGTTGACAATATTAGGTATTACCACACCAAAACATTGCCTACCCTAGGTCGTTGATGAAAAGTCTGGGTACTGAACATCCAAAAGGACGTACTATTAGAGAACATCTGCTGGGCAACATCGATCATATCTTTTACATGGAACCTCAGGCCAATTATTGTATTTGCCATCATTTCACTTCATTGTTCTAGCCAAACTCATTACCCTCCTTACCACAGGGACCGCTCCTCACTTGGAATGTTCCACAAAGCACCAGTACCTTCACCCATTCCCTTGATTCACACAATCATTTCCTGATTAAATTGAAGCAGAGAGCGTGAAACTTTACCAATTTTACCTGAAGTATTTCCACACCTACTTGATGAATCAAATCAAAGACATGGGAGGGCGGAGAGTAAGGTATAAGGATAAATATACTGTAAATGTTGTAAAAAGAAGAAATGTAAGTGATTCATTAGAGAACATATAAATGTTAATCATGTTTAGGACCTGGGAATAAACCTCGGGACGATTCATGAGTAACTTTGCTGTGTATGTCACAGAGCTGCACATCACCAGGTATAAATACCACAGCATGGCCAGAGTTATGGCAGTCTGGAAGGAACACCCTGTAAGATATACCAGAATCAGATTCTCTGAGAAATACATAGAGAGCGCATTGGCTTGAATAATTAAATGATAGGTTACCAAATGTAATGAAAATCAGAAGCTGGCATAAGATTAATTTGTGTAATAATATTCAGTAGTAAAAGATAGTAGATAGTGCTATTTTGTAGCTAAGCCTGAAGATAATCATTTGGACCAATTTATCTTGAACCCAAAAGTCATTGTGAGGCATAAAAACACACAGCAAAAGATTGAATACACGCATTGCTAAAACTCAGAATCCACGCTGCCGAAGGTAGAAGTGACATCAGAGAGAGAATAAACTTTGAGATCTCTTGGGGTTTTCAGTGTCTCAGTAGTGCACTTTATCCAGAATACAACCTTTACATCATTCCATTGCCCTTTAAAGTTATTTGTTCTGTGATTTTTATTAGTTGTATCGGGGTTTATTCAATCTCTCACTTTCTCACTGCCAGTCTTGTGGGAAGCAGTGTCATTTTACAAAGATCACAAGAGTCATTCTTCAGTTCTCATACCGTAGGCTAAAACAAATGAATCATTGTGGCAACCAAAGCCAAAAATGACTGAGTAATTTGTGGATTCTTCTTTAAAGCATGATTTATTCTCGATACATGCATGCTGCTGGCAAGGTCTCTTCTTGTCGGGGGTGGGGGGAGGAGAGGGATAGGGATGTGGAGCGGGGCGGTTGTGGTGATAGTGGATGGTGGGCAGACCTTTGCATTTTGAGCCTGGACCCAAAATCAGTCTCAAATGGAGATCATGACGCCACATCGTATCCACCCTAGCAGTGATTTTCCCTGAATTAGCCAATTAGTGGCCACCGGATAGCTCCCGATCCTATTACCAGGAGGCCCTAGAGTAAGGCAAGAGTTGCAGCTTGGCAGTTCTGGTAAGGGAGGAGAACTCACTTCCTTCGGGACCTTTTTTGGAACTTTGAAAAGTTTTTGAATAACCCCACAGAGGCTGTCACCAAGTCACTCTTTATTTAGATGTGCTTATCACTTAACACTGGTCTGGCTCCCTCAGAGCCACCTCTCAGAGGGAACAGAACCCCTGACACTCCTGCTTATATCTGTCAGCCAGCACACCATGATAAATCAAGAAGCCCCAAACAAAGAACTCATATTCCATGAGGTCCATTGGCTGATCTCGTTACAATCACTAGTTTTAAGTTAAGTCACAAACACAGTAGCAGAGCCAGTCAGTTCTAGAATTATAGCCAGGCAGCTGGGAGGACCTTTTACATTGCATGGCCTGCTGGTGCCCCAGTTTGTCGCTTCCAGGCAGCCAGTCTTGTTCCCGCCTCTTTGGATGACTTAGAAGCACAAACTGGGAATTTCTATTTGATGTCTGTTTATTGAACTTGTATAGCCATTTATAAACCTTAATCAACTACCTGCCCCTAACAGACTAATCCCACCTTTGGAAAAATAGGTTGAGGTCAGCAAACTGGCATTTCATTTCTTTTAGTGATAATGAGAACTGCAGATGCTGGAGAATCCAAGATAACAAAGTGTGGAGCTGGATGAACACAGCAGGCCAAACAGCATCTCAGGAGCACAAAAGCTGATGTTTCGGGCCTAGATCCTTCATCAAAGAGACCCTTCATCTGATGAAGGCTCTAGGCCCGAAACGTCAGCTTTTGTGCTCCTGAGATGCTGCTTGGCCTGCTGTGTTCATCCAGCCACATGCTTCGTTATCTTTCATTTCTTTTAACTCATTCATGGGATAAGGACATTGCTGGCTAGGTCAGCATTTACTGCCCAGAGGGCAGTTACAAGTCAATCACATTGATGTGGATCGGGAGTCACATTTAGGTTAGACCAGGAAAGGATGGTAGTTTCCTTCCCTAAAGGACATTAGTGAACCACATGGGTTTTTCCCAACAATCAATATCCAGACGTTTCAACTGAATTCAAATTCCACCATCTGCTGTGGTGAGGTTCAAACCCAAGTCCCCAGAACATTACCTGGGTCTCTGGATTAACGGATTAGCAATAATGCCACTAGGTCATTGCCTTCTCCCTTGACTGCAGCTTGAGAATTCCCGCCTCGGATTCATCACTGGGCTTTAAAAACCGAGACAAAGTCCAAAGCAAAGAATAACAGAAAGAACCATGGATGCTGGAGATCTGAAACGAACAAAAATAGAAATTACGAAAGAAAGTCAGCACATGTGGAGAGAAAGAGAATTAGCGTTTTAAGTTCAATGAACTTTCATTAAAACTTTTGAAGAAGAAATTCAGAATGGCTCCTTTAGGCAGTGCATGTTTCAAAGCAGATGGGAAGAGTACAGAATACACTTAGAAGCGTGGTTTCAGGAGTGAGGAACTTCAGTTCAACAAATAGATTGGAGAAACTGGTGTTCTCCTCCTCGGAGAAGGAAAGGTTGAGAGGTGATTTGCTAGATATGATCAAAATCCTGAGAGTCTGGGCTGAATAACTAACGAGAAGCTGTTCCTATTGTGGGAAAAGTCAAGATCCACAAGGCAACAATTTAAAGCAATTGGCAAAAAAACAAAGGCAACATGAGTACAAACATTTTTAAATGATGTGAGTAGCTAAGATCTGGAATGCACAGCCTCACTATAATTCCCACTGCATTCTCTGAGTCTCTAAAAAAACAACCACAGTTGGACCAGAATTGGGAACTTCTTTAAACTGTAAAATTTTATTTGCTCTCGGTGGTTTGATGAGCATATTCCCAACTCTCCGCTCTCCAAACATGTTAATCTTCTTTCAAGGTTCTCTCGGTGCTATTTTCACAACGCTGCCTCATGGTATCTAGATCTTATGGCAGCAATGTCCAGTCGGAGCTGCAACTTGACGTTTTTGAATAATTGCACCTGGATATCTGTGCAGTTTAAGATTCCACTTCTACACAAGGTCTTTTATTTTCGCTATAATGTATGCAGTTCTTGATAGCCAATCAGTCCACTGGATCAGCTTGGACTTAGTACCACTTCAACCGACGAGCGCCTCACAATGCAGTCTGTACCCCTGCCCTGGAATTGCAGATTTTCTTCTGTTCCTGCCTGTATTCCATCAGGCTTGAAATTGTTCCCATGTCATCTTCTGAGAGTCTTCTGTGGTGAGTCACAACATGATGTGGGTTTCACTGTCATTATCAATGGGCAGGATCTTTTTCCTTTGCAGACTTCTGGATCATCAGCATGTTGTTTTCACTGTTTTTTACTTGAAGGTCTGAAATGTAACATCTCTTATTTTGTGTCATTTAGAAATAGCTTTGGTGACTGTTGCGCAATGAGTTGCGGCAACAGCTAAATGTTGTCACCTCACCACTGTGCATCATGTTGCTGTTTGTCCCAGCACAGCTCACTGCTGCACCATCCACACACAACTTCACACCGCACCACTGCGCACCACACAAATTCTCAACAAAAGTCTGCTCACTGCATCATTGCTCACCGCACCACTGCTCACCAAACCACAGCCCATCGCAACACTGCTCACCAAACCACTGCCCATTGCAACACTGCCCACCGCACCACTGCTCACCAAACCACTGCCCATTGCAACACTGCTCACCGCACCACTGCCCATCGCAACACTGCACACCTCATCACTGCTCACCAATCCACTGCTCACCACATCACGGCTCACACACCACTGCTATTCCCACCACTGCTCACACACCACTGCTCACACACCACTGCTCACTTTATCACTGCCCATCGCACCACTGCTATTCCCACCACTGCTCACCTCATCACTGCTCACCTCATCACAGCTCACTGCACCACTGCTCACCGCAACTCTGCTCACTGCACCACTGCTTATGAATCCAATGCCCACCAATCTACTACTCACAGCATCACTGCTCACCACACTGCTCACGAATCCAATGCTCATCAATCCATTGCTCACCACACCAGTGCTCACTGCTCCAAAGCTCACTGCATCACTGCTCACTGCATCACTGCTCACCAATCCACTGCACACCTCAGCACTGATCACCGCACCACTGCTCACCACACGACTGCCCACCACACCACCACTCAACTCATCACTGCACACCGCAACACTGTTCACCAATCCAATGCTCACCGCACCACTACTCACTGCTCCACTTCTCATTGCATCATTGCTCACCTCATCACTGCTCACTTCACCACTGCTCACCGCACCACTGCTCACCGCACCACTGCTCACCGCACCATTACTCACCAATCCAATGCTCATCCCACCATTGATCAACGCTCCACTTCTCATCGCATCTCTGCTCACCACACCACTGCTCACCGCACCATTACTCACCAATCCAATGCTCATCCCACCATTGATCAACGCTCCACTTCTCATCGCATCTCTGCTCACCGCACCACTGCTCACCGCACCATTACTCATCGCACCGCTGCTATTCCCACCACTGCTAACCTCTTCACTGCTCACCTCATCACTGCACACTGCACTACTGCTCACCGCACCACTGCTTATTAATAAAATGCCCCACTACTTACCACACCACTTCCCACAGCAGCACTGCTCATTGCGCAACTGCTCACCGCATGACTGCTCACCACACCACTTTTCACTGCATCTCTGCTCACCGCACCACGGGTCATCCCACCACTGCTCACCGCTCCACTTCTCAAGGCATCCCTGCTCACCGCATCACTGCACACCAATCCACTGCTCACCGTATCACTCCTCACAGCGCCAGTGCTCACTGCACCACTGGTCACCGCACCACTGCTCATGAATCCAATGCTCACCTACCCACTGCTCACTGTACCAGTGCACACCACTCCACTGCTCACCACACCACTGCTCACCTCATCACTGATCACCCCAACACTGCTCACCGCACGACTGCTCACCAATCCACTGCTCACCTCAGCACTGCTCACCGCACCACTGCTATTCCCACCACTGCTCACCACACCACTGCTCACCTCATCACTGTTCACCACACCACTGCTCATGAATCCAATGCTCACCTACCCATTGCTCACCTTACCAGTGCACACCAATCCACAGCCCACCGCACCACTGCTCACCAATCCACTGCTCACCAATCCACTGCTCACCTCAGCACTGATCACCGCACCACTGCTATTCCCACCACTGCTCACCACACCAATGCTCACCCCATTACTGATCACCGCACCACTGCTTACATCATCACTGCTCAGAGCATCACTGCGCAAACCACCACTGCTCAATGCACGACTGCCCACCACACCACCACTCAACTCATCACCGCGCACCGCATCACTGCTCACCGCTCCGCTTCTCAGCACATCATTGCTCACCTCATCACTGCTCACTGCACCACTGGTCATCACACCACTGCTCATCGCAGCATTACTCACCGCACCAATGCTCAACCCATCACTGCACCACTGCTCACCGCATCAGTCCTCACCAATCCACTGCTCACACAACCACTGCCCACCACACCATTGCTCACCTCATCACTGCTCAGAGAACTACTGCGCAAATCATCACTGCTCACCACACGACTGCCCACCACACCAACACTCAACTCATCACTGCACACCGCTCCACATCCAACCGCACCACTGCTCACCACACCACTGCCCATCACTCCACTGCTCACCACACCACTGCCCATCGCACCACTGCTCACCACACCACTGCCCATCACACCACTGCTCACCACACCACTGCCCATCGCACCACTGCTCACCACACCACTGCCCATCGCACCACTGCTCATCACACCACTGCCCATCGCTCCACTGCTCACCACACCACTGCCCATCGCACCACTGCTCACCACACCACTGCCCATCGCTCCACTGCTCACCACACCACTGCCCATCGCACCACTGCTCACCACACCACTGCCCATCGCTCCACTGCTCACCACACCACTGCCCATCGCACCACTGCTCACCTCATCACTGCTCAGAGCACCAATGCTCACCGCATCACTGCACATTGTATTACTGCTCACTGCACCACTGTTTGTCAATAAAATGCTCATCATACCACTGCTCACCACACAACTGCTCACCGCACCACTGTTCACCACATGACTGCTCACCGCATCACTGCACATTGCATCACTGCTCACCGCACCACTGCTTCTCAATAAAATGCTCATCATACCACTGCTCACTGCATCACTGTTCATTGCACCACTGCTCACTGCACCACTGCTCATTGCACCACAGCTCACCTCATCACTGCTCAGAGCACCATTGCTCACCTCATCACTGCTCATAGCACCACTGCTTACTGCACCACTGCTCGTCGCACCACGGCTCACCGCATCACTGTTCATTGCACCACTGCTCACTGCACCACTGCTCATTGCACCACTGCTCACCGCATCACTGCTCATTGCACCACTGCTCACCTCATCATTGCTCACCGCACCACTGCTCACCTCATCACTGCTTACTGCACCACTGATCATTGCACCACTGCTTATCAGTAAAGTGCTCATCACAGCACTGCTCACCTCTTCACTGCTCAGAGAACGACTGCGCAAATCATCACTGCACACCGCTCCACCTCTCACCACACCACTGCCCATCGCACCACTGCTCACTGTACCACAGTTCACCACACCACTGCTCACTGCACCACTGCTTATCACTATAATGCTCATCGTGCCACGGCTCACTACATCATTGCTCATTGCACCACTGCTCACTGCATCACTGCTCATTGCACCACTGCTCACCGCATGGCTGCTCACTACACCACTGCTCAGCACACCACTTTTCACTGCACCACTGCTCATTGCACCACTGCTCACCGTAACACTGCTCACCGCATCACTGCTCACCGTAACACTGCTCACTGCATCACTGCTCATAGTATCACTACTTACCAATCCACTGCTCACCGCTCCACTTCTCATGCACCACTGCTCGCCGCACCACTGCTCAACAATCCACTGCTCACCTCACCACTGCTCACCGCACCACTGCTCACTGCATCGCTGCTCACTGCGACTCTGCTCACCGCACCACTGCTCACTGCATCGCTGCTCACTGCGACTCTGCTCACCGCACCACTGCTCACTGCATCGCTGCTCACTGCGACTCTGCTCACCGCACCACTGCTCACTGCATCGCTGCTCACTGCGACTCTGCTCACCGCACCACTGCTCACTGCATCGCTGCTCACTGCGACTCTGCTCACCGCACCACTGCTCACTGCATCGCTGCTCACTGCGACTCTGCTCACCGCACCACTGCTCACTGCATCGCTGCTCACTGCGACTCTGCTCACCGCACCACTGCTCACTGCATCGCTGCTCACTGCGACTCTGCTCACCGCACCACCATCACCAGAGTGCTCACCATTCTATTCCGCGCCACATAATTGCTCACCAAAATACTACTCACCTCACCGCAGTCATCCTGTCAGGTTTTTTTTCCTTCCATTCGTAAGTTATCTGCCATGCCTGAAGATAGCTGCCTTTCTGGTCTAACTGGAAGAGTATTTTTTGCACAAACAATAGGAGATACCACGAACATGACCAGTGTGTCTTCTGAGGCTGAAAGGAGCACATTAGCCTCATGCATGTCTCCTATCTGCTCCTCCTTTAACCAAGTTCTCATGACATCTTCACAATGGGTAATGCCTACTGCTCCCTTCACTCTTTCTGACCCTTTCAGATCCATAGACATCAAGCACTTCTATCCCACCCATCCTTCACTTTCTCTGCTGTGATGGGAACAAACTACCTTATGATAAAATTCACAATCTGGAACCTCCTTCTCTACCCAAGATACAGTCAGGTTTGCTGAGTATTTCCAGCATTCTCTGTTTTTATTCCCATTTCCCAAGGCTATCCATGTAACAAAGTCTTTTATCCGTGCTACAATTCTAAAAACTCCCCTTTTCACCTTCTACAGATATGGTAAAGGGAACTGATGGGAGCTAAGCATTGGTTCATCACAATTTAGCAGAATATCCTTCTTTCTGTGCATCTTGTTTTCATTTTATTTTATTTTCAATGGCAGACTGAAATGGGGAAAGAACAGTTTTACAACAAAGCACTAAACATGGAATTGCTCTACTTTTAAAAGACAAGGTGCTGAGACTCACTGTGTGTAGTGTTTACATTGTTGCGGCATTAGGGAGATGCTTGTAGATGGAAAGGCTCTGGGAGTTCTGTGTACAAAGTGAGATCTGCCTAGCAACATGTTGCTGATTGGCGTGTGGAGTTGTGACCGGTTTTATAGACCAAAATTTATCAGCCTGACAACTGGGTAGCTGAAAAGCTTATGTCATAAACAGTAGCAGCAGAAGGCTTCAGAATGCTGAAAAGGTAGATGGTATATGCCTGTCTCTCAGTAAAATACCTCAAGCTGAAGCAAACCAGTTTGTTTTCTCCTACCAGTCGTTGTACTCTGTTTAACCAATAAGTCAGCAACTTTTATAACACAAGAACCAGTTACTCTGCTCCCTGTGAAGAAATGAGTGAACCTGTAAGAAAAAGAATGAGTTTTGTAGTTCTTGACAAACAAAAGGAACAAATTTTGAGGACTTGTGCTATTGAACAATTTTCCCAGTGTTTTCTTTTCCCTCCATCCAGAATACCATGCTTTTTTTTTGGTTGCACAAGAGTGTCAGAGGGACTTTAGAAGTGTGGGGGTAGAGTTTTAATTGGTTGAGGTTCATGTCAACAGTTTACAGTTGTGTATCTGCGGTTAGAATCTAGTCATCCGTAATAAGTAATAGCTCTTGTAGAGTATAAAAGCTTGGTCCATGTTTTGTTTTAACCTGGATCTATTAATCGGGTAAATTTAGGATTTGGATAAAATGTGGTAAAATTTGTAATTTTTGTCATAACACAAGAAATAACAAGGTTCAATTTTCATCGCAAAAGACAGAAATTTCTGAAAATTCTCAGCAGGTCTGGCAGCATCTGTAGGCGGAAATCAGAGTTAATATTTCAGGTCCAGTGACTCTCCTTCAGAGCATACTTTAGCTCGGAAAATGTTTGTTTATATGCTGATGATGGGGTGGGGACGGGGACGAGGGTCACTGGGTGGTTTTCTCTCCATAGATGCCGCCAGACCTGCCAAGTTCGGCAGGAATTTCTGTTTTTGTTTCTGATTTCAAGCATCCACAGTTTTTGAATTTTCTTTGATTTCCAGCACATTACCAGATTGAGGTTTGTGTATTCCATTCCTCTGCTCATAATGCAAAGGATACCATGAAACTTATTAATACCCTTCTTTACAGCATTAAAGAGCACTCATATCTTTAAGTCAGAAAATTATAGATTCAGCTCTCAATCCAGACACATGACCAAAGACCCTAGGCAAATAGAATATTCCCAGGGAATGCTGAGCTGTCAGGGGTGCCATCTTTTGGATAAAGTGTCAAACTGAGATCCTGTTTGTTCACTCAGACAGATGTGAAAATCCCAAGCTTCTATTTGAATGGCAGTGGGGAAATCATCATTGATATTTTGGTTAATATTTATCATTCAACAAACATCATTTTAAAAAATCTGGTCATTAGCATACAAGGGTTTAGGAGATATCTTTGCTTGATGTCTTTCCAAAGTTACAACAGTGTTAGCGTTTCTAATGTATTTCATTGGCTGTTGAACAATTTGAAATGTCTTGAAATTGTGAAATCTTTCTTATTTTGTCTTTTTTACATACAATCTCATCCTGTTGTTCCTGTACTTGCTTTGAACAACATAGTAGGAGCAGCAGTAGGCCAATTAACCCATCATACAATAAAATCATGGTTTATTTGATTATGGCTTTAAATCCATGTTCTTCTCTGCCCATCACTCACATAGATTAAAAAAAACTATCTAACTAGTCTTTCACTACAATAAGTGATCTAACTTGAACTCTGAGCTAAAGAATTCCAAAGTCTAGTGGACTTTTGAGAATAGAAATTCATTCTCTTTTTCTTCTTGACTGGGAGACCCTAACTATCTCTGAGTTCTAGATCCCTTTAAAAGAGGAAGCCTCCCTTCAGCATCTATCCTGCCCCTCAGAATCTTAAATATTTCATTAAAGTCTCCTCTCATTCTTCTAAACTCTAGTGAGTTTAGGCCTGACCTGTTCAACCTTTCTGCATAAGCCAACCCTTCCATCCAAGGAATAAACCGACTGAACCTTGTTTTAATGGTATCCGTTGCCAGTATGCCCGCTCCTTAAATAAGAAGGCCAAACTATGCTCAATACTCCAGATCTCACCAAAGCCCTGTTTCAGATGTAGCAAGACCTCCCTACTTTTATACTCTATCACTCCTGAGAAAAGAACCAGCATTCCACTGGACTTCCTGCTTACTTTGCAAAACCTAAAACCTGACTTTTTTTGTGATTTATGGATGAGAGCACCCAGTTCCTGGTTTGCCAATTACATTCTGTCAATTGAACACAGAACATTAACGTGAAGACAGAATGACCCTTAAGTGATTTTTGAGTATCAGCAAGGTTGTTATACCTCAGAGTACAACAAGACTTTGATTAAATGGGCTGGTGGGCCGAAGAGTGGCAGATGGAGTTTATTCTAGGTAAATGGGAGGTACTACATTTTGATTAGACAAATCAAGGCAGAACTTACACACTTAACGGTAAGGCCCTGTGGAGTATTGCCAAACAAACTGCAGGTTCTTAGTTCCTTGGAAGTGGGGTCACAGGTATCCAGTGTCATGAAAAAGGCGTTTGGTACGCTTACCTTTATTGGTCAGTGCATTAAGTATAGGAGTTGGAAGGTCATGTTGCAGTTGCACAAGATATTGTTCAGGCCACTTTTGGAATACGGTGTTCAGTTCTGGTCAGAGATAATGGGAACTGCAGATGCTGGAGAATCCAAGATAACAAAGTGTGGGGCTGGATGAACACAGCAGGCCAAGCAGCATCTTAGGAGCACAAAAGCTGATGTTTCGGGCCTGGACCCTTCATCGGAGAGGGGGATGGGGAGAGGGAACTGGAATAAATAGGGAGAGAGGGGGAGGCAGACCGAAGATGGATAGTAGAGAAGATAGGTGGAGCGGAATGTATGGGTGGGAAGGTGGGGAGGAGATCGGTCAGTCCGGGAAGGACGGACAGGTCAAGGAGGCGGGGTGATGTTAGTAGGTAGGAAGTGGAGGTGTGGCTTGAGGTGGGAGGAGGGGATAGGTGAGAGGAAGAACAGGTTAGGCAGGCAGGGACGAGCTGGACTGGTTTTGGGATGCAGTGGCGGGAGAGTAGATTTTGAAGCTGGTGAAGTCCACATTGATACCATTGGGCTGCAGGGTTCCCAAGCGGAATATGAGTTGCTGATCCTGCAACCTATGGATGGCATCATTATGGCACTGCAGAAGGCCCAGGTTGGGCATGTTATCTAAGGAATGGGAGGGGGAGTCGAATGGTTCACGATTAGGAGGTGCAGTTGTTTACTGCAAACTGAGCGTAGGTGTTCTGCAAAGTGGTCCCCAAGCGTCCGCTTGGTTTCCCCAATGTAGAGGAAACCACACCAGGTACAGCGGATGCAGTATACCACATTGGCGGATGTGCAGGTGAACATCTTCTTGATGTGGAAAGTCATCTTGGGGCCTGGGATGGGGGTGAGGGAGGTGGTGTGGGGGCAGGTGTAGCACTTCCTGCGGTTGCAAGGGAAAGTGCCGTGTGTGGTGGGGTTGGAGGGGAGTGCGGAGCGGACAAGGGAGTCACAGGGAGAGGGGTGTCCCTGGAGGATAGACAAGGGTGGGATTGGAAAAATGTCTTTAGTGGTGGGGTCGCATTTAGAGAATTCCCCTCGTCCTGGCATACCACTCCATCAACCTCCGGATACAACGCATCATCCTCCAAAACGTCCGCCACCTACAATCGACCCCACCACTAAAGACATTTTTCCATCCCCACCCTTGTCTGCCTTCCGGAGAGAACCACTCTGTCCGTGACTTTCTTGTCCGCTCCGCACTCTGCTCCAACCCCACCACACGCAGCACTTTCCCCTGCAACCACAGGAAGTGCTACACCTGCCTCCACACCTCCTCCCTCACCCCGTTCCCAGGGCCCAAGATAACTTTCCACATCAAGCAGATGTTCACCTGCACATCTGCCAATGTGGTATACTGCATCCGCTGTACCTGGTGTGGTTTCCTCTACATTGGGGATACCAAGCGGAGGCTGGGGGATCGCTTTTCAGAACACCTATGCTCAGTTCGCAGTAAACACTGCACCTCCCAATCGCGAACCATTTCAACTCTCCCTCCCTTTCCTTAGATGACATGTCCATCCTGGGCCTTCTGCGGTGCCATAATGATGCCACCTGAAGTTTGCAGGAACAGCAACTCATATTCTGCTTGGGAACCCTGCAGTCCAATGGTATCAATGTGGATTTCACCAGCTTCAAAATCTCCCGTCCCCCCACTGCAACCCAAAACCAGCGCAGCGCGTCCCCGCCTGCCTAACCTGTTCTTCCTCTCACCTATCCCCACCTCCCACCTCAAGCCGCACCTCCATTTCCTACCCACAAACCTCATCCCGCCTCCTTGACCTGTCCATCCTGCCCGGACTGACTATCTCCTCCCTACCTCCCCACCCATACACTCCTCTCCACCTATCTTCTCCTCTATCCATCTTCGGTCCGCCTCCCCCTCTCTCCCTATTTATTTCAAAATCCTCTCCCCAGCCCCCTTTTCTGATGAAGGGTCTAGGCCCGGAACGTCAGCTTTTGTGCTCCTAAGATGCTGCTTGGCCTGCTGTGTTCATCCAGCCCCACACTTTGTTATCTTCAGTTCTCCCTGCTGTAGGAAAGATGTTGCGAAACTTGAAAGGTTTCAGAAAAGATTTATAAGAATGTCGCCAGAGTTAGAAGGCTTGGGTGATAGGGAGAGGGTGAATAGGCTGGGGCTATTTTCTCTGGAGCATTAGAGGCTGAGGGGTAACCTTATAGAGGTTTATAAAGTCATGAGGAGAGTAGATAGGGTGAGTAGACAAGGTCTTTTCCCCAACATCGGGGAATCCAAAACCAAAGGTTTGAGATGAGAGGGGTAAATTTAAAAGGGACCTAAGGGGCAATCTTTTCACCTAGAGAGTGGTCCGTGCACAAAATGAACTGCCAGAGGAAGTGGTGGAGGCTGGTACAATTACAACATTTCAAAGGCATCTGGAGGGGTACATGAATAGGAAAAGTTTAGAGGGATGTGGATCAAGTGCTGGCAAATGGGACTAGATTAATTTAGGATATCTGGTCAGCATGGACGAATGGGACCAAAGGTTTAGTTCTCATGTTGTAATTTTCTCTGACTCTATGATTAACATAAATGGGTTGAATCTTGATCGCTGATATTTGTAATAAAACCATTTCAAATTGTTCTTATATCATGTAATAAAGTGTTTTAATACTTTTTGTGTATAAATATTTGTATGTTCTTGTGTTAAAAGACATTACAGCCTGTTGCGAATATATTCAATGATTCTACACCCCAGTAAAGAAGTAGCAAAACTAAAACTTACATCCATCAAGCTGGATTTCACCCTGGGATCTGATTTGCCCAGGAATGCCATCAACCGGGATCATAACAGTGTCACATATCTTTTTGAATTATTTAGTCCCCTCCATTTTAATGTGGTAACACTTTGTAAAAATGTGATCTGAGAGACTGTGAAAATTGTGAAAGCCTGCATAGGCATTCTGTGAGATTCTGTCAGCCTAAATAAAAGGGAAAAAATATTTTTCCATCTCAATGATAGGCATGTCTTCAAAATCCTTTCCTGTTTATGTTCATTAATGAAGCAACGACTCATGGCAAAAAGTTTCCAGATGCTTTTGCAATTAGTAATTTAACTTTTATTTGAATGAAAGGCCAAATTCACATTGTTAATATTATATCACAAGCAGAGGGAATATGACATCATACACTGCGCTGTTCCAGATGAACAGGCTGCCCATATAGATGGAGGAAGGTAAGTATCAACCAGAAAACAAAGCATTGTGCTGCAGTAACGTTTGTTTTATAAGAATTCTATTTAAACAAAATGCAACATTTAATCAAAATCTTAACCAATTGCTGCATTAATTGATTTTTTTGTAAAAAATCACTGAGTTTTGTTTGCAACTTTTCTAAAGCCTCATACCTCAAATTAAATAATATGTTGAAAACCTCCAACTTCACCCACCAGCAGAGTTTATTTCACAGAAAATAGTAATTTGAAATATTTGTAATAAAACACAGTTATAATAGCTGACAACTTGGCTTGGAACTCATATGTTCAAAGGAGATAATTTGGAACTGCTGTATCGGATATGGTTTTTGCGCTGTATTCTTTTTGTACTAACTTTAATAAGGCCTCTGTGCTAACACAAAAACTGTAGTTGAATGCAAGTGAATGAATGTAGTTTGGCGAGCAGCATGATGTTGTGAATAATTTAAGAGGAAATTTTGAGCAAGTTATGTTTTAGTCCATTTTACGCCTGCAACATAAAAATCTGAATTGAAAGAGTTTGTTTTGCAAAACATTTGCAAGGTGCCGTGCAACAAAATTATATTTTTAAAATCCAAAAGAACTGCCGATGCTGTAAACCAGAATTTCGAAAAGCTCAGCAGGTCTGGCAGTATCTGTGAAGGAGAAAACAGAGTTAACACTTCGGGTCCGATGACCCTTACCCAGAACTGATGGTGGCTGGGAAAACGTCAGTTTAAATGCAGAAAATAGGGAGGTGGGTGGGGTAGGAATTAAACGATAGGATAGAGCCCAAAGAGAGCGAAAGACAGTTGGACAGACAAAGGAGATGCTAATGATCAGGCTGGGAGGGTGAATAGTTGTTAATGGGGACTGTTAGTGACTAACAGCAGCGGGTGTTGTAGTGGCAGGCTATTTGATATCAAGGCCTGGTGGGTAGGATGGGGGCGCTGGGACATAGGACAGTTGAGGCCCTAAAATTATTGAACTCAATATTACGTCTGGAGGGCTACTACACACCTCCTGCTGTTACTCACTAACGGTCCCCAATAACAACCATTCATCCTCCCAGCCTGATCGTTAGCAGCTCCTTTGTCTGTCCAACTGTCTTTCTCTTGGGCTTTATCCAATCGTTTACTGCCTACCCCTATTCATCCACCTCCCTATTCATTCAGTTCTGCACCTTGTTATCAGGGAGTGGTGGGATTGGCCAGTTTATGTTCCAGATAATGTCACCATAGTCTTGCCAGACCATAGGGTTGCTGTCTCATTGGAGAGTGCTGACTGGTGGTGGCTTAACCTGGCAGTCACCCTGTCCCAGATGAGAGGTTAAGAAGGAGAGTCCTTCAGGGAAGCTTCAACCAGTTGCAGGAATTGAACCAATGCTGTCAGTGTTATTCTGCACTGTGCAGCAGCTATCCAGCTAAACTGATCCCCCGGTTATGAATTGCTGATTATTTCAAAAACTATGTGAAAAGCTTTAATGCAAAACTCAGTTGAAGAAACAGTTTAGTTGTTTCACTGGGCTAAAGAATCATTCTGCTCAGCCCTTCCACGAATGCAATATTTTTGAAGACGTTTGTACCCTATCTCAATCTGACTGGAACATTATGAAATGCACGTAGGCGCTAACAGACAAGTGTGGAGACAGGCACTTTAGGGATTTTTCATGATTTATTTCCCACAATACCGCTTCTCAAACAGGAAAAAAATGACAGACATAATTTCCTTCTGATCAAAGTGCTCAACTTCACATTGGCACAACTTGATATAATCTATTCCCAACACATATAAAGTTAATGTGATAAAAATGTGAACAATACTCTAGTTATTTCCTCTGCTTAGATTGACACAGTAATTAGTGAATTGAATAATAAAACAGGAAATTTAGAACTGTTGCTTTAATTAATTGTCCCTCTAATGTCTAAAATGAAGGCTTTGAAAACCGGATCATAGCCAGCAACCTTTCAATGTTACTGTTTGTGGCAGTATGGGAATAATAAATGACAGATGATAATGGTTTGTCAAATCTATTCTTTGATAGGCTTGACCCTGTAAGTGGCAAATGACAAATTTACAGGTGGGCTATAATACTGTAGTTAATTAGACAAGGGAAAAGCCTTACTAACCCGTGACCTTGAATTTACTTGACAATAACGAGTGAAATTAAGTTATGGGACATGAACATTTCATTTTATAGTAACATGTATCATAATCTACATTGTGTAGAAGACAAACTATTTATGAAGTGTCTGTAACCTATTTATTTTGATACAATTTGAGAGCCAGTACTTTTCTCCAGACACTTTCCTGAAGTGTAGGTCTGGAAGCGACGTCGTTAAACCAGTGTTGTCCAACTTTGGCAGAATATATACTGACTTGATTGTTCATGAATGTGATATAACAACATGACATTTGCTCAGTAAATGAGACTAGTCTGGCCAAATGTCTTTAAAATGAAAATAATTCTGTCATTCCTTGTTCTGTTAATTGCCAAATTTGATAATAATGATATTTAGAATCTGAACTTTTTACTAAAAACATATGAGCCTGCAGCTTTAAAAATGAGACAAACACTATACCCAACACGGCTCAACTGCAAAATATCTTTTCCTTCCTAAATTCTCCTGCTAATTTTTGGCTAAAATTTATTTATTAAATAGCAGGAATCCAAACAATGGTGCATCTAACCCAGAGTGAGGATCAGACATCAAAGTAGTGCAGATCAGAGATCCATCCTCTGGCAGTGTGTGTTGTGTTTAAAATATGCTATTTTTGTAACTGAGAACAGTAATTTGTAACCTCAAATGAAATTTACAGTGTGTCGGCCTGCACAGGCTAATGATGTTTACACAGACATACCACATAGATGGAGTAGCCCCAATGTTCCATACACTATACGGAGGAGGAGTGACCAAGCCCAGACTCAGCAACCTGTACTTGACCCCTGGAAGCCTCGCTCTACATAACCTCCCAGCTTATTACACCCACTTGGAGTCAGAAGGCTGATACCAGCCAAAGCAAAGGATTTTCTAGTTGAAAGCATTTCTTGGTATTACACACCCTATAAATGATTAGAAGCACCATTCCATAATGACTTTGAATAATAACTGCAAAGATAATAATTCTGTGTAAAATGAGAAATTTATTGACAAGTTTTCATTCTGATCGTGTTATGTTGTACAACAAAACGTAATGATGTACACATAGAACAAAGTTATTTATATTTACTTCTTAATAAATGATATGCTGAAGGCTGCGATAAGTAAATATTTATTTTGAAAATGACACGTCACTTATTGAATCAGTTTTATCATTGTCTCAAACTAATAGTAGAAGAATAAAGAAAGTAACTAGAGTTCGCCTTTCTCACACAAATGCAGTTTTACATGAAAAAGGATTCGGGAAAAAGAAAGAAATCACTGCTTTGATTGAATTAATTTGCTGGAGTTTACAGATTATGTTATGTGGTATTAGAATGTAAAATTTAATATGTTGTAACAAATTCCATTGTTCAATTCCCATAACAGAGACCTTAGCTCACAAGGTAAATTAATAAACCAATATCTACATTAAAATTATACAATACATTAAGTGTCTGCAGAGTAAAATACCGCAGCGTAAGATGTAAAAATTTTTAATAGTTATATCAGACTCCTCACTCACTAAATTAATGTGGACCTTCCTGTTGCTAAGAATGATTGATAAATGATGCAACAGAGAAATCATACGTTGGCTGCAATACTTATCTTCCCTTGACATCACTTTAATTACACAAATAAGAATAATGCCAATGATGATGGGGCGAATTTCAGGTTGTTCACACTCATGATACAAATGTCGTTACCAACACAGTGGGCCACAATTTCCCCCATTTACAACATTCTTCTTATTTTAAGCTTTTTTTTGCAATTACTGACTTTGGGTTCAAGCTCATTGCCTTATTTGCCAACAAAACTGCATCGAAATTCTTTCCTCACCCAAACTACGCTTGGAACAGATGTAGACCTTTTCACATTGTGTACCATTTTGAAATGTTACCATGCCTAGGCAAGGACTCAGATGTGGCTTGTATGCAGGACGTGTCTAATTTGAGATTGGCAATTTCAGGATAAAATGAAGCGAAATCGAGGGAAAAAACCATGAAATTAACAAAACTGACAAAAAACACAATTAAAGAGATTGATTGCATGTAAAGTATATTAAACAGATATAAAAATAAGAATTTGTTAACACCAATAATTATACTGCAGTACTCATAAAAGACGCAGAAGACATTGAAATGTATAAAGTGCTGTTTTAAAGTAAGTGCAATAAGCAATGAATGGGCTGTTTGTGAATCCTTTTCAGTTTGCAACTCCCCAGTGTCTGAATTGTGAACAGACCGGCCTCTCAGTTTTTTTTTCTGATTCTGATAAAAGCATGTTATACTTACTCATATGTAAATCTGCCAAAAGAACAAGTCAGATACAGGAAAGTCTCCAAGTAATTGCTCCACAAATTACCAACAATAAATTTTCCACTTAACCAGACAGTCAAATTCTTTTGCCGGCTAATTTCAGAGAATATTTTTAGAGTTGACCATTTACACAGCGCCAGTGATGTCAGGGTCTGATAGTCAGCTCGAAAGCTGGTTTTCCTCAAGTTCACTCCGTGGTTAATGTCTTGAAGGAATGCTACTGCAGTATGTATAAAAATAAAGGTTGGTTCCAGCTCTGTTAACATTACTATAAATTACAAACAGGATTTGGTTAAATCTTATAGCTGTTAATTGAACTGAAAGATCAGCAGGAACTGTGTCAGTTCAGTGTTAGCTGCTGTAAGATCTTGTATTTTTTTTACCAGATGAGCTTAACTATTTTAATGAGTGTTTTAACAAATACACAGTTTTAAACAATAACATTTGAAATCGATGCCATTATCAGTATTTTCTTACTGATCACAGAAATCGGAGAATAAAGTGTTAATTTCCACATCAGATTCACTGTCAACATCAGGTTCCTTATATTACGTGGAAAACATCAAGTTCTATCCAAACATTACTTGACAGGCCCTCCACACCTTATATGTTGCTAAGCTGAATGGCTGACATCCAGCATCGAATAAGTATAAATTTCCTTCAACTAAACTTTGGAAAGACAGATATCATAATCTTTGGCCCCACTAACTGCAGATCCAAGCTAGCAATGCCATTCCCAAGACACCATATCAGGCTGAATATGTCGACTCCCAAATTTCACATCCTAATGGACCCTGAGCTGAGTTACCAATCAAATTTCCACTCTCTCACTAATACCAGCAACTTCAAATTTCTTAATAATGCCTATTTCAACCAGTATTTCAGCCCACCTTAACACATACATACTTATATTACCTCCAGGCTCAGATAGTCCTATGCTGTCCAGACCATCTTCCAATCTTCCACCATCCATAAACAGCCCTGTTCATCAATCACGCGGTATTTGCTGAACAGCGTTGTCTCTCAGTCAACCAATGCCTTGAATTTAAAATGTTCATCTCTGTGATATTTCTGCATGATATTTCTCTGTCACCTCCTCCATTGCTATAATCTTCCAAGAACTCTGTGTGCCTCCAATTCTGGTCTCTTGTGCATCCTTACATTCTTGCACTCCACAACTGGCAGCTGGGCCTGTAGCTGTCTCCATGAGGTGTTGGCAGTCTTAATAAAAAGAGTCATTTTTTAAAAAATTCATCAAACAAACAATATCTTAAAAGCCACAGTGTTTTTACTCCATGCCAATAATCATGCAAAACAACACAGGAAACACATTTCAACAGCATTTTAAAGGTTTTTGCCATCAACTTATACATTGAATGATACTTTTTCACAAGTACAAATTTAATACAAGAGCTTTTTAAACATCAAGTCATATAATAGCACCAAAATGGGAATGATCAATTATGTTAAGAGCGATATGATTCCTAAATGAGCTGCATGTGAAATTCTCTAATTGGACACACTAACTTCCCACTTCTCGCTCTCTATGTCAATTCCAAAAGCTGCCTCTTCAACCAAGGTTATTTAACCTTACTATTTGCATTTTTGACTAGACACTGTTCTTGGGACTAATGGGATCAACGGTTATGAGCAAAAGAAGGAACAAGTACTGAGTTATTTGCTCAGCCCTGATCTTATTGATTGGCAGAGCAGGCTCAAAAAGCCGAATGGCCTACTCCTGCTACTATTTTCTGTTTCTATGTTCAGAATGGTCAAAAAGGAGAAATATTCTCCTTCACTCTGTACGATTGGTAACACTATAATAACGTTATTGAGGTCTATTAGGATGCAACAACACACTTCAGTTGTTACAGCGACAATGTTGTTGGCTTACTTTGAACTGGGCATTACAAAATGTATTTAACCCAATTATGCGCATGGAAAACATTCTATGTGGATAGTATCTATGCAATATTCTACTCCTCCTTTCCTATCGAAAAGGACAAATGGCAGAGTATAAATTTCAATTTATTTCAGTACATTAGAACTATTGTTATTGACAATGGTGGTCAGAATTTGTGATCATGCATGAGTGACTGCTTTGTGACCAGGAAGTTGTGAGCACATCTTGCATTGAGAGGCTCTGACTTGAGCATATATACTTAACAAGTAATCTGATTGCAGACTGTGCAGAGAACACGTGGATTGTAGAGTGAGACTTCTAATGTAGCAGCAAATTTAAAGATCCTTATAAGGTCACTCACGCAAGTTTATGGTATAAGGAAATGCAGAAATTACACTTAAGCAGATACCTGAAGACTGTTAGGATGTGAGAAAAAAAAGAAAGCTGCTTTGCAGGAAACGACAGAGCAGATGACCGTAGTTTCAGATGAATGCAATGCAAATGGCTAAGCCATCTTCCTGGCTGAGTAACTTTGCCAATATTAGTCTATCATATGTCAAACTTTCTTCAAGTATAATAGTATCAGTTGCCACAGTTGATAAGTCAATGAAGGATAACATACAGATTCACCAAGCTATTAGGAAAACTAATGGAATGTCAGTCTTTGTTGCAAGACAATTTGAGTGTAGGAGTGATAATGGGAACTGCAGATGCTGGAGAATCCAAGATAACAAAGTGTGAAGCTGGATGAACACAGCAGGCCAAGCAGCATCTCAGGACCACAAAAGCTGATGTTTCAGGCCTAGACCCTTCATCAGAGAGCTCTCTGATGAAGCGTCTAGGCCCGAAACGTCTGCTTTTGTGCCGCTGAGATACTGCTTGGCCTGCTGTGTTCATCCAGCTTCACACTTTGTTATCTTGAGTGTAGGAGTCTTGCTGCAGTTTAATAGGAGAGGTAATGGGAACTGCAGATGCTGGAGAATCCAAGACAACAAAATGTGAGGCTGGATGAACACAGCTGGCCAAGCAGCATCTCAGCAGCACAAAAGCTGACATTTCGTCCTAGACCCTTCATCAGAGAGGAGCTTGGTTAGACATCTCCTAAAGGACAGACTGCAGTTTTGGTCCCCTTATCTCAGGAAATACCTTCTTACCATAGAGGGAGTTTGACAAAGATTCACTAGACTTGTTTCTGAGATGGCAGAACTGTCTAATAAAGAGAAATTGGTCATCCTGGGCCTGTTTTCTGAGGAATTTTGAAGAGTGAGAAGTGATCTCAATGAAACCTATAAAATAATTGAAGAGATAGAGAAGGCAGGTGCAAGTAAAATGTTTTCCCTGGTAGGGGAGTCTAAAACCAAATGACACAATTTTAAAAAAGGAGTTGCACTTAGGATCAAGGTGAGGGTGTTTCTTTTGTTCAGAAAGTGGTGAATCCTTGAAGTTCTCAATTCCAGATAGCTGTGAAAGTTCAGTCTCTGAATATGTTTAAAGTTGAGGCTGATGAATCCTTGATTAAATAATATGGAGATAATACGGATAAAAGGCATTAAAGTGTTCAATGACCCAGGGGTAGATTAAATGGTGGAGCAGGCTCAATGGGCCAAATGGCCTAGTTCTGTTCTATGTTCCTGTGGTCCTTAGATGTGGTTGATCACAACATCATCTTCCAATGGTTTTTCATTCTCCTCTCACATGGCTCCATTCCTATATCTAATACTATCCAGAGTATCAAAATGGAATCTGTTAGGATTGAGAACAGAATGTTTGGAACTGGACTCATCTACCATTTTGCCAAATCCCAATAAATCCACAAACGTCCAAGCCAATCTTTCATTCCAATGATTCCTGTAACCACAACAACTGCAGGAATGGAACAGTAATTGCTTCAAATTGTACATCAATGTTAAGGTCAAATATTGAGCCAAGGTGCTTCATAAAACCATGAACCAAAGAATAAAAATAAGGAGGGAACAAAAGGTTGACCAACCAATTGGTCTTACAGAAGTTAAAGAAATAGGGAGAGTTTGGTGTTGGGAGGGATTCAGGGAGGCAATTCCAGAATGTGGGGCTGAGACACTGGAAAGATGCTATTAATAGTAAAGCAAAGAGAGGGGGTGGGGGGGGGGTGTAAACTAGAGACCACAAACCAAGAAATGCATAATTCTCAATGCGTTGTAAAATCAGAGAGATAATAGAGATAGAAAGGTGGAAATGAAAGGGGAGTGTTGTAAAGTGAAAGGTGCGTAAATGTAACAGTTTGCAGTAACCTTTTCTCATGAAGTCACATTACGCAGTGGGATAGGCAGAGGGGACAAGAATGACGGAATATCCAAAACTACTTTATTATACACTTTATCAAGGAAAAGCCATATTTATCAGACTCTACTATTGTAAGTTTATTGAACACTAGTGCACACTATCAGTCTCTTCATGGGACTCTTCAGTAAACAGCCTTAAATCTCTAAATAAACAGCCTCAAATCTACACTATCTATCTACTTCTTACATGTTCTTCCAAAGATCCAATATGCTCTATCCACAAGGCCCTGCCACTTTATTTGAACTGTTTGTCTCAGAAGACTGATAATACCCATTCAGTAAGGCTAGGAGAGGCTGTTCCTCAGTCTTTGAGGGGTGATTGATGATTCAGATTTGCAGCGATTGATTTTTGCTTCCCTTCTTATCGAGGACTAGTTCTGGTCTTCAGGCCATCTCACCTGGTGGTGGTCTCTCTGGGTCTGGTCAGCCTGATGATGCTCACCACAGATACAAGGAGCTGGAGATGCTGTGCAGCTTGGTTGCTGTTTGTAGGTGCTCTCTGGAGATGTTGTTGAAGAAGCTGCAAAAACAGAGTGACCTGCAGCTCCAGGTTGCCCCTTTTATGTGCCCACACCATGTGATCTCTTTGTACCTTTCTCAAAGTCTGTGATCAATACTAGCATTAGGTAGGCACAGGGAGATCCAATGAGGTGACTACTTACCATATTTGAAGGTTGCAGAACATGGTTTTAAACCTTCAACTGTCAAGTGCTGTCCTTGTCACACTGTGCGTCAGGCCTCCTATTGAGCTGGATGCCACCAAGTCTGTGTAACATTCTCTTGACAGAGCAGGTTCACTGCTGGTGAAAAAAAACAGTTCACTCTGAAACAATGTGACCATTAGCACCAGCTAGGCAGTTCCTGGCCTGTCTGTGTTCGAAGGGAAGTTGATTGTCCAAGGCCTGGCTGACTGAATGCTGTCTGTTCCAGCTCCGCAGTTTTCAAATTGCAGTCTAGCTAGGTTTAAACTTCGCTTCCACGTTTCGAGTTTCTGTCCATGCTCATGAAAAATTTTCAATATTTCTGTACAAATCCTGGAGATCGTGGGTTACCTGACCTCAAAGGCTTTAAGTATAAAGACATGGCCAAGACATTTGAGGCATTTTGTCAATTGAAACCAAAGCAAGTCTGTCATTGTCAGCTTTTAATTGGAGATTGCTATTTTTGTCTGTATCGAGTCATCTGTTGTACATTCTAAAAATGCCTATGGAGCCCACTTGCAGGCTCACTTGATTTTCAACAGTGCAGGCAAGGATGAATTCTTTGATTTTGTTGGCACTATCCAGTCTTTCTAGCATTGTAATTTTTCCTTGCTGTTTGGAGGAAACAGTGCCACTTCTTGAGATTGTTCCCCAGGCAATTCTTTCTTATGTATTTTCCTCCAAGTCTGTTGGGGATGTGCCACATTTCCTGAGGTGTGCGATCAGAGAGTCTTTAAATCTGAGCCGGCCTTACAGCTGCTGTTCAAGTTTACATTTATGAGTATTTGATACCTTAAGGACTTTATCATCAGTCATGTATACTACCTGTCCATTATGTTCCATCTTCTACTTGATGCAATAGAGATTTTAACTGTTGCCTGGGTACATTTCATTAATAGCCTTTTACGTACAAGCTAACACAAATTGAATTGAAGTGAACTGAATTGAATCATTTATTGCCACATGTATTCAATGTAATGAAAGAAAAGATAACTCAAGTAGAGTCCAGGTTTCCTTACCACTGCCACAGCCCCACTCAGGGTTTTCCAGCCTTCACTCTGCCTCTGCCAGGGTCCCGCTCCAGGCTGTCCAGCCCACACCAAGTGATCTCAGAACTGACGGTAGCTAGGAAAGTTTCAGCTTATATGCAGACAATAGGGTGGTGGGGTTGTTGGGGGAAGGAGTAAACGATACGTGGGGATAGAGCCCGAAGAGAGAGAAGAACAGTTGGACAGACAAAGAAGCGGGTAACAATCTGCCTGGGAGGGAGAATACTATTAATGGAAACTGTTTGTGGCTAACAGTGGGTTGTTTGTACTTATATAAGGCATAATTTGCCTATATAGCATGCAAAACAATTATTTTCACTGCCATTAGTGCAGATTGTCTCCTCCTAGGCATGTTATGTTACATTCCCATATATCCCTCGGTTCACATCATTACAGCATTGCTTCTACATCTTGTCACTACTCCCCCTCCCCCCACCCCCACATCTATGTTCTTATTCTTTACATTATGTGTCTGTCTGCCACCGAGGTCTCGAGAACCATAGGACCAGTCTTTGTGAAGGCTTCAAAACTCTCACAATCTCATTCGGATTTGTTTCTGATATTGATGGTCTGGTACATTCTTCCTTTGCTCTGTTTGAATGTGCATTCTTTGGGTATATGTAGAGCTTTCAACGGTCCTTCTGTGGTCTTCAGGATCAAAGTAATATGGCTATATTTGTACTCATTCTCTGTGCAGTGATATTAGAGTGATATTAGATATCAGAATAAATAATAATATCTTGTTATATTTTCACCAACTGTTGCATATTCTCTTATACCTCTTTTTAAAGAATGATTATCTCTCTTGCTCAATGACATTTATTGAAGTCAGAAGTCACATGACACCAGGTTGTAGTCCTAACGGGTATAATTGAAATCACAAGCTTTCAGGGTGCTGCTCTATCATCAGGAAGTATAGTCCAACACCAGCAACTCCACATGATGATTATTGAAGATTTTTGTTTGGTTCCAATTTATAATTCAATGGAGCCGAATCAAAAGCATTTTTATGGAGTTATTTTACAGTTCCGACTCCTTGATCTGCTTTTCTGATCAATCAGTCAATAACTCAATCAATCTATCCATCTACAACAACAGCTGAAGACGGGTCACTGGATCGGAAACATTATCCCTGCTTTCAATCCACATATGCTGCCAGACCGGCTGAATTTCTCCATCAATTTCTGAATTCAGGTTTCTAGCATCCCAAGTTGTTTATCTGGTTTTAATTTATCCTTCCTTCTTTCTAATTACAATCACGTTATCTGGATACAAACAGAAATAGCTGGAAAAATTCAGCAGGTCTGGCAGCGTCTGTGGAGAAAAAGCAGAGTCAATATTTCAGCTTCAGTAATCTTTCTTCAGAACATAACACCCACTACAGGTATTATTGAAACTGAGATCAACTGTGCAACCGTTGATTTTATAAATTGAATTAATACTGATTCACAAAGTGGTGGTGGCCCAAACTGATTGCACAGAGTATTGACATAATATATCGTTTTATTTTCTAATGCTGAGGCTGTTCAATACATGACAAAGTGTTTTCTTTTCCAGTCATTCCCCTATGTGTGTGTCTGCTATGGGCTTTCTACTCTCAGGGTTAGTTTTGGAAGTGGTAGTGGAGATTCCTTTCTCCTGACTGATAACTGCTAAAAGCTCTGCTGCTCACCTGTGATTCTGGACACGTACTCTGTTCTCAGTTTGCATTGGCTGCTTGTTGGTGACTTGAAGACTTTTCTGTTTCTTCTTGTAACCTACAGTAGAGGTATTGCTCTGCTGTTTGACCAATGTGCTCTCACTTTTAGTTTCCACTGCTTTTGGTTCTCCTCTGCAGCATTTTGTTTGCACATTTTGTGCCTTCACTACCATCATATTTCATTTATGGTCAGGATGCAAGGTGTGTTGTCTCAAATGATTCTGGACTCTGCACATTCAACAATAACCTTTGATTCACAGATGAATTAAATACAGCCATCGATTTCTACTAGTTTGGTGTATCTCCTTCACGAGATCTCTCTCCAGCTCTTTTTTAGTCATATGATGTTAGGCTCATCCTGTTAAACCATTAAACACCTCAACTAAACTCTGCTCTTGACTGCTTCAATTCCTGACAATTCTGCTCTTTGAAATATCTCAGTGTTGGGTTCTTTGTTGTCCCACTTAACATCCATGCTGTTCTGAATGATGAAAGGACTGAGTGTGGGTGTGTGCCCAAGGGATTTCTTTCACAGAAGACAGCTGTGTCCCACTTCATAGCTGAATGAATAAAAGTTCCTGGTCCTTGACACTCACCCAGCTCGCACTGTGGCTTCGTTGAGCTGCTTGTGCATGGCAGCAGCGACCCTTTGGTAACGGCACTGGTTTCCAGGACAAATAAGGTGAGAGTAGCATGTAAGCACAGGGATAATGGGTAGCTGGATGTGGTATGAAATGGTCTGATTACTTCCAGAAGCTATCCTACAGGATGCTTCGAGTTGGTGCCATGATTTGCTGGGCAAGGTAAGGAAACATCAATTCAAGTCCTGAGAAATAGCAATTTCATGAAAAAGGCCTTACAAACAACAAAGCATATTAGTCCTCCCCGAGCATGTTTCTGCTGCGTGCTCTGGTTGACTATGGGGTGCAGATCAAGCCAGAACGTGTCCTATATTGGACCATAACAATTGTCTGTTTTATACCTAAACATCAAGCATTTTACAATTAAATTTCCATGTCTTAGACCTTGAGCTTCACCTAAAACTTTGTCTGGCTCTCTCCCATGTGTTCTTTACCATTAGTTACCAAGAAAAAGTAATGAATAGTAGTCAGAAGAGAAAGGCCAGTAGAGAAAGACTGAGGTCAGTCATCACACAACACCAGATTATAGTCCAACAGGTTTATTTAAAATCACAAGGTTCACCTGACGAAAGAGCAGCACTTTGAGAGCTTGTGATTCAAAAAAACTTGCTGGACTATAACCTGGTGTCGTGTGACTTCTGATCTTGTCCGCCCCAGCCCAACTCTGGCACCTCCATATCAAGTCTTTGACTCAAAAGAATATGCTCATATCATTGTAACATTCAATTTATTTTGATATGCAAAATGAAATAGAGGTTGGGTTCACAACAAGAAAAGAAAGGTTAGAAGCAAACTGTTGATAAATCTCTCATGGCGCCAAGGAAAGGGAGTTCACCTTGTAAAACTGTTATAACGATAATGTTCATATGTACTTAATAAACCAATTTTTACAAAACATACTTCTTAAATCTGAATAGCAGAAGTCAGATTGACATTGGTGTAACTTGGTGTGGCTTTACAGAAATATCTACCCTTCTGCTATTCAACAGCCTGGCACCAACGAACACAGGAAAAAGAGAAAGCAAACACCTGCCCCTAAGGCATGGGAAAATTCTACTCACATTTGAAAAGCTAAAGAGGCTGCAGAGTCTCTTTAATCTGACACTTTGCAGCCGTTAGTAAATGTGAATAGTGTTTACCTAACAGCATATGATTTTGTGATCTATTAGCAGGTAGGACAAACATTCAGCGATTATAAATAACAGAAGGCTACTGTTCGAAAGCTGCAATTGACTTATGAGTCTGGCACCACTAATAAAGCCGTATCAATGATAAACTTTTTTGCATACCGCATCTATAACTAAAATAAATTTATTTCCCTTTAGCTTCATGCAAAAATCAAGTTAAATAATGGCAATTTTATAAAGCTTGCACTACTTAAATCCAGAGAATATCTCTGAATTCTGGTGGGAGGTGTACACAGATGTTTGGTGGTTCAGGCTAACGCAGGAAGCCACTAGCAGAATCTGTGACTCCCCATCACCTTCCATTGTACGCAAATCCAAAGTGTGCAATGGGGAAAGAATATAGCTGCAAGGACTCTCACACTTGAATGGGGTAAGTGACTCAGTTTGAAAGGGGCAAGCATTGCAGCAACAATTGATTGTAGAGCTTTCCAAGGGAATGAACACGAGTCAAGAGCAGCAGGACATTTCTACTCAGATGTCTTGGGCAAACTGGTTGCACCTGTAAGATACAAGAGAGAAACATATTGCAGCCAATGGTTAGCATTGATGTGCAATGAATGACACCGACAGCGGGGTTACTTTGAGAGTTGCACTGGAGTGAAGAGCACTGCTTGCTAAGTTGGTGAGGTCTGCATGTTTCCGTGTTCTCGCAGGGACAATGCAGTCTTCTTCTGCAAGGGCCAGGATGATCTCCTTATGGGGGAAAATGATGCAAATACCAGGAACTACTCCACCCATACAGGCTCGCTCCACCTACTTTGGGCTGTCTTCTCCAGTAGCTGGAAAAATTGGAGGAATGAATGAGATTACAATGGGTGATACAGCTTTTACAAAGAACAAAGAACAAAAGAGCAAAGAAAATTACAGCACAGGAACAGGCCCTTTGGTCCTCCAAGCCTGCACCGATCAAGATCCTCTGTCTAAACCCGTCATCTATTTTCTAATAGTCTGTATCCCTTTGCTCCCTGCCCATCCATGTACCTGTCCAAATATATCTTAAACGACGCTATATCGTGTCTGCGTCTACCACCTCTGCTGGCAATGCGTTCCAGGCACCCACCACCCTCTGTGTAAAGAACTTCCCACGCATATCTCCCTTAAACTTTCCTCCTCTCATTTTGAACTCATGACCCCTAGTAATTGAGTCCCCCACTCTGGGAAAAAAAGCTTCTTGCTATCCATCCTGTCTATACCCCTCATGATTTTGTAGACCTCAATCAGGTCCCCCCTCAATCTCCGTCTTTCTAATGAAAATAATCCTAATCTACTCGACCTCTCTTCATAGCCAGCACCCTCCATACCAGGCAACATCCTGGTGAACCTCCTCTGCACCCTGTCCAAAGCGTCCACATCCTTTCGGTAATGTGGCGACCAGAACTATACACAGTACCCTAAATGTGGCTGAACCAAAGTCTTATATGACTGTAACATGTCCTGCCAATTCCTGTATTCAATACCCCATCCGAAGAAGGAAAGCATGCCGTATGCCTTCTTGACCACCCTATTGACCTGCGTTGCCACCTTCAGGGAACAATGGACCTGAACACCCAGATCTCTCTGTTCATCAATTTTCCCTAGGATTTTTCCATTTACTGTATAGTTCGCCCTTGAATTAGATCTTCCAAAATGCATCACCTCGTATTTGCCCGGATTGAACTCCATCTGCCATTTATCTGCCCAACTCTCCAGTCTATCTATATTCTTCTGTAATCTCTGACAGTCCCCTTCACTGTCTGCTACTTCACCAATCTTAGTGCCATCTGCAAACTTGCTGATCAGACCACCTACACCTTCCTCCAAATCATTTACATATATCACAAACAACAGTGGTCCCAGCACAGATCCCTGTGGAACACCACTAGTCACTGGTCTCCAATTTGAGAAACTCCCTTCTACTACTACTCTGTATCTCCTGTTGCCTAGCCAGTTTTTTAGCCATCTAGCTAGCTCACCCTGGACCCCATGTGACTTCACTTTCTCCATCAGCCTGCCATGGGGAACCTTACCAAATGCCTTACTGAAACCATGTAAATGACATCTGCAGTCTTTCCCTCATCAATCAACTTTGTCATGTCCTCAAAGACTTCTATTAAGTTGGTAAGACATGACCTTCCCTGTACAAAACCATGTTGCCTATCACTGATAAGCCCATTTTCTTCCAAATGGGAATAGATCCTATCCCTCAGTATCTTCTCTAGTAGCTTCCAAACTACTGACATCAGGCTCACTGGTCCATAATTACCTGGACTATCCTTACTACCCTTCTTAAACAAGGGGACAACATTAGCAATTCTCCAGTCCTCCGGGACCTCACGGTGTCTAAGGATGCTGCAAAGATATCTGTTAAGGCCCCAGCTATTTCCTCTCTCGCCTCCCTCAGTAACCTGGGATAGATCCCATCCGGACCTGGGGACTTGTCCACCTTAATGTCTTTTAGGATACCCAACACTTCCTCCTCCCTTATGTCAACGTGACCTATAGTAAGCAAACGTCTATCCCTAACCTCAACATCTGTCATGTCCCTCTCCTTGGTGAATACCGATGCAAAGTACTCATTAAGAATATCACCTATTTTCTCTGACTCAGCGCATAACCTTCCTTCTTTGTCCTTAAGTGGGCCAATCCTTTCTCTAGAGATAATGGGAACTGCAGATGCTGGAGAATTTCAAGATAATAAAATGTGAGGCTGGATGAACACAGCAGGCCAAGTAGCATCTCAGGAGCACAAAAGCTGACGTTTCGGCCCTGGACCCTTCATCAGAGAGGGGGATGGGGAGAGGGAGCTGGAATAAATAGGGAGAGAGGGGGAGGCGGACCGAAGGTGGAGAGTAAAGAAGATAGGTGGAGAGAGTATAGGTGGGGAGGTAGGGAGGGGATAGGTCAGTCCAGGGAAGACGGACAGGTCAAGGAGGTGGGATGAGGTTAGTAGGTAGCTGGGGGTGCGGCTTGGTGTGGGAGGAAGGGATGGGTGAGAGGAAGAACTGGTTAGGGAGGCAGAGACAGGTTGGACTGGTTTTGAGATGCAGTGGGTGGGGGGGAAGAGCTGGGCTGGTTGTGTGGTGCAGTGGGGGGAGGGGACGAACTGGGCTGGTTTAGGGATGCAGTAGGGGAAGGGGAGATTTTGAAACTGGTGAAGTCCACATTGATACCATATGGCTGCAGGGTTTTTCTCTAGTTACTTTCTCTAGTTACCCTCTTGGTCTTTATACATGAATAAAAGGCTTTGGGATTTTCCTTAACCATGTTTGCCAGCAATACCTCATGTCCTCTCTTAGCCCTCTTAATCCCTCGTTTCAGATTCGCTCTACATTCCCCGTATTCTTCCAAAGCTTCGTCTTCAGTCACCTAGACCTCATGTATGCCTCTTTTTCCCTCTTGGCTAGTCTCACAATTTCACCTGTCATCCATGGTTCCTTCATCTTGCCATTTCTATTCCCCATTTTCACAGGAACATGTCTCTCCTGCATGCTAATCAACCTCTCTTTAAAAGCCTCCCACATATCAAATGTGGATTTACCTTCAAACAGTTTCTCCCAATCTACATTCCCCAGCTCCTGCCAAATCTTGGTATAGTCGGCCTTCCCCCAGTTTAGAACTCTTCCTTTAGGACCACTCCTATCCTTGTCCATGAGTAGTGTAAAACTTACGGAATTGTGGTCGCTATTTCCAAAGTAGTCCCCTACTGTAATTTCTACCACCTGGCCAGGTTCATTCCCCAACACCAGGTCCAGTATGGCCCCCTTCCCAAGTAGGACTGCATGCATGCTGCTCTAGAAATCCCTCCTGGACACACCTTACAAATTCTGCTCCATCTTGACCCCTAACACTGAGTGAATCCCAGTCAATGTTGGGAAAATTAAAATCTCCCATCACCACCATCCTGTTTCTCCTACACCTTTCCATTATTTGTTCACATATTTGTACCTCTATCTCACGCACGCTGTTGGGAGGCCTGTAGTACAGCCCCAGCATTGTTACTGCATCCTTCCTATTTCTGAGTTCTACCCATATTGCCTGTCTGGTTGACTCCTCCATGGGACCCTCCTTCAGTACAGCTGTGATATTGTCTTTGACCAGTACTGCAACTCCTCCACCCCTTTTACCTCCTTCTCTATCACGCCTGAAGCAGCGATATCCTGAGACAACTAGTTGCCAATCATGCCCTTCCCTCAACCAAGTCTCAGTAATAGCAATAACATCATACTTCCAGGTACTGATCCAATCTCTAAGCCCATCTGCCTTATCTACTACACTTCTTGCATTAAAACAAATGCACCTCAGACCACCTGTCCCTCTGTGTTCATCATCTGCTCCCCGACTACTATTCCCTTTAGTCACACTGACTCGATTATCTAGTTCTCTACAGGCTTTCGTTACTACCTCTTTTCTGTCCAATATTTGGTTCCCATCCCCCTGCCATATTAGTTTAAACCCTCCCCCACAGCATTAGCAAAAGCACCCCCAAGGACATTGGTTCCAGCCTGGCTCCGGTGTAGACCATCCAATTTGTAATAGTCCCACCTTCCCCAGAGCTGGTTCCAATGTCCCAAAAATCTGAATCCCTCCCTCCTGCACCATCTCTCATGCCACACATTCATCCCGGCTATTCTTTCATTTCTGCACTGACTAGCACGTGGCACTGGTAGCAATCCTGAGCCACTGCCCAAATAAATGAAGACCGGCTCCTGCTCGAGGTAAGCTTTTAAAGTGGGAAAAAACTTATCTTCCCAGCAGCCTCCTGGTGCTCTCTGTCTCTCTCTCGCTCTTCTGCCGAAAAATTTTAGTGTTGGTACATGTGGGAAAAAGGTTTTGAAATGTACAGAAAGACTAAGAGGGCATGTAGCATTAGTGATGGGGGCTGAGGGGGAAGGTATGTGAGGAAATGTGCTGGATGCAATAGTGAGAGTGGCAGAACAAGAGTCTTTGCACAGTGACAGAGTTAGAGTGAGTGTGAGGGCAAAAAGAATACAGTGACATTTACTCCGGCACAGCGGAGATGGCCATTGATCATCTTTCTCCATTCTGGCCCTTTCGCTGCACCCTGAAGATGGGATTGACCCGGGTGATGATCCCAGACCAGGCTATGAGAGTCTAGTGGCCTGGACTATTCTGCTGGTTTTCTTTAGACCACTCCACCCACCAGGATCTCAAAATCCCTGTCAGTGAATTGCCGTGCCATCTTCCTCTTCTCTGGCATGTTCAAACTTTATCCCTAACCAAGCAGCTTCAAAATACCAGTGCTTGTCCAGGTGCAAAGGTGCAAGGGATGCTGGTGTTTTGGTGGATAGTCGTTGAGTGGCAAGCTGTTCTGAGTTGCACATGGCAAATGGGGTGGCAATCACATATGAGTCATGCCATACGGGCTTGGTAGGTTATTAATGAGGCGGGTTTGGTAAGATAGGGCAAGGAATTTTTAATGCCATCACAGCAAATAGCCATCCAAAAACTTGGTGCTGCTCAAACTCAACCTATAGTTTCCCACTGTCTGCCTCTCCTTTCTTGAATAGAGATGTTCTATCTGTGGTTTTCGATTCTATTGAGTCCAAGCAAATTTGGAAGGTTATAGCCAAGAGATTCCTTGCAGCCACTTCTTTTACGACCCTTGGAAGCTAGTTGCTAGCAAGCTGCTAGTTCCAGAAGAGTTGCCAAACAATAAGTTCTATTAATTTTCTGATCTGTTTTCTAGCAATAGGAATTGTTTTAATTTCCTTTCTCCATTTGTTCTTTGATTTTCTATTATACTTGGAATGTTTTCATACTCCTTGACGATTAAGATGCAGTAAATTATTTGTTCAAAGTCTCTGCCAGTTCCTTGTATTTCATTAATCATGCTCCAGCACCATCCTGTAAGAGACCAATACTTAATTTAGCTCCTCTGTTGTTTTGCTTACACTTGTAAGTAGCCATTTTTACATATCTTGATAATTTACTTTCATGTTCTAATTCCTCAACTTTTGTTTTAGTTATCCTTTGTTGGGTTCTAATGTTTTCCCAATCTCCTAGCCTGCTGCTAACATTTTCAGGATTGTGGACTTCACTTTTAACTTGCTCCACTCTGTAATATCTTGAGTGTGTCACCGATAGTTCAAATTTTCTGTGAGTCCTTTCTCTCTCAAAAGAATATATCTTTGTTGCAAATTATGAATTTTCTCTTACTGCTTGTGCATATGACAGACCTGGGTATTTTTTCTCTTTGCCAGGGAGATGCCAGTGTTGTAGTTATACCAGATCAGCTTGGACCGGGATGCAAATAATTCTGGAAGAAAAGTATTCCGCTCTGCTTTCACAATGTTGTCAGAGCCCATAGCTTTTTCAATATCCAGTGCATTCAGCATTTCTTTTCTGATAGCATGTGGAGTGAATCAAATTGTCTGAAGACCATCATTTGTGAGTGTGGGGACATTAGAAGGCAACTGTGATGTATAGTCCACTCAATAGTTTTGGCTGAAGATGATTGCAAATGCTTGTTTTTCATGTTGATGCACTATGCTGAGCTACCAGATCATTGAAGATGAAGATATGTATGGAACCATCCTTTGCATTTAGTTATTTAATTGCCCATCACTGTTCATGACTGAATGTCGCACAGTTACAAAGCTTTGCTCTGACCTTGTGGCATCACTTATCAGTATCTATTATGTGCCACATCTGTTACCTGGAATACAATAGTCCTTTGTTGCAAAATTATCATGCTGGCACCTCATTTGATACATTAGCAATGCCACTCCACTTATAACTCCCCGTTTTTTTTTGTTTCTTAATTGGTCCCATTCACTTTTTTAATCATTAATCCTTTCACTATTTCTATGCCTTTTACAGATTTTTGGATGCCCTTTTATGTTAGCTGTCTTTTATTTCTTCACTTCCTTGCTCAAACTTCCACAGCCAGCCTGGTACTCGGATTTGATTTATTATCATCTCATGCATCAAGATACAGTGAAAAGTGCTGTTTTGCGTACATTACAGACAGATCATACCATACAGAGTGCATTAGGGCAGCAGGACAGAATGCAGAATACAGTGTTACAGCTGCAGAGAAACTGTAGAGAGAGAGATCAACATTAACATTTGAGAGGTCCATTCAAAAGTCTGATAACAATAGGGAAGAAGCTGTTCTTGAATCTGTTCTTGAATCGTATGTATATTCAATCTTCTACATCTTCTGCCTGATGGAAGAGGCTGGAAAAGAGTATAACTGGAATGGAAGGGATCATTGATTATGTTGGTAGCTTTCCCAATGCAGTGGGAAGTATAGATGGAGTTAATGGACGGAAGACTGATTTACATGCCCGACAGGACTGTGTTCACATCTCTCTGCAGATTCTTGTGGTCTTAAGAACAGCGGTTACCATACCAAGCAGTGATACATCCAGACAGGATGCTTGGAGATAATAAGAAGTGCCAATGCCGGAGTCTGACATAACAAAGTGTGAAGCTGGATGATCACAGGAGGCCAAGCATCATCAGAGGAGCAAGAAAGCTGATGTTTCGGGTCTGGACCCTTCTTCATAAAAGGGGGAGAGAGGGGTGCTCTGAAATACATAGAAAGAGGGGGAAGTGATGATAGAAAGTGGATAGAGGAGCAGATAGGTGGGAGAAAAGATGGACTAGTCAAGGAGGCGGGGATGAAACCAGTGAGTGTAGGTGGGGAGTTGGGATGGGCATTGGTCAGTGAGGAGGGAAGGGCGGGTAAGTGGGAGGGAAGACGGGCCAGTCAAGGAGGGGGGGATGAGTCTAATACGTAGGAAGTGGGGGTTGGGGGTTGGCCAGTGAGGTGGGAGGAGTGGATTGGTGAGAGAAAAGGTGGACAGGTCAAGGAGGCAGGGACAAGAGGGGCTGGTCTTGGGGTGAGGTTGGGGGTGGGGAGATTTCAAAGGTACATCTGTGAAAATTGGTATAAAAAAATCTTTGTGGACGTGCCAGATTTCCTTAGCCCCTTGAGGAAGTTGAGACATTTGTGTGCTTTCTTGAGTATTGCATTAAACTGGGAAGACCAAGACATTGTTGATAATCATCGCTCCCAGTAACTCTGTCAATCATCCCCATCTCAACACCATTGAAGTCAATGACCAACTCTTTCATTGTGCTGCTGTTGATCAAGATATTGTTGTCCTTTCATCATGCTACCAAGCACTCAATCTCATTCCTGTACTCTGCCTCATTGTTGTTTCAGGTACAACCTACAACAGTGGTGTCAATCTCATTCCTGTACTCTGCATCATTGTTGTTTCAGGTCCAACCTACAACAGTGGTGTCATCAGCAAGTTTGTCAATGAAGTTTAGGCAGAATTTGACCACGCAGTTGTGATTGTATAAGGAGTATAGTAAGGGGCTATATATAAAAGCTTGTGGGGCACCAGTATTGAGAATTATTGTGGAGGAGTCGCTGTCACTCATTCTTACTGATTGTGGTCTATGCGTCAGGAAGGCAAGATCCGAATACAGAGGGGGCAGCCGAGGCCGAGGTCTCAGAGTTTGGAGATGAGTTTATTTGGAATTATGGTGTTGAAGGCAGAGCTGTAATCAATAAGTAGGAGCTTGACGCAAGTTTCCTGTCATTCAGATATTCCAGGATTGAGTATAGGGCCAGGGAGATGGTGTTTGCCATGGACATGTTATGCCAGTAAGCGAATTGCTCTGATGAAGGATCTGGGCCCGAAACGCCAGCTTTTGTGCTCCTGAGATGCTGCTTGGCCTGCTGTGTTCATCCAGCTCCACACTTTGTTATCAAGAATCAAGGTAACCTGGTAGGCTAGAGTAGATGTGAGCCATGCCCAACCTCTCAAAGGACTTCATATTCATGGAGGCCTGAGCCACCAGGTAGTAGTCATTAGGGCATACTGCATGATTTTCCTTTGGCAGCAGAATGATAGTGGCCTTTTTGAAGCACGCGGGGACTTACAGATTAAAGTACAGAGAGGTTAAAGATATCAGTGAATAGTCCTGCTAGCTGGTCCATGCAGGATCTGAGTGCACAGCTGGGGACTACATCAAGCCGAGATAACAAGGTGTCGAGCTGGATGAACACAGCAGGCCAAGCAGCATCATAGGAGCAGGAAAGCTGACGTTTTGGGCCTAGACCCTTCTTCAAAAATAGTGGGGGGGGGGGAGTGGAGGGAGGAGGCAGATAGAAGATGGATAGAGGAGAAGGTGGGTGAAGAGGAGATAGACCAGTCAAAGAGGTAGAGATGGAGCTAGTAAAGGTGAGTGTAGGTGGGGAAGTAGGGAGGTGATAGGTCAACCCAGGGAGCACAGAAAGGTCAAGAGGGCGGGATGAGGTTAGTAGGTAGGAGATGGGGGTGGGTTTGAGGAGGGAGGAGGGGATAAGTGGGAGGGAGGACAGGTTAGGGAGATGGGGAAGAGCTGGGCTTGTTTTGGGATGAGGTAGGGGGAGTGGAGATTTTGAAGCTTGTGAAGTTGAGGTGGGAGGAGGGGATAGATGGGAAGAAGGACAGGTGAGGGAAGCGGGGACTAGCTGGGCTAGTTTTGGGATGTGGTAGGGGGAGGTGGGATTTTGAAGCTTGTGAATTCCACCCCAACCTTCAGTTCACCTGGGCCATCTCCAGCACATCCCTCATCTTCCTGGACCTCTCAGTCTCCATCTCAGGCAACCAGCTTGTAACTGATGTCCATTTCATGCCCACCGACTCCCACAGCTACCTAGAATACACCTCCTCCCACCCACCCTCCTGCAAGAATTCCATCCCCTATTCCCAATTCCTCCGCCTCCGCTGCATCTGCTCCCACGATGAGGCATTCCACTCCCACACATCCCAGATGTCCAAGTTCTTCAAGGACCGCAACTTTCTCCCCACAGTGGTCGAGAACACCGTTGACCGCGTCTCCCATATTTCCCGCAACACATCCCTCACACCCCGGCCCCACCACAACCGCCCAAAGAGGATCCCCCTCGTTCTCACACACCACCCCACCAACCTCCAGATACAACGCATCATCCTCCGACACTTCTGCCATCTACAATCCGACCCCACCACCCAAGGCATTTTTCCATCCCCACCCTTGTCTGCTTTCCAGAGAGACCACTCGCTCCGTGACTCCATTGTTCGCTCCACACTGCCCTCCAACTCCACCACACCCAGCACCTTCCCCTGCAACTGCAGGAAATGCTACACTTGCCCCCACACCTCCTCCCTCACCCCTATCCCAGGCCCCAAGATGACCTTCCATATTAAGCAGAGGTTCATCTGCACATCTGCCAATGTGGTATACTGTATCCATTGTACCCGGTGTGGCTTCCTCTACATTGGGGAAACCAAGCGGAGGCTTGGGGACCGCTTTGCAGAACACCTCCGCTTGGTTTGCAATAAACAACTGCACCTCCCAATCGCGAACCATTTCTACTCCCCCTCACATTCTTTAGATAACATGTCCATCATGGGCCTCCTGCAGTGCCACAATGATGCCACCCAAAAGTTGCAGGAACAGCAACTCATATTTTGCTTGGGAACCCTGCAGCCCAATGGTATCAATGTGGACTTCACCAGCTTCAAAATCTCCCCTTCTCCCACTGCATCCCAAAACCAGTCCAGCCTGTCTCTGCCTCCCTAACCTGTTCTTCCACTCACCCATCCCTTCCTCCCACCCCAAGCCGCACCTCCATCTCCCACCTACTAACCTCATCCCACCACCTTGACCTGTCCGTCTTCCCTGGGCTGACCTATCCCCTCCCTACCTCCCCACCTATACTCTCCTCTCCACCTATCTTCTTTTCTCTCCATCTTCGGTCCGCCTCCCCCTCTCTCCCTATTTATTCCAGAACCCTCACCCCATCCCCCTCTCTGAAGAAGGGTCTAGGCCCGAAACGTCAGCTTTTGTGCTCCTGAGATGCTGCTTGGCCTGCTGTGTTCATCCAGCCTCACATTTTATTATCTTGGATTCTCCAGCATTTGCAGTTCCCATTATCACTCCACATTGATACCATTGGGCTGCAGGGTTCCCAAACGGAATATGAGTTACTGTTCCTGCAACTTTCCGGTATAATCATTGTGGCATTACAGGACGCCCAGGATGGACATGTCATCTGAGGAATGGGAGGGGGAGTTTAAGTGGTTCACGACTGGGAGGTGCAGTTGTTTAGTGCGAACTGAGCATAGGTGTTCTGCAAAGTGGTCCCCAAGCCTCCGCTTGGTTTCCCTGATGTAGAGGCAGCCACAACAGGAACAGTGGTTGCGGTATACGGCATTAGCAGTTGTGCAGGTGAACATCTGCTTGATGTGGAAAGCCTTCTTGGGGTCTGGGCTTGGGGTGAGGGGGGAGGTAAGGGACAGGTGTAGCACTTCCTGCAGGTGCAGGGAAAAGTGCCAGGTGTGGTGGGGCTAGAGGGAAGTGTGGAGCAGACAGGGGAGTGATGGAGAGAGTGGTCCCTCCCGAAAGCAGATAAGGGTGGGGAGGGAAAATGTCTTTAGTGGTGGGGTTGGATTGCAGATGGCGGATGATGCATTGGACCCAGGGGTTGGTGGGGGTGGTACATGAGGACGAAGGGGATTTTGCTTTGTTTGTTATTGTGGGGAGGAGGTGTGAGGGATGAGTTGCGGGAAATGTGGGAGACACAGTCAAGGGCATTCTCAACCACTGACGGGGGGAAGTTGCAGTCCTTGAAAAACGAGGACGGGAACATCTGAGATGTACGGGAGTGGGATGCCTCATCCTGGGACCAGATGGGCAGAGCAAAGTACTTGGAAATAGGGAATGGCATTTTTGCTGGAAGTTGGGTGGGAGGAGATGTATTCTAGGTGACTGTGGGAGTCGGTGGGCTTGAAATGGATATCGGCTTCTAGGTGGTTGCCTGAGATAGAGACTGAGAGGTCCAGGAAGGAGAGAGAGGTATCAGAGATGGTCCAGGTGAACTTGAGGTTGGGGTGGAAGGTGTTGGTGAAGTGGATGAACTGTTCGAGCTCCTCGTGGGAGCAGAAGGCGGCACCGATATAGTCATCAATGTAACGGAAGAAGAGGTAGGGTTTAGGGCCAGTGTACGTACAGAAGACGGATTGTTCCACGTAACCTACAAAGAGGCAGGCGCAGCTTGGGCGCATGTAGGTACCCATATTCACCCCCTCCATCAATCCAATCGCTTTCCATGGCTTCAAGAAGGCCAATCTAATGTCTGAGGTGGTGACCGAGTGTACATTTGCATCAGAGGCTGTTGGGTTAGGTGACACAGTTTCTTTGACCTTTTATTCAAAGTGAGCATAGAATGCATAAAGGTCATCAGGCAGGGATGTTTTGTTGCCCACGATTCTGTTCAACTTCATTTTGTAGCCCGTTATATAAAGCAAGTGTTACCGCAAACACAGTGTCCATGTGATTAGTCTGGAGCACTAGCCAGCAGGCCATTTCCAAGGTGTTGGAACTGGTCAATATTCTCTAAAGCAGCACATGGACCTGATTATCAGGTGTTCATTCTACAATGCCGGGCCAGGTGGGTGGAGGACCTTCATTTTGCAGATGTTCAGGCTTCCATAATTAGATATTTGTGGCTCAATTGTAGTGTCTCTGAGCCAGTAAAACCCAGTTTCTAGTCTCACCTGCTAGCGAAACAGCCCCTCAGCAGGCTTGAGACTATTCTGACTGCATTGGAAAGAGTGCATTCTTCATCAAGACCCATTGTTCCATAATCAATAACAAATGTATAATTACGAATTAAACCGTCAAGGTGATCAAATTACCTTACTAACTGTTATTCAGGACAAAAGCCATTCACACCAGGTTTCATCATTAACAGGGAATTATTTATTATAAATACATGCTTTGAGAACACACTTTCAATAAATAGCAAAGGAAAGAAAGGAGTACAAATCAATCAACAGCCATATCACTTAAGATATGCCACAAATACGCATATAATCATTCACAAATAATACAGACAAAAGATCAATGGTAAGACAAAATATCTGGGCGGAAAAAGGTGGAGGGAAAAGATGAGCAAGAGTCCAGATCACGAGAGTGCATTTAGTTTTTTTTCCCTCCCAGTTATATTAATTTATACAATAATGACACACTGCAGTCTGCAAAACAATAGGCATTCTTCAATTCAGTAGTTGATCAGGTTGACCTAGGTCTTTTCTTGTATCAGAAATATTTGTTTTAAGTTTTTTTATTGTATTTCTCTCACATGGAGAGAGGGCAAAACACATTTTCTGCCTGCTGCCCCTGGATGGTTCCATACTGTTACAGACTGGTGAGAGCAAACTACAGCTCAACTGATCTGAGGGTTATCGTTAGGCAGATTTTCCTTAACTCAAAAACCCCTGGTGCCACTCTAACTCAATAATATAACAACCTCATTGCTCCAAAAGCAACAATTTCTTGTATACTTTGATTTTTTCCAAATTGTAAAACTGTTCTGATATTTCAGCTATTTGGCAGAGCTGACTTCCATTCCGGGTTCTAGTCCATAAAGGAAAAATATGTAGTCCCGTACTTTACATTAATAATTCTCGGAGCTGAGGAAGCCATTCATAATGGGATAATCTGGCAACCTTATCAACAGAAAGAGGCAGAACAAATTGCCAGGCATCTGTTTTTTGTCTGGAATGCCCAATGCACAATGGCAGTGGCAATGTTGGGAGTGTTGCATGTGGACACATAACTCAGGCCAGCAAAATTGCTGAAATATGAATAGATACAGGAAGCCTGTAAGCAGATCCTGCTAGCTACTTTTACATTCTTCCATACAACCTCCATTCTAGCATAGATAGAGGCATAAAAAGCCACCTAAGGCAAACGTCCTCAGTTTGTGCAGCCTATATGTACCCATTTGTCTGCAGAACTTCAGTAACAACACTTCAAAGATAAATCGTTGAGAGGTCTTCAGGATATGAAAGGCATTATGTGAACAGAGACACTGAAAGAACATGACAACTCCATTTTAAAGAAACTTGCTCATGGTGATAATTGTATGTGACTGTGATGACTCTTAGTCAGAAGTCAACTCATGGAATGTATTTGATTAGCTTAGATAACTGGAGAGGAATTCCCAAAATTCTTCCTGAATTGGCAGTTTGTTTATTTCTTCAGTATTTTTGCTCTCTGACATGGTTGTGTTGTTTTCTCAGGTGAGTAAGCAGTATACAATGCAGTCATATCAGTTGAACAGGGAAAACTAAACGGATCTCATTACCTTTTTGCCTTCCTTTTTATATCTTTGTTTGTAATGAATAGTGAGATACATAGGTTGTTTGTGACATTTGCATATTTGATATGCAGCGTTATTTGGATTTTCATCTATTTGTATCCGTAAATAAAGTAAGTTCAACGTAAGTTTTAAAATTCAAATTGGTTAAAAGTTTACTATCAGAAACTGGTTAAATGAATAATGAGAAATGAGCTGACAATAAAATCTCTAATATGGCATTGGTGAAGCCCATTTATTAATACACAAAAACAGCTGTTGGAAACAATACAGTGCCCCCTTTAGGATTGTTCAGGAGACATCCTCACAAAAAAAAGTTTTACCTTCTGTGAAAATACATAACAAAATCTGTCCAATTTTTTTCCACATCATCCGTTCCCTTGCCCATTGTTATTATGTACTGATAATTCAACTTTCAGCTTTATTGCTTTCTTTTCTACTTAAATCTAAGGTGTCACTGCACTAAAATCATCGCAATGTTTAATGTTTAACTTTGCTCTTACTTTCTACCTTACTCTTATAATTCTCTACTTAGTTACTTGCAGCAAAGATGGCACTTTATGTGGTGACATTATGCACTTTTGTACTTGAGTACTTGACAATAAAACTAAAATCAAATCAAATTGTTGACTTTCAAATATGACACATATTCGGTTAACAGAAACATTACTGCAGCATAATGTCACTCAAACAACTGGATAAATGACGCAAATTGAAATCTGTAAATAGCAATATCTTGGTAGTGAGTAAAATGTTCCTGCTATTCTAATATTCCAATTAAAAAGGCTTTATAAGTTATATGGGGAATGAATAGATATCCAAGTAAAAATCTCATTTCAATGGATATTTTTGTCAAAAGGCAAATAATGCGCTATACATATCAAGAGAGGTGCATTTGAATTGTGCTATTCAAAAATACAACTGTAAAGAGATAGACTACACAAACTATTCAGTAGTCAGGGCACTGCAGTCTAGAACTGTGGGATGTGCTTGCAGAAAACTGATTTAGTGAGGCATTTTCATGTTCTTTACTAAAAAAAATACAATCAATCAACAGCTGCTAATGTAGGGAACAGAACACTTTGTGCAGCTATTTTAATGTAAGGAAATTTTAAAACACTCCCCTGCAACTCAGGAAAATGGAGGTCACAGGAATGCTCAAGAATGCCTTAGATAAAAGCTTCCAAGACAGCAAAGCCTTAGATTGATTAATCTATTAAGTGGTTCATCTTACCCTTATATGTGTTTCTAATATTTGGCTTGGGGACAGTTTTTAACAGAAAGATAGATGCTTCACAAATTTAGCAGTCTATGTACTGACATGATATTTATTGATTGGCATCAGTACTAATATAAAACATATGGTGGATCATAGATTCCTGAGGCCTTTAGAAAAACATTTATAGTAGTTTTTCTACTAATGATTACTGATTTAATTTCAGTTGCTAGACAAAAGATGAATAAGTCAAGTGATACAAAACTTTTTACGTAAATCAATGAGTTTACCAAATCGATCTATTTATTTTTCAGGAGTATTTTCTAAATGAATAAACAAATTTAAATATTAATGTTTTGCAGTGAAAAATCTGAAATATATCTGAAGAAAGGACACATGTATCTTTCAAGCTGAGCCATGCATTGTTAATTTGATATGGGCAGATATATTTTGTTGTAAGTAAGGTAATGATATAAATAGTGGACATTCACAAAAACAGATATTCTACAGGCCACTGCAGATTGACAAACTCTATAACATTACAGCAGATCTGACATACAAGAGTTTCAACATTGTTTCCCAGTTTTACATTAACCAGAAATGCACCAATAGGCCCAGCTTCAATAACCTACTGGGAAATGTCAGGCTTGTACCATTTATTTTAAGTTACAACATATTGCAATAGAAAGTTATTCTTTTAGATTGCCATGGTGCATTAAAAAATCAATTAAAAGTGTACAAGGTTTCAATGCAAATATTTAAAATATGGCTCCAAAATTTGATGGTCCTACACCAATTTTTTAGGTGCAAAATGAATGCCTAGACATTTAATATGATGGTTGAGACATGTGTGCACATTACTCACTAGAAATGTGTTGCCTGTCTCATTGATAAAGGCAGAAAGAAGTATGAAGCCACAGTTCCACTTACTTTGTTTTCCTCTGCTAACTTGCAGATTGGAATTTGTGGAAGCAGCCTGAGAATTTAAAAATCTAGTAACTTCAAAAACCAAAGCATCTTCACAATCCAGCATATATGTACTTAGTAGCAAATAATACAACTTATAACCGAATGCGGGAACATTTATTCCAACTCTGTTGCAAGAGAGTGCGCCCATAAATTCCACAAAACTTTAGAGCCGAGTGTCCCTTTAAATTGCACTTTATGCGACGGCCTGAGAGTCTGTAACATACCTAATTTATGGATTGGTCCAAGATGAGCTGTTTATGGGAAGATAATGTGATAAACTTGAGTTGACGTCACATAAGCCTTTTCAGACAGATCTCTGACAGCAAGGACCTCTTGAAAATAAAGATTATGTTTCAAAGCCAATTGGTTAAGATCACATCCAATATAATTATCTGATCACTGCTAACAATTTTTTTGGTATAAATGTAAGGGTACAAAAGTTGCTCTGTGTGCTTTAAACTTCATAGCAAGATTGTTATACACTTGTGAAAGTTGATAACAGCAACATCCATTGCATTCCTCACTTCTCCAAATTGTGTCCATTCTGCTTTGCAAAGTTGGTTCAAATAGTGATTGTCTGTTCTTTCAGGAGGATTCATGGGATGTCCTACTGGGGCAATGGGTGTAGCACTGCCAGAAGGGATGTAGGAGGCAAATCCATTTGGAGGGCAAGAGGGTAAAGCAGATGCATTTGCATGTGTGAGGATGATGACAGGAAGCATAGTGGGGACAAGTCAAGGTGAATAGAAAGGATACCATAGGGAAGCAGAGATGACCAAGGTGGGCATTATTAAAGTGTCAAACCTGGATTCAGGTAGCAGGGAGGAGAATTGAAAGCAAAGCTCAATGCAGTGGATCACCACATGGGGTGGGATTAGGCGAAAACGGGTTGTCAGAGTAGACCGAGGTAAAAGGGAACAAGGGTGCTCTTTGGAAGTAGGGAATGGGGTCACTTGGCAACCAGGCAGGGGCCAGCTTTGAAGGTGACCATCGCAGACTGTGTTGCCTGCTATCACTTTCTGTTCTCTAACAGAAAATTGCTTGAACAGAGACCAGAGTGGGTGGAGTAAGCGTCAGTCTGATGGGTGAAAGTGCAGGATTCACATTTGCTGGGAATTGCGACATTGTAGCAATAAATACATGAAGGAGCCATTTGCAAAGCCCAGCTACATTTAATCATCGACCATTTCATCATTGTTTTACCAAACATGCAGAATGAGGTCAAAAGCAATTTGCTACATACCATTGGTCATTGCAAATTGAATATGAACGCCTCGACAATATGGAAGCACATGGCAATGGTGCTACAAAAGGCACCTGGCTGAAGGGAACCAATTTCCAAGGGTCCTGTGTGAACCGCACAACACCAATTCCTCATCTACCTCATGTATCATGATAGTCTGTACTGAATGCAGCGAGAAGTTGAGTTTCGATGTAGGTATGGGTCAGAGCGCTTTTTTTTCCATGACAGTGGGTGGTTACGCAGCTGGAATGGCAAATTCACCAAGTTGCTGCGTGGGCTAGGCCTCAATGTGGATGAACAATTGAGATATGTCCCTCTTTATCAAGGGACAACATATCTCTGGAAGTGAGCTCAGCCCTCGTCTACAGGCATGATTTCACTGACTCTTCTGAGAGCCAAGAAACACTTTTGCTCCTTCTGTTCCAAATTCAGGTACTTTCCACCAAGTGTCATCGGCCCTGTTATTTTCTACCACCAAGTGTTTCTCTCTCCATGCTCTGGAAGAACCATGATGACTTTACTATTATAACAAAGCGTGTAGCTGGATGAACACAGCAGGCCAAGCAGCATCTCAGGAGCACAAAAGCTGACGTTTCAGGCCTAGATGAAGGGTCTAGGCCCGAAACATCAGCTTTTGTGCTCCTGAGATGCTGCTTGCCCTGCTGTGTTCATCCAGCTACACACTATGTTATCTTGGATTCTCCAGCATCTGCAGTTCCCATTATCTCTGATGACTTTACCATTACCTTTGATAGGCACAGTGAGGGGATTGGGAGAGTTGTATTTTCAAGTCTTCTAGTTGCAGGGTCATGGGCAGCAGTCTGGAAAGTGGAGCTGCAACGGACCTTAAACATAGAAAGAGTCAGGAGAACATTGGGCAAGTCAAAACGTAGGAGCTTCAGGTCACTGAAATTGTCATTATAGAGAAGAATGTTTAAAGAGGGAGAGAATTAACAAGATGGGGGGGGAGGGGCGGGAGTAGGCTTACCCTGATTCCTTTTGCTTGGAAGTGGTCGCACATCTTCACATTGGATCATCTGATTTGGTTAGCACTGAAGGACACTAGAGTGTAACTAAAACCGAGAGACAGAAATGGGAGCTCACACAGCAAGAATGCAGGACACACAGCCTTTGGAATTGTCCAAGGGTTTGAGGTTCATTCAGCTTTACTGTCTGAGAAGGGCAGATAAACCACTTGACCAGGCCACCGTAGTACAGAAAACCATTCCAGTAAGCAAGGTCAAAGAAACGTCACGGTAGTAGTACACAGTATAGTCAGCAGGACTATATCTGGTGCCAGAGCTTGGGACGTCTGTTCAGAGCCAAAGATAAACTTTCAGTGCAGATCATGGAGTGGGGGAGAGGACGTATAACTACTGTCATGATCCATGTTCAATGGAGTAAACAAGACAAAGGAGGAGGTTCTGTATAGACTCGTGTGGAAATAGGCACCAAATCAAGAATAACCTAAAAGGTCATAATTTCTGGTTTATTTCCTGAGGCGCGCACAAATTGGCATCGAGAAAATCAGATTAGAGGATGAATGTGTATTTCAAAGACTGATGTGTGTGAATTGAGTTCATGCTCATGGGACACTGGCACTAATACTGAAGAAAGTGGGTTTTTGTGCTGATGACACTGTTTCCACACAAACCAAGCTGCAGGGAATTACATTTAAAGCAAGGAGATTATGTTTCAGTTATACAGAGCACTGGTGAGACCGCATCTAGAGTATAGTGTACAGTGTTGGTAGGCTTATTGAAAGAAGGATGTGAAGGACATGCATATGGTCACAGAAATTTGAGGGTGCATACATGAGGATCAATGGTCGACACAACATTGTGGGCTGAAGGGCCTGTTCTGTGCTGTACTGTTATATGTTCTATGTTCTATGCTCTAATATGGTAGAAGTAGTTCTAAGAACGTTTACCAGGATTAGTACTTGGAACAAGTAGGATGCCTTATGAGGAAAGGTTGGACAGGCAAGACTTGTATCGCTGGAACTTGGGAGAGTTAAAGGTCACTTGATTGAAACATGTGAAGTTCTAAGGGCAGTTGACAAGGTGGATGTGGAGAGGACCTTAATTCTATTGGGAGGACCATGAACTCAGTGTCCTTCTTTAAAATAAGGAGCTGGCCATTTAAAGCAGGGAATTGGTGAACTTCTTTCTGTCATGTTCATGAGTCTTTGAAAGTTATTTCCTGAAAATTTGGTAAAAGCAGAACCTTGAGCCTTTATAAGCGAAGGTGGATAAATTCTTGTTAAGAATTGGGGGTGGCACATTGGCTCAGTGGCTAACACTGCTGCCTCACATCACCAGGGACCTGTATGTTACTGTTTACTAAAATATGCATGAGAATAGAATGATTCATTTATTTACCCAAGTTCAATCCCACCCTCATGTGACTGTGTAGAGTTTGCACATTCTCGCCATGGCTTCCTATGGGTACTTCAGCTTCCTCCCATAGTCCAAAGTTATGAGATTAGGCAGATTGGCCATGCTAAATTGTCTGTAATGTCCTGGAAAGTGCAGGTTAGGTGGACGCTGTAGGGTGGTAAGGTCGTGATTTAAAGTTGCTGATTGGAAACTCACTATTGTATCAAAGGAGGTACATAGCCATGCTTTAATTGCCCCGGTAAATGTATAATGACCATATGAATATGCACTGCTTACCACGAAGAGGTCTCCTCTGTGAGCTACAGGGTAGACCGCATCATTGGGGGCATCGGGGTGAGAAGGAGGAGAGGGAGGACAGAAGCAAGGTCCAGGACATAAAGTGGATTTATAAAAGAGCAGGTTTGGAAGACAAACTGCAAAGAATATTGTCTCAGACAAACAGGGAAATTATGACTTATTTTCCCCTCATAAGCCTGAAACGGTGATTTATTGTTTGGTTTATTGCTTCCTTTTTTACTCCAATCTGTTACTGAAGTCAGCAAAAGGGTGCTCTCCAACTTCTGTTTCTTGGGTTTTTGAAATGAAGACGCAGGATAATCCTTTTTGCCCTGGCCACTGTAGTCATGAGGAAGTTGGTGCCCCACTTTGTGGGCAGGGACCTGGTGGTCCGGTCGGATGCAGCGGTGCTAGCACTGGACTTCCTCCTCCCCACAGGACCAGCAATGGAGACCATGGCACCAGACCATGCCAGCTTGGTTCAAGATTGGTGCCCAGATTAAAACAGATTCAGAAGAAATGGTCAGCAATGTAAGAAGAAGGTCAGCCACCTTCTCTATTGTGTTGTGGTAAGGGTCACTATCCTCTCTCCAAAACCTCACAAACACACACTCTCTTTCTTTTACTGTAAACAGCTCCCAACAAGGCACATGCTCCACCGATCTCCTATAGCGCTATCTCACTGCTAGCTACTATGACTAGCTTTTATTTATTTCTTTCAAAATATACTTTGTTCATAAAATATACTTTTATATATGCATAGCCATAAATACCATTCAGTTCTGCACAGTAGCATGTCAAAGAGACCATCAAACATTGGAATTTGACTCTATCCAAAAGCATCTCTTACCTGAACCAGACTATATTTACATGCATTTGAGGTATCAGAAGGGCCTGATAATTAACCAACCAAAAGGAATTTCATCAGGAAGGCCTCAGACAGTGCAGCTGCCCCAAGCTTTAGTGAGTCCCTCAGCACATAGTCCTGGAACTTAGAATGTGCCAGTCTGCTACACTCAGCTGAGGTCAGCTCCTTGGTCTGGAAAACCAACAAGTTTTGGATAAACTACAGAGTATCTTTCATTGAGTTGATGGTCCTCAAGGCACAGTTGATGTTTGTTTCAGTTTGCATCTCCTTCCTTTGTGACGGTCTTGAATGACACAGCCAAATTGCAGTAATATGTGACAGAGTATCTCTGGCTGGGGTGGGCAAGGCAGGGATGTACCTTGTGAGCATCCAGGTAGGCTTGTAGTGACTGAGCACAATGATATCAGGCAAAGAGTCCCAAGTTATAGCCTGGCCCAGTCCATGTGCCTTTGCTGCAACATTACAAAGATAGGAGCTAGTGCAGTCCAAGGTATAGCATTGAAATGCAGAAGCATACTGTAATTGGATGGGGGATGTGCCATCAAAGTGTTTAGAGGTTAGCACATGTTATAATACAATATCCATAGACATGAGTCACGTGTGGTCAATGCCCATGGAGCATGCCTTGAGATGTTTTGGTGCCCCATTTTCAACATGGAGGTTGTTCAGAACAAGTAGAGAACTGAATTTGCTCATCTCCAAGTCCTTTGTGCCAGCTTTTTTTGGAATATCTAAACAACACAGGGATCTTTAGAAATTTTTGGAAATATGATCCACCTCAGCCATTTCATGATTCCATCAGAATTATCCATTTTTAAAAGGGTCAGAATTTAAACATGACTATATTGAAGAGGATACAGTTTTCTCTGGGATCTTCTACTTGTGCCCTCTGGCCATGACAATATACTGACCAGATGGATAAAAATGTATTATATTCACAGATTCCCTGAACCTGTCACTAATGATGAAACAAAACCGAACAGCACTGCCCTTTAGCACTGCCCTTCTGCTGGCCATGGTTTGGCTGAGGAGGAACCAGGTACAGAGGATATTATACAACTGCCCGAGGCAGCAGACCAATCTTTGAAGGTGGAAGATCCAGGCAATCAGGGACCAAAAGTACTCAAGAGCAATGGTCCAATATTGAAACAATTAGATGCGCTGTCTTCAATTAACTGAGAGGCAATCCAGGAGGTGCTTTAGGACGGTCCAGGAGGTGTATACTGCACATAATACTTATTGCATGAGGACCCAGCAACTCTAAGGACTTGAAGACAATGCCGTGACAGTTACCTCGACAGTCACCGTGCTCCTAAACATCAGTGACAGTGGTTCATTACAGGCCTTCAATGGGGAGGTCAGTGGGATAGCCCAGCCTGTGACCCTAAAGTACATCTGGGAGTTCACAGATACTCTCATCAGAATTGAGGTTACTTCTGGATCCGAAGAGTTCTGCAACCAGGATAATGGGAATTCTGTGACTAATGCAAGGCTCTGCAAACTGCCTGCATGAGTGAATGTGAGAGGCCACTGGAATTGGCCAACTCTCTTTACCAAAAGAGAAGATTTCCTGAGGCACTCAACTGGAGCAATGACTGGAAAACGAAGGCAGAATTACCATTTCCACCAGCTTTCCACTCGGGAAGAAAATTCTGATGAATGGTGCTGACAATGTGATAACATCACTGGATTAGCAAGTCAGAGAGTCAGGCCCTGGGCCATGGATTCAAATCCCACTGTGGCAGTTGGTGGAGTTTAAATTCAACTCCTAAAATGTGGAATGTAATGTTGATTTAAAAATCATGACCATAAAATTATCATCAGTTGAATCATCTGGTTTACTATGCCCTTTCAGAAAGGAGACCTGCTATCTATCTTTCAATCTACAAGTGCCTCCTCCCACAATAATCTGATCGATGCTCAACAGTTCTCTGAAATGTCCTTGCAAGTCCCTTAGTTTAAGGATAATTAGGAATGGGCAACAAATGCTGACCCAACCAGCAACATCCACATGCCATGAAAGAAAGAAAGAAAAGACCAGTAATTGTATTACTTTCCACATAATATCACCTATGTGTCTGATCTATTACATAAACTAATAATGATTCAATGGCGCTGAAACCTTAAGTTTCCAGAAGTTATTCTTGCAATGTACTGTAGAGCATGCTAGATAGACAAACATAAGGCATCTCTATTGCCTGGATCATCTCTATGTGGTGGAAATGAGTAGGCTTTGAGCCTCAAGACTCCTATAAGTTAAAGAACTATTTATTGCAACTTAGAGCAATGTTTATGAGCAATTCCTTCTGTTGCTTTGAGTTTCAATATCCTGGGACTGGTTTGTGGGTTGCCTGTGTGACTGCAGGGCTATTGGGATATTTTTCCCCCTTCTCCCATAAAGTGAAAACAAATTAAGCAGAGAAGTGATGTTCTCATGAGTACACCTTCATCTGTCACTATAATGAAGGATAGGGTGGAGACAATTGAGCTCTCAACTGAGGAAATTTCACCTCAGAAAATAGTGCTTTCCCTCAAAAAAACTTCCCTTCAGGTAACAACGGTGCAATTGTCGTGTAATAGGGAATAAGTACAATAAAGATATATATGCTTGTTGCAGCTCTGACATCAACAATTACACAGTACCAACATCGAAGAATAGATACAATGTACTAGAGAACTGTAATCAGGATTCTGCATATTAGGATGTAAGTAAAGAGTTTACTCCACTTGTGGTGAGTGAGGTACAGTTGCTCTTAGATAAGTCAATGATTTAATGACCAAGAATGACCAACAGATTTAAGAACAGCTTCTTCCTTGCTGTTATCATACTTATGAATGGACCTCTAATATATTAGAGTTGACCTTTATCTGCACCTTCTCTGTGGCTGTAACACTGCATTCTGCATTCTGTTCTATTATGCTAATATGCTTATGTAAGGTATGATGTGTCTGGTTAGCACGCAAAACAATATTTTTCACTGTAGTTCAGTACTTGAGCCAATAATAAATCAAAATTATTTAGACACAGCAGATGCATGGTAGGAACAATCGAAACGGATAGAGTAGTTTCAAGAATGCCATACAATCCCCCAAGAAAAGAATTGACAAGAGAGCTGTACCAGTAACTACACAACAATGTAGAAGTTGTGTCTGTGACAATATTAGTTCACAAAAATAATGGGCTAAAAGTGATCAACCACAGCAGAGCAGTATCGTGAGCTACCAGGTTACTTTGCAGGCAGGGATGATGGAAAATTAGCCTTTGTTTCAGATACGAATCAAGTTGCATTCAAATCATGAATCGTAATAGCGATAATAATCATTAAGCTAAATAGAAGTGTGACAATCCATATATGCCCTTGTGATAAAATTTGTCTCCAAACCAGACACTAAGTTTACAGATCAGCAGATGCTTTGCGCTGGTTCTCAGTGCCTAGGCATTATTGTATTGCAGTTTTTAGTCTTGGCCCTGCACATTCATGTTTTGCCTTAATATTTATTCAGTTATTTCACAATGATAAGTATTAAGTAGAAAAGTCTTTGCTTGTAATAAAATAGCACCTATTGGTCAAGGGCAGGATGCATTATTTCAGAATTAATGCTAAGCTTTGTCTTAGGTTCCATTAAGAATGTTGTTTAACCAATTCAGTCCGTATATCCCCTCAGAAGCTGAGAGATCCAAGTGGCCATAATGCCATAGGCTAACAAAATTAATGAGTTCATGAGATTTTTGCTTCTTGAAAGAATTATTATATTTTCTTCAAATAATGCAGATCAGATGTTTGTGTCATTTGGAATGGTTTGAACAATCTCGATACGTTTACTGTTACATGAGTATATGTCACTTAGCAATACCTACCTGTTGTCTAATTATATTTAAACAATTTGTTGGTACTTTTACCAAATTGCAATAAGTTTGTTCCTAAATTATTATTCCTATACATTCCAATATAATGTTTTCAAGGAAATGTGGGGGAGAAAACACATTACATTACCATTACTTATGTAGTCAGTAATTATCTATTTTAACCTGATTAATTTTTTCTCAAGACCCGAACTACAGCCTCTGACTCAGTGCAGCTAATGTGCTCTAAATAATAATGTTGATGCTATCAAGAACATAGGCTAAAGTCGACAGATTAAAGAAGTTTGAGCTAAATAATTATTTAAAGTGTAGTTGAAGTAATCCTAATGACTGTGACAACTTTTGTTGCAAACTTGAGAATAAAGTTAAACCTGGACCCTTGCTGACTTCATGATTTACAGCCTTACAGCAGTAAAATTGTTTTACTGTGGGCTCTGTACAGACTGACTCCTCTCCTACACATTATTTGGAATCTGCATCATCTCATTCCTGCTGTCGATGACTCCGTTCATAAACTTTTCTTCTTTCTACAAAATAAGCACAGAAATCTTTTCACAAGATACAAAAAAAACTTTTTAATAACTGCTAAGGTGTTGTTATTGCTGTCCTTTAAGTGCAGCAAGCTTTCAAATTGAAAAGCCCATTTTTTCTGCTCTGTTGAACATTCGAACAATGTAAAACATTAAGCAGCTTGAAGTGTTATTACAAATAATAACTGCCTTCTGCAATAAAAAAGTGTTTAATAGTGACTATTTTATAACTGAATATTCTTCATGCACATGGAATGTATGCTATGTCATATCTTTAATGTAAATTAAAATGTGCAATAATTTATCATTGTAGTTATTTGCAGTAATTGTAGTCATTTATCATCGGAATTTTGTACAAACAAACATGATGATAAAAATGATTCATGCAAAAGGTCTATCATAGGGCTTTAAACAAGTATCAGTTGGAGTGCTGTACCTGCACAGATCAACACTGAATTGGTATAGCCAAGATAAACTGTCACTTATGCTTATCATCAGTTAAAACAAATGAACACAGAGTTACACTCAATAGTGTGACAGTGGCAGATAATTTCTAATGTTGACAGCCAACAGCATAATTGACTCTGATTTAAGTTCTGAGCTAACATTTAGAAGAATCAAATTGAAAGCAATTAAAAGATTACCTTATGAAAACTTGCATGCGAACATTTAAAGTATCAGTCTGTATTTTTCGTTCATGTTGAACATTTTTTGTTGGCAATTCTGTTAAGACAGTGGATAAAATAATTTAATCTTCAAGTACTAAAGGGCAGGTTTTAGCTTAGGGTACGAATTGGAGAGGCGACATGTGTAGCATCATGAGAAATGGGCCTGCATGATTTTAACATCCAGGCTTGGAGTAGGGATTCAAGCATCCATGCAGACTATTCAGCCCCTCAAGTCTGTTGTACCATACAACTGGATTATGACTGAATTACATTTAAACCCACAAACAGAAACAGAAATTTCTGGACAACCTCAGCATTTCTGGCAGCATCTGTGGAGAGAAATCAGGATTAGTGTCTTGGGTTCTGTGACCTTTTCTCAGAACTCAGGTGTTCTGACAAGGTCACTGGACCTGAAATGTCATCTCTGATTTCTCTCCACGGATGCCGCCAGACATGATGAGCTTTTCTAGCACTTTGTGTTTTTGTTTCTAATTTCCAGCTGCTGCAATTCTTTCAGATTATACGTTTAAACTCTATTGGTCTAGATTGATCAAATCAAATTCAGTTTTGGCATTATCAGTTGACCTTGCCTGAATACTACTTTTCGGGGAGAGAATTCTTGATGACAGTTTTCCTACAAGTATAATGCTTTTCCAAATGATGCCAGCTCAACTGTCCAAACAGCCTACATTTAGACTGCTAAATCACCTTTCAGTTGTAGCATCTAACCACCTACTGCAACAATTTCTGTTGCAAATTTCAAGGTTCATTTAAAGGAAGATGCAAGAGTCTCACTTTTAAATGAGTTTGGTTCACCAGCTTTGCTTGCTTTAAAGAACCTTAGATGATAACTTTGTTCCTGTAATGTATATGTATATCTGAATGCCTGTTTTTCCTTTGCATACCTAAAAGTCTTAGTGAGTGAGTCATGGCACAGAGACAGATAATCCTGACTGGCACAGGCAGGAATATCCTTAAAACCACTATTATGCTAAACTGCAAAAAAATCACATTCTTCACAATACTTATAAGTTCACAGTGTATGCCTTGCTTTTTAATTTGAAATAAACACATACCTCAATCCTCTCTGATGAAGGGTCTAGGCCCAAAACATCAGCTTTTGTGCTCCTGAGATGCTGCTGGGCCTGCTGTGCTCATCCAGCTGCACACTTTGTTATCTTGGATTCTCCAGCATCTGCAGTTCCCATTATCTCTAAACACATATCCTGGTTTTCTCTCTTAACACAGCAGATTAACGTCAACCTCTTCTCGTAACACAGCATTTACATTATCATCAACTCCTGCCAACTCTCCTTCCTCACTGTCTTTATATTTATCACCTCCATTTTCATTCTAGCTTCTGACTTCATCTCACAATCCATCCATTGTGTGCACAAGTTTCATTCTCCATTTAACTTTTCAACAGTCTTTTTCCAACAGGATACCCTAGAGATCAGTAGCCCAGGAAGAGAAAGGAACTCTGAGGAGGGCAAGGCATTGTCTTCTTGTATCATTTTTCTCAGAAAACATGTACCAACAACTCTAACTTCAAGTTGTATTCTTAAAACCATATGTTGCAAATGCACAGCATCCACCTATTATCCTATCTAATGTTCATTTTCTCATTCTTCTCAGTCATTTGCAGCAGCAAAAGGCTACTGCACAAAATGGCAACTTAGGGGAGGTTGGTTTACTTTCTTCATCCATTCATGGGATGAGGGTGTTGCTGGCTATGCAGCATTTATTGCCCATCCCTAATTGCCCAGAGGGCAATCACAGGTCAATCACATTGCCGTAGGTCTGGAGTCACATATAGGCTAGACCAGATAAAGATGGCAGTTTCCTTCCCTAAAGGGCATTAGTAAAGTGATGGGTTTTTCCCCTGACAATCAATTTATGATCATCATTACACTCTCATTTCCAGATATTTATTGAATTCAAATTCCACCATGTGCCATGATAATAAAGCATAAGCTGGATGAACACAGCAGGCCAAGCAGCATCTCAGGAGCATAAAAGCTGACATTTCGGGCCTAGACCCTTTCTGATGAAGGGTCTAGGCCCAAAACGTCAGCTTTTGTGCTCCTGAGATACTGCTTGGCCTGCTGTGTTCATCCAGCTTCACACTTTATTATCTTGGATTGTCCAGCATCTGCAGTTCCCATTATCTCTCCACCAAGTGCCATGGCAGGATTCGCACCCAGGTCCTCAGTAAATTATCTGGGTCTATGGACTAACAGTCCAGCAATAATACCACTAGGCCTTCCTCTCCCTGTTCAATGTCCTGTCATGGAGACAATCTCAAGATACCATCCCAGACATTAGCACTTTACTCCTACGGAACTAGATCATCCCCAAGGGACTACAGTCTACATTTCAGCCTTCCCAATTTGGCCCCAACCGTGACCACCTCTACACCCAGAATATTCAGACCCTTCAGAAGCGTTTCTCCCTGCGAGTCCTGAAACAGACACTCGCAGCCATGCGCCGGCACCTCCAGGCACTGCAATCCAACCTGCCCCAGCTCTGAGCCTCCCTCTCCCAGACCTGCAAAGGACCCCTGCTGTTTTTTCTTCCTCTCACCCATCCCTTCCTCCCACCCCAAGCCGCACCCCCATCCACCTACTAACCTCATCCCACCTCCTTGACCTGTCCGTCTTCCCTGGACTGACCTATCCCCTCCCTACCTCCCCACCTATACTCTCTCCACCTATCGTCTTTACCCTCCATCTTCGGTCCGCCTCCCCCTCTCTCCCTATTTATTCCAGAACCCTCACCCCATCCCCCTTTTCTGATGAAGGGTCTAGGCCCGAAACGTCAGCTTTTGTGCTCCTGAGATGCTGCTTGGCCTGCTGTGTTCATCCAGCCTCACATTTTATTATCTTAGCACTTTACTCCTGTTATTTAATGAATGTGAGAAGCGGCCTATAGTGCGATACACAGAAGAGTGAATAGCTACAGATGCTGATATAAAGGACAGAATTGGCTCTCTGTCAGGTCTATGAAAGAAGATAGATATGAGTGTCTCAAGGACCCAGTCATGAAAATGAAACTCTTAAAATCAGATGGATAGGTGCACTAGATATTGATAGATCTGACAAGAACAGTCACAACCGTGGTTTTAAGGTATGGAGGAGTCAATTTCTGGTTGACACCATGTAATTTTGCATTGTACTGTAAGTGTGGTTACCTTGAGTGAAGCTACAGTCAGTCTCTCAGAACAAGGACAAATATCTGTGGTAACAAGGTGTAAAGCTGAATGAACACAGCAGGCCAAGCAACATCAGAGGAGCAGGAAGGCTGACGTTTCTGGTCTAGGCCCGAAACATCAGCCTTCCTGCTCCTCTGATGCTGCTTGGCCTGCTGTGTTCATCCAGCTCTACACCTTGTTACCTCAGATTCTCCAGCATCTGCAGTTCCTACTATCTCTGAAACAAATATTTGTGTGTTTTCTGGAAGCTCAAATAGTTGCAACACAGGCTCTGGGTTGCAGATTAGACAAACATGTGTCTACGTTCAACAAATTTTGATGTACCAAATGGATTGGAGCTTTTCAGAAGTAGCTCACACCCTGCATTCTGCTGTATCAAGAGGTCAGTGGAAGTGAGTTCTCATTGCCCTGGAGTTGGCAGTGACATGATCCCAAGTCCTACTCTTCATCTTCTTTGAGGAAAAGCACTGTGAGTTGGTTATATGGGTAGAAAGGAATAAAAGTCAATCATATTTTTAATTTAGACTGCAGTGTGGCTTTACAGAACTCTAAGACTATACTGTTAGATTCTTATAGATATCAAATTTGCATGAAAGGTTTGAACATTCTTCAATGCCAGGCAAAGAAAATACTGAAAAAAGTATCATGAATCGTTAAACAGATGTTTTGTGCCAGGTTTCAGGATAGTGAAATAAGCATGTTAGTTGAATCATTGGCTGGTCCCTCATTATCTCTTGCTGTGTTGTATTAAGGTGAAACATTTTTCTCTATGGCTTCCTCACTTTTCCCTCAGCAACCTTCATTTGATGTGGGTTGCCATTGCTGTACAGCCTCCATATACAGTCCTCTGTATGACAGAGTTTTGCAGCATGCAGAACACTACTGTAACATAATTGATGAGGGATTTAATACAAGGAGCCTCAGATCTGTGCAGACCTACTTCAAAGTTGTATTCAGTTTGGTTTTCATGGTCTGGTAATTTTGTCATATTTTACCAATGTAAAATTAGTGATAGTAAAGCTCAGCTTTCAAGAAAGCCTCCAGAAGCAATAAGCTGCAATGTGTGTTTGATTCTGTAAAAATAGCTTTTGAGTGCATGTGCATACACAGATGTAAAATTATTGAATGATTACACTTTCAGAACCACTTCAGAGCAGCCGTCAGTAAATGGGCAATGTAAATGGTGAGTGCCTCCAACAGCTAACTTGAAGGCTTTGAAAATATAGATATATACACTTGAAACATTTTAATAATTTTGAATTCATTTACTATTTACCCTGTCATTTCCTTCTAATTCACATCAAATATCAGGAGGGTACAAACAGATTAGGTTATATAATATGATTAATTCCGACAATGGGTATAACTATTTACGACAAAACCTTCTTAATACAAAATAAATTTATATATAGACACACACACACACACACACACACACACACACACACACACACACACACACACACACACACACACACACACACACAGTCTTGTTAATCAGCATCCACTTCCTGGAGCTCTCTCCTTAATGTTATTGTGGTCAACTTACACCACTGGACTACGGCAACTCAATAAAACATTGTCCTATGAATGAATAAAAAAGGAAAATAGTGAGGGATAAGCAATAATTGCTGGTCCAACCCGCAATATCCACATCCTATGAACTGATGAACAAAACTATTAAGCAGTGAGGCAGCACCAGATAAGGTACCATATTATTACAGTAGTATTTGGCAACATCATTATGTCAAAAAAGGGGAGGTAATGGCCTAAAGGTATTATCACTGCACCGTTAATCTGAATGGGAAGGGGAGGTGCAGCTGTTTATTGTGAACTGAGTGTAGGTGTTCTGCAAAGCGGTCCCCAAACCTACACTTGGTTTCCCCGATGTAGAGGAGGCCACAACGGGTACAGCGGATGCAGTATACCATATTAGCAAATGTGCAAGTGAACATCTGCTTGATGTGGAATGTCTTCTTGGGGCCTGGGATGGAGGTGAGATGTAGGGGCAGGTGTAACACTTCCTGCGGTTGCAGGGGAAAGTGCCGGGTGTGGTGGGCCTGGAGGGGAGTGTGGAACAAACAAGGGAGTCATGGAGAGAGTGGTCCCTCTGGAAAGCAGTTAAGGGTGTGGAGGGAAAAATGGCTTTGGTGGCGGGGTCGGATTGTAGATGGCGCAAGTGTCGGAGGATGATGCATTGTATCCGAAGGTTGGTGGGGTGGTATGTGAGGACGAGGGGAATTCTCTTTTGGTTGTTATTGCAGGGACGGGGTGTGAGGGATGAGTTGCGGGAAATGTGGGAGACATTGTTGAGGGCATTCTTGACCATTGACAGGGGGATGTTGCGATCCTTGAAAAACGAGGACATCTGAGATGTACGGGAGTGGAATGCCTCATCCTGGAAGCAGATGCAGCAGAGGCGAAGAAATTGGGAACTTCTACATTGGGGAAACCAAGCGGAGACTTAGGGACCGCTTTGCAGAACACCTACACTCAGTTCGCAATAAACAGCTGCAACTCCCCCTCCCATTCCGCAGATGACACGTCCACCCTGGGCCTCCAGCAGTGCCACGACGATGCCACCCGAAGGTTGCAGGAACAGCAAGTCATATTCCACTTGGGAACCCTGCAGCCCAATGGTATCAATGTGGATTTCACAAGTTTCAAAATCTCCCCTTCCCCACCACATCCCAAAACCAGCCCAGTTCTTCACAGCCTCCCTAACCTGTTCTTCCTCTCACCTATCCCTTCCTCCCACCTCAAGCCCCACCTCCATTTCCTACCTATTAACCTCACCCCCCCCCCCCCCCCCATTGACCTGTCTGTCCTCCCTGGACTGACCTATCTCCTCCCTACCTCCCCACCTACACTCCCCTTTACTGGCTCCATCCCCGCCTCTTTAACTTGTCTGTCTCCTCTCCACCTATCTTCTCCTCTATCCATCTTCGATCTGCCTCCCCCTCTCTCCCTATTTATTTCAGAACCCTCTTCCCTTCCCCCATTTCTGATGAGGGTCTCAGCCCGAAACGTCGGCTTTCCTGCTCCTAAGATGCTACATGGCCTGCTGTGTTCATCCAGCTCCATGCTGGTTATCTCAGATTCTCCAGCACCTGCAGTTCCTATAACTCTTTACACAATCATTGTTCCTTTTATTCTGTGAGGCCTCAAATTTCTTGATAAGTGACAGTACTTTTAAGAGATCCACGTACACCACATTAATCTCTGACTCTCATCAACCCGCTGCTATTCCATCAAAAATATCAAACTTGCAATTTAAACATGATTTGCCATTAATAAATCTCTGCTGCCTTAATTAATCCATATTTTCCCAAGTGACTGAGAATGATGTTCTTGATTGTCATGTCAAAAACTTCCATGACCAGGGTTAAACTGACTGGTCTGTAGGTGCATATTTCATTCTTATACCCTTTCTTTGAACAAGATTAAAATACCCATAATTCTTCAGCCCGCTGACACTGGGGCTTTATCTAAAGAGAATTAAAAGATTATGGCCAGTACTTCAGTATTTTTTTCCTTATTCTGTCACAGAACATGGCATCACACATAAGGCCATTGTAATTTCCACTTTAAGTTTATTTCTTTCTGGTCCTGGTGATTCTTCTGCAATGATTTTGGCAGGATTTTATTTCGTGGTGAAGACAGGTACAAACTATTCACTCAGTGTCTCTGTTCTGCCCTCTGCCTCATGTGCAAATCCCCTTTTGGGTCTCAAAAGAGAGAAAAACCAACCCCACTTAACCTTTGAACCTTTTTCCCCTATTTGCTTGCCAATCTAACTCTTTCTGAATCCCACTTAAATGACCTCCTTGTCTCGACTCGTATCATTTCTGCATTATATTTCAGTTCCCTTCCCCTTCGAACTTTCTATATTTAGCCTGGCTGTCATTTTTATTATCCACCTGATATTTACCATTCACATTCCTGTTTTGCTTTATCTTAGCCTCTGCAGGTAATTCTGCTACAAAGCATGCATCGTTGGCGCAAGTTAGCTGTAAAGCAAATGATGAATACTGGGTGCTGTTTGGATAGCACAAACTTTCTGCTGTACAGGTATAGTGAGTTTTGATAGCAATTTCCCTATAACATAATTTTCTATAGTGCAATTTTCTACAGCACGAGATCATGCAAGAATGCAACTATTGCATTATAAGAGAACTGTTTGTATTTTTTTCTACATTCTGGAAGCTCTGGATTTATTTGTCTTATATCTTCCTCTCTTAGGATTGTACCCTTGTACCTATTGTACGCTTTTAAAAGCAGCCCATTGTTCAGGTATAATTTTGCCTACCATCCTTGATTTCCATTACTTTGGGCCAAATTTATCCTTCTGTCCTCCTTGAGCTCAGCTTAGGACATCTGCCTTACAGACATTTCTCAAATTAATCAATTTTACTCTAGATTGTGTCTTGTCCTTCTCAAAGGTAGGCTGAATCTTACAATGCGATGACTACTAAATGTTCTGTGATTCATACTTGATCTCATGAACTATTTCATTCGCCAGAATCTGATTGAGCAATTTCTCATTGGACAAGATACCCCCACAACTATTGCTGATCTCTGCCTCTTTATTTAGTCTATTCCTGTCTTTATTAGAGTATATAAGTTTCACAGGAGTAACTGCTTTATAATTTTTGCACTTCTCTATAATTTCCTTGTAGATTTGTTTTCCCATATCTTTCCTACAACTGGTGGCCATTAGAAAATATCTGATGGCACCTCTCGTGTTTCTGGGATCTATCCAGAAAGATTCCATCTCTGATCCCTCAGAGATATCCTCTCTCTCCAGTGCTGTAATATTCTCCTGAGTCAATCTCTTTCCTAAACATCTTATATCTAAGAATATTTAGCACACACCTTTTGCCCTTTAGAGAGGCAAATTTCCAGATTTGCGGATGGGGACCGCATGTAGTGTGTCAAAATGTGGGTGTGACACGAAGATGATTGATAGAGCAAAGTGTGCAGAAGATTCTGAAAGTTTGCGGAGGGACGTAGATTGTTTGAGTGGGCAAGGGTCTGACAGAGGGAGCATAATGTTGATAAATGTGAAGTCATCCATTTTGGTAGGAATGACAGTAAAAGGGACTATTATTTGAATGGTAAAAAATTGCAGTATGCTGCTGTGCAGAGGGACCTAGGTGTCCTTGTGTACGAGTTGCAGAAGGTCAGTTTGCAGGTGCAACAGGTAATTAAGAAGGCATTCGTTGTTGGAGGAATTGAGATTAAAAGCAGCGAGGTAACATTACAGCTGTATAGGGTGCTGGTGAGGCCGTACTTGGAGTATTGTGTGCAGTTTTGGTCTCCTTACTCGAGAAAGGATGTACTGCCACTGGAGAGGGTGCAGAGGAGAGTCACTAGGTTGATTCTGGAGTTGAGAGGGTTGGCTAAAGAGGAGACTTTGAGTAGACTGGGATTATAGTTATTGGAATTTAGAAGAATGAGGAGGGATCTTATCTGAAAGTATGAAGGTTGTAGATAAGATATAAGCAGAGGGGTTGTTCCCCCTGGAAGAAGAAACTGGAACAAAAGGGCACAGCCTCAAAATTAGGGAGAGCAGATTTAGGGCTGAATTGGGGAGGAAATCCTTCACTCAAAGGGTTCTGAATCTATGGAATTCCCTGCCCAGTGAAATAGTTGAGACTTCCTCAATGAATGTTTTTAAAGCTAAGGTGGATAATTTTTTTTTGAAGAGTCATGGAATTAAGGGTTATGGTGAGAGGGTGGGTAAGTGGAGCTGAGTCCATGAAAAGATCAGCTATGATCTTACTGAATGGCAGAGTGGGCTCGAAGGGCCAGATGGCCTACTCCTGCTCCTCGTTCTTACATTTTTATTGCCATGATATCATACTGTCTCAGGACCTGCAGCTTGATACCTTATTTACTACAATCCATGCATTTGCACCACAGTAAATATAGTTTGGGCTTTATTGCATTCCAGCTTAGTCTGACCTAACCTACAAAACAAACTATTTCTTACTCAAGTATTAACTGTTTCTCCTCGTTCTTTGTATGTCTTGTTTTCCATCTCTAATTTTATTTCCTGGCTCTCATTTCCTTGCAAAGTTTAAAATTTTGGCAACAATAATTCCCCTCGCTAAAATCACTCGTAAGCCATCCTGCAAGGATTTTGCCCAAGCTCTGTTCAACCACAAACCATTCATCTGTGTGGTTACTCTCTCCTTCCAACCCAGTCCAAACATCCCACACATCTATAGAATTCCTCTCCAGCTGCACTTGCATCTGCTCTGTCCTCCTATTTCTATATTCAGCAGCATATGGCTGGGAGTGATCAGGAGATCTGTTTGAAATTCTGCCTGCTATTTTCTTTCCTAGCTCTCCAAATACTGCATACAGGACCCCTTTCTTCTGATGTTGTTAGTCCCTATAGCAATCATGACCACTGGCTATTCACTCTCGCTGCTCAGAATGTGATACAGCCACTCAGTATGGTCCTTTACCTTGGCATTGGCAAGGACAAATACCATCCCGGACTCATATCTGTACCAACAGAAAAATCTGTCTGCTTCTCCGTAGTTAGAATACTGATCATGTCACCTTCCCAATCTACTTCCTGCCCCTCTGTATAACCAAGTAGACACAATGCCATGGATATGGATATGGACCTACGCTGCGTTCCCCAGAACCATCACTTTCACCATATTTAGAACCAATGGCAGAATGTTCCCAGCCTCTGATTGGTGTGGGTCGTGGCGAGAACTTTGAGAAAATTGGTTCAAAAGTCTCGTGAGCAGGTTCTCGACATCTAGAACAGTATGTCCCATTTTACAGTCAAGCGTTGAATGGTAAAATGAGATTCTCACTAATAAGCAGCAAGAGGCCTATTAGTATTCATCATCAACCTCATCATTGCTTAATTTCAAGTCATCAAGTTTCCCATTCAGTGGATAGGAAATAGAAGTCAGCAATTCCCAGCATGAAAATCAGTGTGGTAGCTCACTGTTTGCTCCTACAGACCTTCATCTTGTTCACCCAGCACCAACATTTGAGTCACACTCCATCAGCAGCAGTCATGCGTACTTCGTGTCCACATCCGTTGTCACCCAACACTTATCATACTCATGGCAATTCTCCAATCCACCGGAAAAGCATACTGTTCTACACTGAAGTGCTGAAATTTACTCTGTGCCAACACTTCTGATTGTAATTCCGCTGCAAGGACATGTTGCACGTTAGGTTAAACATGCATCTCAGAGATTAGAGCAGAGTGCAGCTTCACGGATGCAAGCTCATTCTCATGGTCGTTTTGCTATATGACACGATGCTACATCAGCCTGCTGCATTTACCAGAACGCCCAACAAGCACACTGCATGTACTGTCCGTGTCTCAGTCTAAGGAAAGTTGTCCTCAGTAAAGCCAAGGGAGTCAGCCTTCAGGCAGTGATCCCAGCACTGTAAGTCAAGAGCATTATCCAATATCACTCCAGGACTTGGGCACAGTCAGTCAATCAGAACCAAATATCAGACATCTCACCAACTACCTTGATCCTTTTTGTCTTATTGTTGACTTTTTGTCTTGGAGTTAGTTAGAGGGAGAGGCAGAGTGAGATAAAAGTGTCTGGCACAGCTGTTTGTACTTTTACAGGTGAGTAACACTCAGCCCTAATTATTAATTGAGAACAAGATGTATTCAGGGAAATCATACAGTGATATGAATAAAGAACATGAGCAGGTCATCTGACCCATCTAAAGTCAGAAAGATTGTGGCTGATCTGATTATGACCTTAATTCTACATTCCTGCCTGATAACATTTGGCTCCTTAGTTAGTCAAGAATTTATTTACCTCTGCCATAAAAATGTTCAGGGAATCTACCTTCAGCAGTCTTTGGAGTACAGTGTTCAATAGCCTTTCAGAGAAATAAATTCACCTCACCTCAACCTTAAATGGAAGACCCCACTTAGTTTTAAACTGCATACCCTAGTTTTAATTTCTCACACAAAAGAAAATGTCATTTTATCAGCCACGCTGCCAATTCCTCCCAGGGTCTAATGTCTCTCAAAAAGACCATCTCCTATTCTTCAACGCTGCAGTGGATACGAGCTCATCCTCTCCAGCCTTCGCTAATAAGTCAACCACTCTCAGTTGAGTGAACCTCCTTTGAACTGCTTCTAATTTATTTATATCCTTTCTTGAGTAAGACCAAAACTGTTCATAACTAGGAGCAGCAAGGTAAAGGTGGCATTTATGCTGATTGGAGGTGGAGCGACAGAGGGCGAGTGAGCGGATAGGTGGAGCGGAGACCAGAAAGACAGAGAGAGATAAAAGGATAGGCAGAGAAAGGTTCTGAAGAAGGATCACTGGACTCAAAACATTAACTGTGCTTTCTCCCCATAGATGTTACCAGACTTGCTGAGTTTCTTCAGCAATTTCTGCTTTTGTTTGAAGCAGACATTGTTGATAATGGGAAGGAATTGTTGATAATAAGCTAGATAGGTGATGACAGGGGCATTGAGTAGTTAGAATGGGTTGGCTGTACTGAAAGTGACCCATTCTATAACAGGTTGTGGGGATGGTTAATAGACAAGAATTATGATGTTCATCCTGTGAAATTGTTAAACTCAATATTCAACAGCTCTACTTATCTTAGTTTAGGCAAAAGTCACAGGACTTAATAAATCAATTTGTCACAGCTTAACAGGGGAAATGAATGTGAATTTTTAGAGACTGACTTATCAAAATAGATAATAGAGTTGGTGATTACCTCGACACCTATTGAAGCATTCCAAACGTACCGCTTGGTAAAAATGAAAGGTCACAACATGATTCACTGCTTGCAGATTGCAGAAAATATGAAACATTAAAGCTGGACAGATATTTCTGTAAACATCCCTGAAGCAGACAACATTGATACTGCATCCAGGACACAAAAAGCAAGATGTGTGCAAAGTGTGGTCAATTGCACCCACCACAAAGCAGTCCTGAATTCCGATGCAAGGTTGCATGTTTTCATGCTGTTCAAAAGGCGACTGGTTCATCTATGCAAGATGTGCAGCCCACCAGAGACTGGCACAGCAGTATACCAAAGGCAGAAAAAAAATGTGCCAGGGACCTGTGTAAATCTAAACTCACTCACAAAGTTCGCATCAACACAAAGCCAAGTCAAGATCCAGAGTAGAAAAATTTCCAACCTGAGAGTGAACAGCTTTCCATGTTGTGAATGTAATTGCTTGGATGAAATCAACCAACTGATTCTTTACAGCAATCAACAAAGAAAACTGGTAAACACAAACTCCAAAGTCAAAGAAGCCTATGTAAATGTCCTATCAGGACGTAGAAACATAGAAACCTAGAAGATAGGAACAGAGTAGATCATTTGACCCTTGAGCTTGCTCTGCCATTCAATATGCTCTGGTTGATCATCGAGCTCAATACTTTAAACTTGCACTCCTCCTATATTCTTTGATCCTGTTAGTTATAAGAGCTGTATCTACTTCCTTCTTGAAAACAGTAATGTCTTGTCCTCAACCATTTTCTATGGTAGTGAATTCTACAGACTGACCACGCTCTGCGTCAAGAAATTTATCATTTCATTCTTAAAAGTTTATCCCTAATCCTTAAATTATGACTGTTACTTCTTGAGTCCCCCACCATTGGGAACATCCTTCTTGCATCTGAGTTGTTCCATCCTGTTAGAATTTTCTCAGTTTCTATGAGATCCAACCCCATCCACATTCTGCTTAACTCCAGTGAATACAATCCTAACTGACTCGATTTCTCCTCATACATCAGTCCTGCCATCCGACAAGTCAATTTGGTAAACATTTCCCTGTATTCCCTCTAGAGCAAGAACATCCTTCCTCAGATAAGGAGAACTAAACTGCACGCAATATTTAAGGTATGGCCTCAACAATGCTCTGGATATCTGCAACAAGACAACCTTGCTCCTGTATTTGAAACCTCTCACTATTAAGGCAAACATACAGCTTACCTTCTTTACTGACTGCTGTACCTGCACGCTTACTGTCAGTGGCTGGTGCATGAGGGAACCCAGGTCTCGCTGAACATTCTTTACTCTCAATTAATGGTCATTCAGATAATATCTGCCTTCCTATTATTGTTACCACAGTGCATAGCTTCATCTTTATCCACATTATACTGCATCTACCATGTATTTGCCCATTCACTCAGCCTGTCCAAATCAGACTGAACAATCTCTGCACCATTCTCACAGCTCACCTTCCCACCTAACCTTGTGTCATCTTCAAATTTTGAGAAGCTACATTTAGTTCCCTTATTTAAATAATTAATATATCTTTAAATAGCTGGAGTCCTAGTACCAATTTTGGCATCCCACTAGTCACTGCCTGCCACTCAGAAAAAGACCTATTTATCCCTCCTCTTTGTTTTCTGTCTGCAAATCAATTTTCTATGTATCTCAATACACTATCCCCAATCCCATGTACTTTAATTTTATACTTTAAACTCTTATGTGGGATTTGGTGAAAGCCTTCTGAAAGTCCAGGTAAACCGTATCCACCAGCTCCCCTTCATTAACTCCACTAGGTACATCCTCAATGAATTCCAGTAGGTTTGTCAAGCATGATTTCCTTTTTGTAAATCCATGATGACTGTGTCTGATTCTAGCACTGTTTTCCAAATGCTCAGCTATAAATTTTTAAGAATGGATTCTAGCAACTAGAGACTTCATTGATCTATAATGGTGTTCTTTCTACATCCCTTTTTAAATAGACGATTTACATTGGCTATCGTCCAATCTGTAGGAACTGTTCCAGAGTCTAGACAATTTTAGAAGGTAACTACCAAAGCATCCATTATTTCAAAGGCCACTTTCTCCAGTACTCTGGGGTGTAAATTATCAGGCCTTAGGGATTTATTAGCCTTCAATCACGTCTTTTTATCTATTTATATAGATTTCTTTCAAAATGTATTTAGTTTGTCAGCCATTTCTTTGTTGCCCACTATCAATTTCCCAGTTTCTGACAGTAAGATAGTTTTCACCACTCTTTTTGTCTTTACATACCCATAAATTATAATACAACCAATTCCTATGTTCCCCGAAAGCTTACTGTCATACTCTATTTTCTCCTTCTTAATCAATCCCTTGGTCCTTTGAGGGTGACTTATAAACTATTTCTAATCCTCAAGTCGATTATTTTTTTCTTGGCAATTTGTATGCCTCTTTTTTGCATCTAGTACTATCTCTAACTTCCCTCATAAGCCATGGGTTGGCCACTGTTACATTTGCCTTCAACAAACACATTGACTTGGAGCCCATCTACCACCCTCTGAGGAAAATAACAGGAAATGACATCACCGAAGCAGGAAATGGCATCACCAACCCAAGGAAACCTAAACAGATAAATAGAAAGCGGGACATAACACCAGCGCTTCACCGGAGGCTCACTGATGATGTTACCTAGAATGGTGACGAAGCGTCTGAAAATGATCCTTCCAGTTCAGCGAGCAAACTCACATCTAAAACCTCAACCTGAGCTACAAATCTTCTCAAAACTCGCAAGCTCAAGTGATGATAAGGCTAGGTGCATTTGGGTAGGTTAAAGACATGGATGAAGGTGGTCAGGCCCTAAAGTTATTGACTTTGATATTGAGTCCTGAAGGCTGGAGGGTCCCAAATGTAAAATGAGATGGTATTCTTCCACCTTGCACTGAGCAAGCTTACTAATTTTTTCATTTCTTATTGCATAATACCCCATCTAAGACAGCCCATTCTCTAGTTGGTAACTCAACGTATTGGTCCAGAAAACCATCCTGTATAGACTCCAGGAATTCTCCCTCAACAGTATTACGAAACATTTCATTTACCTAATCTACATAATTACAGATGTTCTTTTAGCGAACGTATCTCTGATTTCCTGTTTATTGTCATTCCTAACAGCACCACGGAATGCTGTTTAGTAGTCTATATATAAACTCCCCATAATGTCTTTTGGCCCTTCATATTTCTCAATTCTTCCCACATAGATTGTACATTATCTCAGCATCACTGGAATTCAATGCTTCAAACTACAACTGCTAACTCTCTACACACCCCACACAATTTCGGCCCTTCCAGCTCCCCAGAGACCACCTACCACCAACCAACCACCTCCCCCACCCTATCTCCAAGATCATTGTTTAAAATTTGGTATTCTTGTGTTTGCTTTGATGAGTGCAGAGTGAAAAGCTTTGGCAACATGTCTCTGCTTTCAGAAATGTTCAAGCTCTGTACTGGCAAGTGACTGCTGATTAAGTAAAGTCCTTGCTTTGTTTTTCCTAATGAAATACAAACTAATTCTTATATTGTTAACTGCATGCTTTATATTTTACATCATGCACTGCTTTTGAAATGAAATCAGAAAATCAAAAGCACCTCAGGAATGAGCTATTCTTCTTTTGCAGGAGTTTTCTAAAGGGCACGGGATTGTGATAAGTTCCCCAACAATCTTAAAGATACTGATCAGCACCTAATCAGTTGAAACAATGTTAAGAATTTGTATTTGAAAGCAGATACAACATACTTAAGTTTTGCTGAAAGACTACCACATTAAATTAGAAAAAATATGATCAAACTGGATTTCACCCTGGGATGTGACTCATCCAGTAGTAACATCAGCTGAGATTAGAACAAAATACAGGGAGTCCCTAGTTTACGAATGACCAACTTATGAATGCTTGAACTTATATAGGGGGTGAATTTCAAAGATCCCACATAATTAAAGAAAGATCCAATATACAAACCTATCCTGTATTTACTATTGGCTATTTTAAATTGTACTGCACAGTGTTCTGATTTTCATACAATTCAACTTACAAGCACACTCAGGAATGCAACTTACTTACAACTCAGGGACTGCCTGCTCTTTCCACTCTAGAATCCACATTCCTGAATCATAACGTACCATGCAATAGATTAATTTAGTTCACATTTTGCACGTCAATGCCCACACTTTTGACCATGCAATGAAACATCTGCATCCTTGTTTGGGTTTGGTAATCTGCTTGGTGTATCTGAAGCAACCACTTAGGTACCAGATTGAGCAGACATTGAGTCTTAGTTACACAAGCACAACTCAATTATTTGAACATAATACACAAAACACTTGGTCTACTCGCAGAAGATCACAGATTCCCTACGGTGTGGAAACAGGCCAACAATTCCACACCGACCCCCAAAGTGTCCCACCCAGACCCATCCCCCATAACCCACCTAATCTACACATCCCTGAACACTATGGGAAATTTAGCATGGCTAATCTGCCTAGCCTGTACCTCTTTGGACTGTGGGAGGAAACCGGAACACCTGGTGAAAACCCACACGGACATGGGGAGAATGTGCAAACTCCACATTGACAGTCACCCGAGGTTGGAATCAAACCTGGGTCCCTGGCACTGAGAGGCAGCAGAGCTAACCACTGAGCCACGATCCCGCCCATATTTTACAGTATTACAATATTCCATGCCTATTTGTTCATTAAATAATTCACTGCAGTAACTGATCACAAGCCATTGGACATGTTTTTCCAAAAACCACTGGTAAGTGCACAAACCAGATTGCAATGACTTCTGTTAACTGTACAGGCTCTCTGATGAAGGGTCCAGGCCCGAAACGTCAGCTTTTGTGCTCCTGAGATGCTGCTTGGCCTGCTGTGTTCATCCAGCCTCACATTTTATTATCTAGGAATACAACTTCAATGTCTGCTACCTAAGTGGTTGCTTCAGATACACCAAGCAAATGACCAAACCCAAACAAGGATGCAGAGGTCCATTGCATGGTCAAAAGTGTGGGCATTGACGTGCAAAATGTGATCTAAATTGATCTATTGCATTCGCATAAATGTGACCAGCTGCAATCAAAAATAGTTAATAGCTTAGGACTGAAGGCACTTTGGAAAGAGATAGTAAGAACTGCTGATGCTGGAGTCTGAGATAATACAGTGTGGAGCTGGAGAAACACTGGAGGCCAGGCAGCATCAGAGGAGCAGGAAAGCTGCCATTTCAGGTCGGGACCCTTATTCAGAAATGGAGGAGGGGAAGGGGTCTCTGAAATAAATAGAGAGATGTGGGATCCGGCTGGGAAAGTTAGGTGGGAAGGTGATAGGTGAGTGGCAAGTAGGTAGTGGTGAGGATTGGTCAGTGAGTTGGGAGGAGCGGATAGGTTGAAGAGAAAATGGACAGGTTGTGTCAGGTCAAGGAGGTGGGGATAGAAAGGGCTGGGGAAGGTAGATGGGATGGCGATAGGTGAGTGCAGGTAGGCAGTGCTGGGGAATGGTAAGCAGGGTGGGAGAAGTGGATAGGTGGGAGAGAAGACGGACAGGCCAAGGAGGCGGGGATGAGGGGGAGATTTGGTCATGGGATGAGGCTGGGGGTAGGGAGATTTTGAAGCTGGTAAAGTCAGTATTTCTTTAACACTGGAAGGTTCAAACTGAAAAGAATGTGGCATGTGTTAGAACCCACAACAAATAAGGTCTCAACATTTGCCCCTTTCTTTTCTCTGTCTGTCAGAAGTGTGGCATTGTATGACATGGCAGCAGCACTACACGACTACATGGATTCCTCGGAGTCTCAACGACATAAAGTTTGATCTTCTGAACGCTGTTGTAAGCAATCTGGGTTTAGGATTTTCCGACTGTGAAATGAATATTAAAAAGCTTAGATATTCTCCTGATCTACAATGGTTGTTGGTTGTTCTCACGTTCTGTTATAGAGTCATAGAGATGTAGTGTCGAAACAAACCCTACGGTCCAACTCGTCCATGCTGACCAGATATCCTAAATTAATCTCGTTCCATTTGCCAGCATTTGGCCCATATCCCTTGAACCCCATCCTATTCAGGTAGCCATCCAACTGCCTTTTGAATGTTGTAATTGTACCAGCCTCCATCACTTCCTCTATCAGCTTATTCCATACACGCACCACCCTCTGCCTGAAAAAGTCGCCCCTTAGGTCCCTTTTAATTGGCTCCCCTCTCACCTTAAACCTATGCCCTGTAGCTTTGGACTCGACCACCCAGAGGTAAAGGCATTGGCTATTCACCCTATCCATGTTCCTCATAACTTTATAAACTTCTATAAGATCACCCCTCAGCTTCCGACACCCCAGGGACAACAGACCCAGCCTATTCAGCTTCTTCCCATAGCCTAAACCTCCTACCTTGGCAACATTCTTGTAAATCTTAAGTGAATCGTTTCAACTTTCACAACATCTTTCCTATAGCAGGGAGACCAGAACTGAACTCAGTATTCCAGAAGTGGCCTAACCAATGTTCTGGTCACTCCGCCCCCTCATACCCAGCCACTGTCAGCTTCGCCTGCCAACCTCTATACTAGTCTCTTGTTTTTTCATTCATTGGCTATTCAAAGCATATCCAAACATCTACACACACCTCTTGATCTGTATCACTAACCAAACCTTAAGCCTGACTCCCATTTCAAAACTTATTACCCCTTTCACTCTCTGCAGCAATCCACTCCATTGAAGTGGAATTAACCAGGCTGGGTACATTCAATACAGCAATACATATATTTCCCATTTCTCCCTGCAACAACATTTCTATTGGTACATGGCAACTCCTACCCCTCCATATTACCACAACATTACAATTTCTGGCCCAACTTCCCATCTTGATATGGAGATTCAGGCTTCTGTGTCACATGGTACACTTTATTTGTCTCATTTATTAAAAGACACACCTTAAATATATGGACTCCTTTGCGTTATGATGTATACGTTGATGACTAATTCCTGCTTGATGAAAATGACCTTCAGGCAGTTTAATACAGCTGGTGCTCTGTGCATGCAATGAAACCCTGAGAAATATACTCCACTAACACAGCAACACAAGCTAGAGTTAAGTATTTATGTATCAGGCCATCTCAGGAGTGGTTAAATGTTTCACCCATGCGAGACTAATAGCACTGATTTTGTATTGTTTTGTGAACTACGCAGAACGCCAATAATCTGAAAGCCTCATATCTGAACCATTGCAGCCACGTAGCAGACCAAAAATCAACAGAAAGCAATAAAAGTTGAATCTGATGTAAGTGGAAATGTGAACAAAAGTCAAACAGGACTTTTGGAAGACCTTTATTTTTATTTATGCACATGAGGACATTATCGTTCATTAAGTTATTACATGGAGACTACATTGATGTGCAAGTACTGATTCTAAATGAGCAGTCATTTTGAAGGAATGATGACAGATTTACGTCATGACAAGTAGTCAAGGGTAAATCCAGAATTGAATGCAAACTGTCAGCTTTCGATTTACCACAGAGGTACTTAATTGATTTTTCAATCTACCTTCTCTCTTTTTTTAAAAAAAAGCAATTAAGAAAGACAAACATTTAGTGGAATTAAGTTTGTGATAGATATTCATGATGTTTGCTGAACAGAGACTACAATAAAGTGGCTCTGAAAAATTGATTTCTGACTTCAACATGCCTGTTTTTGCATGCCTCATGTTAGGACTGTGTACAGGCCAAAGTTCATTTGTTCCCATCAATGCAGTATGGTAAACACCTCTACATTTGTGCTCTTTGCTCCTCAACAAATCACTCACCATTGCACAATTTATGGCCAGTACGCTTCAACTGAAAAACCTCTATAGGCCATGTTATTTGTTCCTGGTTTTATTTCATTATCGATAACAAGGCAATCTGATTATATCTGTTCATCAGACCTAACATTCTCAGAGTGAAGGAAATTGAGAGGTTGAAAGAAGAGTTCCAGAATATACCTTGATACATGTCGCAACAGGGGAACCCAAAATCAGTCAAATCTTCACTATTGGCCAGAACAGCCAACCAGTTACAAGTATGTGTTCAAAAAGCTGAAACAGTTACAACACAAAAAATACTCCTTTTGTCTTTGGATTCAATATTAATTTTTAATAAAATGCTCATTAATCAGACCAGGGCAATATGGTGAAGATTTCTTCAATGAGTAGTGATTAACAAAGGTGTAAGCATGTTTAGATAGAATAATTATTGGAATATCATTGTACACAGAAGAAACTCATTACTTTACGGTCTGAAATTTGCGCTTAATGTTTTTCAGAGAGATTAATCTGATATCATTAGTTTAGGCAAACTGTCCTCCCACCTAAGTTGTTCTGAAGGTCTTTTGTTCCTGTCAAAAACCATACAACATGATTATGTCTTTTTTGTTGGGAATATCACATCACTCAAGTATCAAAATTGCATGCATGTAGGAATATCTTGATAAGTATCTTCCCTAGAAGTATTTTATTCTTTGAACAATATGTTTAGTCGAATATAATCAATTCTGTTTTATTTTGCATTTTGACAATGCATTCCGCATCAATACTCTCAAAGCAGCTGTTCAAAAGCATTTTACATTCAGTAACATGAAAACCGTCTTATTTGACTGTGTTCATTAATAACCCCCCAAAAAAAATGGTGAGAGCTGCTTACATTGCTGCAATATTGCCTCCAAAACCTTAATGTAAAACTAACTCCTGGGATGGTTTCCACTGCCCTGTAAACAGCAGTATACCCACATTTATTGGTAAAATGTGAGGTAAATGTTAAAATGTCGCATCTTTGCATCAGGTTTGGCCAAACCTCCATTCATGGCAGGAACAACAGAACGATTTCTTTGTCAGATTCAAGTAATGTCAAGAACTACAGTTGATAATCATTGGTTGACTATAAAACATTTAAGATTATCTGTTTTAATAAATTCAACACACAGAAGAATAATAAGCATTAGACCAAGGTCTGCACAGCAGGAGAGGCACAAATACTCGCCACTTCCAGAAGCTTCCAATGTTAAATTTGCTGGTGTTATATTTAAAGTCCAGCTATGCGTCACTTCATGGGCTACAACTCTCAATATTGCAATGCATTGTGTCTGCTCACTGGCTTTCACCAATTTAACCTGTCAAATTATGAACACTTTTGCCTTCTGCAATTCCTACTCACTCATTGGAGACATCTCACCAGCTCCCCTACCCCTGTAGCCCATAATTACAAAGTGTGGAGCTAGATGAACACAGCAAGCCAAGCAGCATCTCAGGAGCACAAAAGCTGATGTTTTGGGCCTAAACCCTTCATCAGAGAGGGGGATGGGGAGAGGGTTATGGAATAAATAGGGAGAGAAGGGGAGGTGGACCAAAGATGAAGAGAAAAGAAGATAGGTGGAGAGGAGAGTATAGGTGGGGAGGTGGAGAGGGGATAGGTCTGTCCAGGGAAGACGGACAGATCAAGGAGGCGGGATGAGGTTAGTAGTTAGGAAATGGAGGTGCGGCTTGAGGTGGGAGGAAGGGATGGGTGAGAGGAGGAACAGGTTAGGGAGACGGGTATAAATTGCGCTGGTTCTGGGATGCAGTGGGGGAGGGGATGAGCTGGGCTGGTTTTAGTATGCGCTGGGGGGAGGGGATGAGCTGATGAGCTGGACTAGTTTTGGGATGCAGTGGGGGAAGGGGAGATTTTGAAGCTGGTGAAGTCCACATTGATACCATTGGGCTGCAGAGTTCCCAAGCAGAATATGAGTTGCTGTTCCTGCAACCTTCGGGTGGCATCATTGTGGCACTGCAGGAGGCCCATGATGGACATGTCGTCTGAGGAATGGGAGGGGGAGTTAAAATGGTACACGACTGGGAGGTGCAGTTGTTTATTGCGAACCAAGCGGAGGTGTTCTGCAAAGCGGTCCCCAAGCCTCTGCTTGGTTTCCCCAATGTAGAGGAAGCCACACCAGGTACAGTGGATACAGTATACCACATTGGCAGATGTGTATGTGAACATCTGCTGAATATGGAAAGTCATCTTGGGGCCCGGGATGGGGTAAGGGAGGAGGTGTGGGGGCAAGTATAGCATTTCCTGCGGTTGCAGGGGAAGGTGCCGGGTGTGGTGGGGTTGGAGGGGAGTGTGGAGCGAACAAGGGAACCATGGAGAGAGAGTGGTCTCTCCAGAAGCAGACAAGGTTGGGGATGGAAAAAATGTTTTGGGTGGTGGGGTCAGATTGTAGATGGCAGAAGTGTCGGAGGATGATACGTTGCATCCGGAGGTTGGTGGGGTGGTGTGTGAGAACGAAGGCGATCCTCTTGGGGCGGTTGTAGCGGGGGCAGGGTGTGAGGGATGTGTTGCGGGAAACGCGGTCAAGGGCGTTCTCGACCACTGCGGGGGGAAAAGTTGCGGTCCTTGAAGAACGTGGACATCTGGGATTTGTGGGAGTGGTCCACCCCAACCTCAGGTTCACCTGGGCCAACTCCAACACATCGCTCACCTTCCTGGACCACTCAGTCTCCATCTCAGGTAACCAGCTAGAAAGTGATGTCCATTTCAAGCCCACCGACTCCCACAGCTACCTAGAATAAACCTCCTCCCACCTATTCTCCTGCAAAAATTTCATCCCCTATTCCCAATTCCTCCACCTCCGCTGCATCTGCTCCCAGGATGAGTCATTCCACTCCCATACATCCTAGATGTCCACGTTCTTCAAAGACCTCAACTTTCGCCCCACAGTGGTCGAGAACGTCCTTGACCGCGTCTCCCGCAACGCATCCCTCACACCCCGCCCCCGCCACAACCGCCCCAAGAGGATCCCCTTCATTCTCACACACCACCCCACCAACCTCCGGATACAACACATCATCCTCCGACACTTCCGCCATCTACAATCCGACCCCACCACCCAAGACATTTTTCCATCCCCACCCTTGTCTGCCTTCTGGAGAGATCACTCTCTCCATGGCTCCCTTGTCCGCTCCACACTCCCCTCCAACCTCACCACACCCGGCACCTTCCCCTGCAACAGCAGGAAGTGCTACACTTGCCCCCACACCTCCTCCCTCACCCCTATCCCAGGCCCCAAGATGACTTTCCATACTAAGCAGAAGTTCACCTGCACATCTGCCAATGTGGTATACTGTATCCATTGTACCCGGTGTGGCTTCCTGTACATTGGTGAAACCAAGCGGAGGCTTGGGGACCGCTTTGCAGAACACCTCCGCTCGGTTCGCAATAAACAACTGCACCTCCCAGTCGCAAACCATTTCCACTCCCCCTCCAATTCTTTAGATGACATGTCCATCATGGGCCTCCTGCAGTGCCACAATGATGCCACCCGAAGGTTGCAGGAACAGCAACTCTTATTCTGCTTGGGAACTCTGCAGCCCAATGGTATCAATGTTGACTTACAATCTCCCCTTCCCCCACTGCATCCCAAAACCAGCCCAGCTTGTTCCCACCTCCCTAACCTGTTCTTCCTCTCACCCACCCCTTCCTCCCACCTCAAGTCACAACTCCATTTCCTACCTACTAACCTCATCCCACCTCCTTGACCTGTCTGCCTTCCCTGGACTGACCTATCCCCTCCCTACCTCCCCACCTATCTTCCTTTCTCTCCATCTTCCTTCCACCTCCCCCTCTCTCCCTATTTATTCCAGAACTGTCTCCCCATGCCCCTCTCTGATGAAGGGTCTAAGCCCGAAACGTCAGCTTTTGTGCTCCTGAGATGCTGCTTGGCCTGCTGTGTTCATCCAGCTTCACACTTTATTATCTTGGATTCTCCAGCATCTGCAGTTCCCATTATCCCTATAGCCCATAAGCTGCTTTCATCCACGTTTGTCACAGTCACTCCCTCCCTCTTTGTCACATTGCAGGAAAATTTGACCCACAAGGAAAACCAAGGCTTTTAAGCAGCATATTACTAATAAAAGGAGCAAGAAGGAATGAGACCAAAGAGGCAACCTGTACAGAAAACCTGAGGACATGGGTGAGTTCTTAAATGAATACTTCTCACCTGGAGAAAGACATTGCAGTCGAGGATTTCAGTCGGGATAGAGAGGTATAGATCAAGGAGGAAGTATCAGATGCTTTAGTGGGCTTAAAAGTGCATAAATTCACAGGGCCTGATCATTGAGCTGCTTTCCCCTTGACAGATATGTCTAAGTGCATTAGTTTAAAGTAAGGTGAGGTTATAGCACTTCAGGTGCAGATCTGGATTCCTTTTAAATGAGTTGAGGGTTATCATCTCAAATGCTAAACTGGGCAGTGAATTCCAGGCATCCACCGCTCTGGGTGAAAAATATTTCCTCATGTCCTCTGTAATCTTTCAGCCAAGCTCCTTAAATCTGTGCCACTAGTAATTGACCTTTCCACTAGGGTAAACAGGTTTGTGCTGTCTGTTCCACCAAAGTCTTTCATTATTGTGTACGCCTCAAATAATCCTCCCCACAGCTTCCTCTGTTGTAAGGAAAACAACTCTAACCTGTCTAATATGTTCTCATAGCTGCAATTTTCAAGCCCTGGCAACATTTTTTCTTAATTTTCTCTGCATTTTCTCTAGAACAACGGTGTTCTCTCTGTAAAATGGTGGCCAGCATTAGATACAAAAACCCAGGTGTGGCTGGACCAATGTCTCATATAATTCCAGCATTACATCCATACTTTCGCAGTTGGGGCCTTATGCAAAGGCTGAAGACATCTCACCTGATAATTTTACTACTTTATCTGTTCTCTGGCAACATCAGGGACTCAGATATGCATTCCAAAGTCTGTCACTTCCACTATCACTGTCAATATCCTCCTTATTTATTGTGTATGCATTTGATCTTTTTAACCTCTCCAAAAGCATTACTTCAACCTTAACAAATTGCATTCCATTTGTTACTTTTCCACCCATTTCAGTCAAATCATTGATAGCTTCCTGTTGTCAACAGCTGTTCTTTATCACTACAAACTATGCAACCAACTTATGTGTTGTCTACAAATTTCCCAATTATGACCCCCACATTTCAGTCTCAATCATTAAATGTTCTGCAAACAGCAAGGGGCCCAACAATGAGCCCTGTGGAATACGAGCAGAAACCACCTTTTTTTTTGCAAAGGCATCTGTCAATCATTAGAATACGTTTCCTGTCAATGAGTCAATTTTTCATCCAATTCAGCACAATCGCAGTATCCTGTGGACTTTCTGACCAGTCTGCCATGTGGCACATTGTCAAAAACCTTAAGAAAATCCATGAGAATAAAATCAATTTACTAACCTCAAACTTCTTTGTTTCTTTCTCAAAAGCTTCAATTGAGTTGATGAGACGTGACTTCCTTTCAATAAAGCATGCTGACTATTGCTAATTGATCCATGCCTCTCCAAGTAAGAGGTTAATCCCATTTTTCAATATTGATTCCAGTGATTTGTCCACCATCAAGGTCATATGAACTGCTCTATAATTATTTAGTCTATCCCTTGCACCTTTAATTTTTGATTAATGACACAATGCTCGCAGGCATCCGATCCTTTGATACCTCTCCTGCATCTAGCCAGGATTGAGAATGATCCTCATTGCATCCACTATTTCCTCCCTGGCTTCCTTTAACAGCCAAGGGTACAATGCATCCAGCCTTGGTAATTTGTCCACCTTCAAGGTCGTCAGCCCTTCTAGTACTTCCCTTCTTATTCTGTTTATTTTATCTAATTTTTCACACATCATCTTTAACCAGAATGTCTGCATCATCCTTCCTCTCATCTGTGGAGATAGAGTCAAAGTACCCAACAAGAATCACTACTCTGAGTTTTGACATCCACACACAAGTTACTATGTACGCCTCTCTGACAGGTCCTACTCTTTCCTTAGTCACTTTTTTTGGCCTTAATGTACTGACTTTTTAAAAAAATCTTTGGATTGTCTTTAGTTTTACCATGAAGGTGGCCTGGACATCTTCAATCCACACCTGAACTTTCTTTCAGGAATTTGCTAAAAATAACAGTTGGGTCTATAGATGTGGGTTTGAATCGTTCTTGGTAGACCATTACCTGTTCTCCCTCTAAAGATTCTGTAGCAGGAATGGAAGTTGTTGCTGCCCCTGGACTTGCTAAAAAAGTTATAATTGCTGTCTTCTTCTATGCTGTCTTCCGATTTCAAGGGTCATGTAATGGTCATGATTGCTTAAGGCCATAATTTGTAAGGTGCATTCTTTGGACATTGAATGACTTGCCAATAAAATTGAAGTCAAATGGGTGACATTACTGAATCAGTGGAGTCATGATTATTGCAGTAATCCCTAGCAACATCTCAAATTCCAAAATATTTACCCAACCCCTGAAGAAAAAAAAACTTATGCCTCCACTTTGGTTCACAATGTCAGCTATTTTGCACAATAATTGTGCATTTGACTTCTGATCTAACTCGATAAGATTATAACATTGTATTCTTGAGGGTGTCTCACCAGCTCCACTTGATACACAACATAAACCTCCCCATCCCTCTATTCTCTTACGTCCCTGTGGTACCAATCATTTTCAGCTTCCCCATGATCCTGTTGATCCATTTTATTTAACTATGTCCCAATGTTACCTTCAAAATCCATGGCATTGTGAATTGCTATGCCCTTGTTGGCCCTACACCTTCACACATAGAGGCCAAAGATACCATAATCTGAGGAAAGCACCAATCTTCGACAGCTCCCAATTCCTTCGCACACTCTTAACAGATCTCACACTTCTGAATTGAATTGCTTCTTTCACTGTAAATATTGTCTCAGCAACATAATGCAATGTAGCCCATCCCCATCTGCCCACTTTACCAAGGATTCTTATGGACTGTCCCTTGGCCATTGTTGAGAACATTCCTGAGACTGACATAGCAGGACAGCACTAAATGAGCACACCACACTCCCCCAGCATTGAGTCTGTTGGGGTGATAATGACTGAGTACCAGGAGACTGGTAGGACCAATTACCTGGCCGCAGCCAACTCTTTGGACTGGAGATAACAAGGTGTTGAGCTGACTGGAATTGACCACACCCCCTGACTGTTATCCTCTCCTGACCCCACTAAAGACAGCTCCCTTTTGACTTTCCAGCCAAATAGCCATTTGTTTGAAGCACATGCAATATGTTTGCCATGTAAACGACTACCATCTGCTACAATTTGATGCTGATGTGGCATCATGCTACACATTGATATGCCCACTTCCTTGACTGTTCAGTGCTCTTCAATGGGAAAATCTTCCTGCATCACTCTCTGCATTAAAAAAGCACCCTATAACTGAACAATGAAAGTCTTGTGTACTAAAAGCAATGTTAGACAGACTCCGAAGTGAATGGGTACTAAGAAAGGAAGACCAAAGCCATAAGTATATCTCATTTAAATGCATGAGATGGCCCTGTGTCCCTGCCTGCAAAGAAATCTAGCAGAAGCATGCAATCTTGAGTGTCCATGAACTCCAGGGTAAGGTATTGAAAGTTAAGCAAACAGCAAACATGATCATGTGTAGAGGTTGGACGTTTGCTAATGCTAACTTGCATGGACAAAGGTTTGAGGAGACTGGCAGGCATGGAGCATGCAGTGACATTATGAAGAACTAATTGGATGATGGTTAGCCATCAATGAGTTATAGCTCCAGGTACCTGCTCTGACTTAGGCTAATTAATGAGATATAAGTGCATGGAATTGAAGTAGTCTCCACTCAATAACATGGTTCAGAAGTTGTCATTTAAAGTTTAAGGGAAAAATAGGAAAAAGTTATCCCAATTCTGAGTTCTTCATTCTTGACGTATGTTCCTAACATTCTCAGCACTGTCTACACCACAGCAAAAAGGGAAAATTTATACCCACAATTTTAAAATGTTAAACATAATACTAAAGAGATTGGACTAGTATCAGTTATCATTGTGGCTTGTTTGAATTTTTGTAAAATGTTTTCAAATTCAAACAAAAGCACTCTTCTCTACAAGAAAGACACATACAAAAATATAAAAGGATACAGTGAAACTTAACCATTACGAGTACACAATAGTATTTCTGTCTTTTCTAGATATGTATTTCACTGAAAATTGTAACTGGTAACACAGTGGTGAAATATGAAGTAAAACACCAGTGATATTTTCGAAAAATGACAGTTTTTAATCTGTTTTCAAGAAACAAATAACAATACAAGCAAAGACATACACCTTTAAAAATGCATGTACTGGTCTAAACACCAGTTTGTCACTTTTTATACACTTTGCATCATCGGAGCCAAACAATCCTCAACAATTGTTTCAGAAAAATATTTACATTTCATCACATAGGTAGTAAAGTTTGCATTTCATTTCGTCTTGCATATATTTAACCTATAGTTAGGCAACATTTTTGTTTTTTTTACAAAACTTACAAAATGTAATGCAATAACGAATTTACCTGAGAGGAAATTTGTTCTTAACATATAATGTTTCTTTTCCCAAACTACCAAAAAGACTATACGGATGATTCTTAAAACACAGAAAATGAATAAAGTATCTCGTTGCAGATACTGACTTAGCTATCAACTTTAAATTACGCAAGTACCATTAACTTAGAAGGTTTACATTCATTGCTAGAAAAAGGTTGTTTAATTTTGAACCATTTTGATTTAATACTGATTGCTGCAATGCTATTTGCATTTTGTTTTGTACAATGAAGTTGTTAAAATGTGGAAGAATGCATCCGCTTGTTACCCTGTCTCTAAAACATTGACCAGTATGAAGCCAATGACTGCAATGGGAACTTTCAGAATATGCATTTTCTTAACTAACGATCATTGTCAGTGTGTCATTTCAAACATGATTTGATTCTCTTGGAATATTTGAAGGAACAAACTCAAAAGGTAATGTGGGAGGCTCATTTCTATTTCTGAAGATTGGTGAAGATTAAGTAATGTCAGATTACTCTTGACTACAGTGTTGGGACATGCCTCAGCTGTTTCTTTGGATGCGTTTCGGCATCTGGATCATATGTATTCTGAAAGTACTCATTACAGCTTTTTGTTAAATAAAACTAAACGAATCCAAAATAAACAGGCAGCTTTACTGACTGCTGGAGGATGTGCCTTTCCTTGGAGATATGGGAGAAATTATGTTCAGAGATGTGCTGTTATCTGACTCCATGGAGCTGTTCATCATCAGTCCACATTGGCTGCTGGAAAGGTTGATAGTCCTGCAAAGTTGGAGTCAGAAGACAGAAATGAGTAAGAGAAAGTTTGGCAAATTGCCTCTTCAATCAAACCTTGTAAAAGCTGGAAATATTTTATTCACTTTGCCATTTTTACTGCTTGTGATTATTTTTTTCTACTTTAACTGGCAAAACATCTGAACATTTGAGGAGAGGATAATTTTTAAAATGTATACACACACGAGGGAGGGATATCAATGCCATCAGAATCATACTGCCCTACCAATCCTATCCGAAGAATCATAAATTTCAGATACAGATCTTAGATTTATTCCTGCAAAGCCTGACTCTTATTGTACAAACTTAATAACTGCACTGCTTTCTAGGCTATATCTTTCTCTTTAGCCTGACACTGCTGAAAACATAGTGGCCAATAAAGATTAGTGAAAGCATTAGATTACATCGAAATTCCATGGTTTGCCACTATATGGTAAATAACCAGACAAGAAATCTTTGATGTCAAATCGAAGTACAAAATCATTTAGTGAGGGACAGGGCTTATAATATTCAAGTAAAACTATTTTTTAATGACTAATGTATGTGAAAAAAACTTAGGAGTACAGTTGCCTCTCTTAATTAGCATCAGACAAAAATATTAAAATTATCAGGAAAATTTTCATCAGTTCTCCACAGGTGAGAAAAAAATCACCTCAGTAGCAGTAAGCTTTCTTCAAAGTCACAAATTTAGCTGAATACAAGCTTAATTAAGAAGCAGGGTGTCTGATCACTTTTCATGCCTTCAGCTAAGGAAAAATCATGCTAGTTTTCAGCAGAGAAACAATTTGAACTTTGCCTCTGCTAAAGAATGTGAACTAACAAAACATAGAAATTAGCTAATAATGTTAGAGCATCTTTTTAAAATTCACTGATGGGACATGACATCACTGGCAGGCATGCAGTGCCCAGGGGGTACTTCAAGGTCAAATATTTTGCTGTGGATCTGGAGTCACATGAAGGCAAACCAAGCGAGGATGGCAGATTTCCTTTCCTAAAGCAAATCAGTGAACCAGATGGGTATTTTGTGATGACAATTGACAGTGGTTACATGGTCATCATTAGGCTAGTATGCTATTCCAGATTTGTACTGGATTGGATTCAGATTTTGCCATCTGTCATGGTGGAATTCAAACACATGTCCCCATCCTGTTTCGTTCGGATCACTGGCCCTGTTACTATAAAAACATCACCTCCCCTTCATATGATTTATTTCTATATATTTTCTGCAGCTCAATCCTGTCCCAAAGCTTGCACTAAACTTCTTGGCCATGTTATAAAACCATGCAGTTTCCTGAAAATTGATTTCTTTTCCTTGCTACCATAAAGAATCAAAAGAACTAAAAATCGCAAGGTAAAATACAAATGATGGAGGCCATTCATTAATGCATCTAGAACAAGCCATTCTCCGCCAATCCCAGCATCTAAATTATTCCAAGACTTGCCTTTCATCCCTCTTTGACTTACCTGTAAACAGTACTCAATATATCTGGTTTTTGCGGTCAGAACAGTGTACTGTTTTAGCATTATTTCAGTCAATTTATACTCAACTTAGCAAAATATTTTCCCCTGCTATTTTTCTGGTTGTTACTTATATTGACTGGGCATGTCATCAGTGGAGTAAGTTGATAGGATGAAATGAAATAAGATCGGAAGAGGCTCGTGGGGGCAATGAATATCAAAGATTTGTTGGGCTGTAAATTCTATGAAATACATAAAATACTTTCTGCCAAAATCACTTCTCCAAATTTACCTGGTATTTGGACACAATTTATTGCCGATGCTGTTTTTGTTTCCATGTACTGTAATTTCTAATACATATTATAGCTGTCGCTTATTTGAGTAAGAAGTTCAATTGGCTCGACAACTAGAGTTTGGAGCAGAATAAAGTCAGCACTGTGGATTGAATCTCTATATTGGCTGTGATGTTCACTTTACTCCAGGATTGTGGAGTGCTTACCCTCGACCTAAACACAGCCATTATCTTTTTTGTAATGGAGCAAAATGCTTATGAGCATTTGTTGACAATGGCTCCCTACTTACCCATAAATCTGACCTGAAATTTTTCAGCCCATTTTCAAGTTTATATCCTTACCATTTTCCAGGCATTTGACTGCCTCATCAACTTAGCACATTCTCCAAATTGGAACAGTTTGCACTGACTATCTGAGTCAAAGTAAATTTGAAATGGTGGCCCAGCAGAAAATTTCACAACAACCCGAAAGATATTTTGTGTAACACTGCCAAAAAGCCTCCTCTGCATCACAAAAAAAATCACAATTATGTTATTTTTCTTGCATTAGTAGGACCTCTGAAATTTATAGGAAAAGAAAAGGCAATTTGCTTAACAAACTTACCCCTGAAGCTGCAACTGTCGTCTGACCAGGGGGTGAGCCACTTTTCACTCTGGGTATCTCCTCTTGGTTAGATGTAGAAGACGATGATGAAGTTGGAGTCATTGTGACTGTATTGCTTGTGCCTGCAAAATATTTTGTCAGCCGTTCAATTATTTGGTTGACAATGGTACAGTGTTTGTATTTTCAAGTTCCTCTCAACCAGTAATCTCAGACTCACTTGAAGTGCTCTTGGACTTGTTTAAATTCTTAGGTTTTCTTTTTCTAGTCTGGATTCCTTCTTTCTTCATTGCCAGAGGCCGTGGTACCTATTGATTTAAATGATAACATATTTTTAAACTCAACTGATTATGAAATAACAATTAACCATTTAAAACTGCAAGTTAATTGTTTTAGTAGATTGTAAAATGTACAATACCTGAATGAACATGTAGTATATAGCATTAAAATCACTACATTTCATTACTACAAAACAGTATAAATGATCAATTTATTTTCCTGACACAAAATTATAAGATGAATGCAAAAGGAACCAAGTAAGTCAATGTAAAATATTTTCTTTTTCACTTGATGATTATTAATATGTTGCGGATGAAATTACCAATTTAAAAATAAATGAATTATTTTTGTCTTCAACAAATGAAATGATTATTATATATTTTATGTGTCCATTGTTGAACAACAAAGTTTTCATTCCATCTGAAGAAAGTCAGTGAAGCTTTTTCTAAGGTAGGAATTTCATGGTGTCTCTGTTACAATGTCCCCAGTGGGAGAGAGAAGGTAACGTACCCCATGGAGCTTCATGTAAAGCCCACAGGCATTGCAAACTGGCTCTCCTTCGGCATTTCGGCGCCATAAGGTGGTAGTGGTTGTATGACAGTTGGCACAAGCCAGACCAATACGTCTGGAAGAAGACTGTAAGAGAATGACACACAAACAGGCAATCAAGATGCACAAATAAGTGAAGGTCTTTTTTAGTCATAATTGCTCATAGTTAACGTCATCACTTCTAAAACCGCTCAGAAATTGACTATAAAATGCAATCTAGTGAAGCAAGACTAAGATTTAGAAATATTTTCATATTTAGACATTTTCAGTATCTCCAGTGTAGGAATTGGGTTAATAACCAGACTGATGCAACCTTTTCTAAAGGTTGCTCATACATTGTGCACCACTACCTTAATGGACAGTAGATGTAGAAATATTTTGTAAATTTTTTTATTCCACTAGTGAAGGTAACTATAAGCCACAGGAAAATTACATACTGTTAGCATTACAATGTATTAAATGCTTCATAATTTGCAACTAATGGGATTATTGTGAGTTTTTAAATTTGATTTTCACATCAGTACAAGCACTTTTACCATATGTTCCAGATTACAAGCAATTGCTGCTGCTAGTAGCTGTTTAACCTGAGCCATATTATGAAAGAATGGTGTCAGATGTTTGTCCAAAATTTGTTGCAGCACAAGGTTTCACTGCAGTTATGCATCTGGCACTATCCACAGCAGTGAAATGCACAGAAATTACAGAAAAGCAAGAATTGTTGCACCTTGGATTATTATCAAAAATTACATTCAACCAGCTTCACTGCATTTCCATTTATGAATTTTGTTGTTGTCTTATAGAGCATTGTTGCTTTTTGGCATTGCTTCAGCTGAGATTGCATTATGCGGCTGGCCCAAGACCAATCTTTGGCTACAGATCTCAACACGCAGTCTCACCTCATCTCGTCTTCACACTTGACTATGGTTTAACTCAACCAAGCATTTATACTTACAGATAATAGTTTTGAGTAGCTTCTAAATGGCTGAATAGAACATATTTTTGTTTTAATTGTCCCGAAATTGCTAGGAAAATTGTTGGTCATTGGTGGCATGTGGTGTTATTAGTGTGTAAAACATGACAATTTTCAGTAAAATAAAGCTAGGCCATGAGTTCCAATTTGTCACAAGTAACGTATATTCTCTCCATTAAACTTGTCATATGAAAAAAATCACCAGATCACTATAAGTCATTGGACATCATGAAATTGCTAGTTTTGTTTGTTTGTCCATTTCTTGATGCTGTATCATTACCAAGAGGTTGGTTGCCATGGATCCCCATCTCTGCTTTGTTCTTCCCTTATTCATTCCATATGGGTGGGAGGTAATCAAACCATTAGATCCATCATCCATTTTTCTCCACTTCTTCCTACATTTTCTCACTATTTTGCTCCCTGAGCCCTGGTCTCTGTCCACCACCGGTTCTAATGATGTGGCCAAAGTAATGTATCTTTCTTCCTTTAATGTTATATTTTAATTTCATCTTACCATTTCAAACTCTTGCTCATTACTCTAAATGTGCAGGATATGCAGGACATCCACATTTGTATCTATATGTCAAAGGCATCGAGCTTATTAATCATCTTTTTTCTGTTATGTCTCTCCAAGGCACAAAATGTTGCATCTCAGCATTCTTCTTTTAAGATTCAGGTTCAGTTTCTTTGATGTTAAACAGGTACTTCATGCTGACAAAAGTTGTCTTGGCTATCTCAATCCTCATTCAAATCTCAGACACATCTGTGAAACCAATTAAGGCATGTGAACCTTTTCACTCTAAGACCTGTACATTTATCCCCGGAAGTGAAAACCTTAGTAAGTCTCTACTTATTATCATTTTCTTGGCCTTCTTCATGTTCATTCTTAATGCATGTTCCTCACTTCTTGCTTTCACTTTATTCACAACTTCCTGTAGTGCCTCTTCAACACTATGCTACCAATGTAGTGTCATCTGCGTATCTCCAATTGTTGACATTCAAGCCCAACACCCAATAGTGTAACCAGGTAAATCTTCTATGTTTCTTAAGATAGCATCAGGGTACATGCTGAACAGCTTGAGGAATATAACACATCAATGACACGTTTATCATTGGGAAATTGGTTTTGCAACTATGAATGAATGTCTGTGCAAGTCTATGGGCATAATAATTCATTTCACAGAACTCTGTTACAATATGACTTATGGTCCTGATATGTCACTTCATCTTGGAGGTCTAGAAACGTAATAATGAAACTGTATCACTTCCTAGAGTGGTTCCTAGTTCTTTGAATGCATGTGCAATTTTATTTCTTTCTTTTCCTTTCTTTTTCTTTTTCCTTCCCCTCTTCTTTTTCTCTATCTGTTTTCTTTATTTGATAGAAATTCACTCTTTTTCCTTTGAGGTCACACAAGAGTTGATTTCTCTATCCTTAAATTGCACTGTCCTAAAAAGATAAATCACTGACTCAAAGTTCAGGAGATCCCGAATGTTTTTTGGTGGTGCCCCATGCCCTTATCAATTTGCACTTCCATGTATTTGCTACTAAGAAAAACAATATGATCAGAAGAATACGTTATTAGAAAACTGGCATGTACTGTGAGATGCTGCCCCAATTGGGCCATCAACTTATACAGTGAAAAGTAGGGTCTTGGCTAGTGTTGTAGAATAGAGAGACCTAGGGGCTCAGAAACATAATTGTTTAAAATTTTCATCGGATGAAGGCAGGGTAGTTAAGGTAGGTATTTAGCATGTTTGCCGTCATTGCTTAGACCTTTGAGTATAGGAGTTTGAGTTGAAAGAGGAGGCTGTATAAGCTGAGAATTTTTCCACTGAAGCACAGGTTGATGGGTGACCTTACAAGGTGAATGGCAGGTGTTTTTTTTTCCCTAGGTGAGGGGATTTCAAGACTAGGGAGCATATTTTTAAGGCGAGAGGAGAAAGGTCTGCACAAAAAGTGGCAGGCGTGTGGAATGAACTTCCAGAGGAAGTGGTGGACTTAGGTACAATACAATGTTTAAAAGACATTTGGATAAGTAGATGAACAAGAAATGTTTCTGAGAATATGGGCCAAGCACATGCAGGTTAGACTAGTTTAGTTTGGGAGTACGGTCGCCTTGGGGTTGGAACAAAGGATCTCTTTCCATCCTGTTTGACTCTATAACTCAGTAACAATTACTGACAGTCAGAAACCTCACAATTTCAAGTCAATTTCAATATTATCATGAGAGAGCCTATCAAAAGATTCTCTAAAGGTTAACTTGCATGTAGAGTCCGTGATTAAGAAAATGAATGTAATGTTGTCGTTTATCTCAAGAGGGTTGGAATATAAAAGCAGCGATATGCTTCTGAGGCTTTATAAAGCTCTAGTTAGGCCCCATTTAGAATACTATGTCCAATTCTGGGCCCGACGCCTCAGGAAGGACATACTAGCCCTGGAGCGTGTCCAGCGGAGATTCACACAGATGATCCCTGGAATGGTAGGTTTAACGTATGATGAACAGCTAAGGATCCTGGGATTGTACTCACTAGAGTTTAGAAGGCTGAGGGGATATCTAATAGAAACTTACAAGATAATGTATGGCTTAGAAGGGGTGGACGCTAGGAAGTTGTTTCCGTTAGGCGGGAAGACTAGGACCCGTGGGCACAGCCTTAAAATTAGAGGGGGTAAATTTAAAATGGAAATGAGGAGACATTTCTTTAGCCAGAGAGTGGTGGGCTTGTGGGATTCATTGCCACGGAGTGCAGTGGAGGCCGGGGCGCTGGATGCCTTCAAGGCAGAGATCGACAAATTCTTGATCTCACAAGGAATCAAGGGCTAAGGGGAGAGTGCAGGGAAGTGGAGTTGAAATGCCCATCAGCCATGATTTAAATGGCAGAGTGGACTTGATGGGCCAAATGGCCTTACTTCCACTCCTATGTCTTATGGTCTAAAAGGACCCAAACAGACCAAGATATCACCATCAGCAACCTTTCCTGTTAAAGCAGCTGAGTTGTTAACACAAACTGAATTCAATGTTTTCCCCGATGTGATGGTGGTTTGAGTTCAGCCATAGAGAGATGCCTCTATATCACCACAATAAAAGAAGCATAGTTTACTTTCAATCTGGCTCCCAACATCATTTATGGAAGAGACAATGAGAACACCTCTGAACACCACCCTCACACCTGCAGTTATTAGACCTCTCTTAATTTCGAACCAATGTTGACCTTGATTTTGTGCATCTTCTGTACAGTTGTAACTGTGTATGCCTCACGCTGTCTAAGCAGTCTATGATCTGTATATTGTTGTTTGTTATGATCTGACTGTACTACTCACAAAACAATTTTCACTGTACTTAAGTACATGTGACAACAAGAAATCAATCAACTAATGAGATCTAGGAGTATTCAAACATTAGAATTTGCTCAGGTTGGTCACATTTTCCCTGTGGCAAAACTATTTTACACATCTATTCTGGCAGCATATGTGCATGTAAACTAATTCCCTTTAATGTTCACATCAATTATGGCCAAAGAACTTAATTTAGCAAGATGAGCATAGCAATGGACAGTTATGCTAGCTGGAGTTCATATCCCCAAAACATTGTAATGGTACACTAATTTAGTTTTCTCCTACTGCTCTGAGTGATACTATAATGTCGAACTGCAGGCCTTTGTAGACGAAGTGTATTTACATCAAAATACATTTGCCATCATAAATAACTAAATGAGTGTGGTATAAAGCAGGTAACAAGACCAGATGAAAGTAAAGATGAAAGATGTAAAGATGAATGTAAAGAATATACAGGTGTAAAACAAACAGAAACAAAAACTGCTAGAAAACTAAGCAAGACTGGCAGCATCTGCGGAGGGAGAAACAGGACTATTGATTCAAGTCTAGAGACCTTTCTTCAGGTCATTTGGTCAAAAGGTCACTGGACCCAGAATGATGTGGAGTTGTTGATGTCGGACTGGGGCAGACAAGGTCAGAAGTCACATGACAACAAGTAATAGTCTATCACAAGCTTTCAGAGTGCTGTTCTTTCATTAGGTGAAGTGACAATGGAGCAGCACTCCAAAGGCGTATGATTTCAAGTAAACCTATTGGACTGTAACCTGCTGTGGTGTGACTCCTGACCTTGGACTCAGAATGTTAACTCTGTTTGTCTCTTCACAGATGCTGCCAGACCTGCTACGTTTCTCCAGCAATTTCTGTTATTGTTTGTTTCAGATCTCCAGCATCCACAGTTCCTTATGTTCTAATGTCAGACTAGTCTATGAGGTGTATAGGAACAGAACCATTCAGTGATAGATTAAGGATGGTCAGAACTGCAGATGCTGGAGTCAGAGATAACACAGTGTGGAGCTGGAAGAGCACAACAGGCCAGGCAGCATCAGAGGAGCAGGAGAGTTGAATTTTCAGGTCAGGACCCTTCCTCAGAAAATTTGCTTTGCAATATTTGCAGCAGTTAGAAAGAATAACACTTCAAAAACATATCTCTGATGAAGGGTCTAGGCCCGAAACGTCAGCTCTTGTGCTCCTGAGATGCTGCTTGGGCTGCTGTGTTCATCCAACTTCACAATTTGTTATCTTGGATTCTCCAGCATCCACAGTTCCCATTATCTCTCTTCAAAAACATACATTTGGATGACTTAGATCTTCAATAGATGCAGACCTACTCCTTTCTCTTTGGACAGTGTTGTGTTAGTTAAATCTTGCTTTTTAGCAAATTTTTGCTTCTTTAAAAAAACTGCTATTAGTATCACCACAATCCCAGCAGTGTCTTGCTTGATGATGAAATGTAAGTAAATAAAAGCAGTGAAAAGCTAAACTACATTTTTTGTGTTAATTTGAATATTATCCAATGTTGTGAGATACTCATATTATAGGTTAGCCACCAAGTACAGTAAGATTTCACTCAAGTAGCCTGAAGGTTGGAATATTCCGTGCATTTTCAATTCAAAATTGGATCTGGTATCTTTTATTCGAATTGCCAGTTGGACTCTGGTGGATTATTAAACCGGGAGGTGGATTATTAAACTGTCAGTTTTCTGTTCGTCCCCTCCACTCCCTGTTCTCAATTGCTTCATATCAAGTGCGTCTTCAAACTGGAAAACCCAGGGTTCAATTGGGTTGCGGTTCAAAGTTTGTGAATAATGGGGTGGGTCGACATTTAATTATATTTTCAAGATTTTAAATTCTTACTTTATCAGTTCTCGCCGCGTTGCCCTTTAGATCCAGACTTGATATATCTTGCTATAAATCAAAAACAAAATGCCATCGTGTAATATATCGGCGCTAAATGTTCCCTGCAGTCTAACAACAAATTCTAACTCATCCCCTACCAAAACCGATTGAAAACAACAAAATGGAAAATCTCCTTGATCGCAATCTTTCATTTTATCTGGCAGAGGCTCTCAGTTCCCTTGCTTATACAGATACTATTTCAATCCTACCGTGTCCATTTGTCTCATCAAATGAAGGGATCGGACAAGTATTATCTCAAAACTGACTTTCAAAACCATGTTTAACACATTTATAAAAGGGGACCCTCAGCCGGCCGAGTGGGGGAGGGCGTGGGAATCAGTGATTAAAATAAAACTAATTAACACTCATTTCAAAAGTCTCTCACTGTTATCGCCTGAGAACGAATGCAAGAAAGGTGTCGATAGCGGCCTATTTGTAGATTCACAATCGTTTTTCTTTCTCCTGTTGCGATTGTCGACCTACTTAACCCTTTACGTCGACTCGCTTCAGTCGGCAGCACATGAAAACGGATTTTTGTCACATTGTGACAGACGCATTTAATATCAACAGCAGAGAAAAAAATCGTTCACACAAACTCGCTTGGAAATTCCTATTGGACGAATCACATTTTTTTTGGTCTTTGGTTCTTTCTGGTTACATTGTCAGAGAAATTGTTTCCATTTTCAAGTAAAAAAAATTGGTTTCAAGCTGGTTGGCCCTGGGGGGAGGGGTTCGGAGAAGCGGAGCAAGGCTGAATTTACTTGGTACCGTTTGGAGTGTGAACTGCACCGAGCCAGGACGCTACAATTCTATTCTAAAACACACAAAAAAGACGAGTTATCTAGACTGGAAACATTAGCTTGCTTTCTTTCCATGGATGATGTGTGACTCGCTGTGATTTCCAGCATTTTTTTTTGTTTTCACCACAGATTCCCGCATCTGCGGTCATTTGCTCCTACAAATTCTGTTCTAACCAGCAACTGTGCACAGACACTGACAGACCTTTTGAGTATTTCAGGCCAGCATTGTTTTTCCTTAATTTTGGTTTCGCTGTGTTTAAAGATTCCCCGTTGGGAGTAATCTATTATCGCTAAACATTCCTCTCGTGTTGCGTCTTTCTGTGAACTATCAGGGGTTTTGGAAAACCTCGGGGAAAACAGACGAATAAGAGAAAACTTCAATTGGATTGATACATTTCAGTGTGTTCTTGGCGAGCCATATTTTGTATGAATAACGTTGTAGCTGCAAATACTGAGATACTGTTTATTGTAGGTGAGGCCTTAGGTGATACATAAATGTCAAGGTTAAAGTTCTGTTAATGGTGTTGAGTAATAGAGTGTTAATAGTAAGATGTTACACGTCACAGTCACAAAAAAATGATTTTTTTTAAATAATCGGGTGATTGGATCAATGTTTACAAATCCCAAAGGCAAAAATGCAATTTTCCCTCTCTTCGTATTACACTTTGATGCATGTTCTCAGGATTTTTGCTGCATTGTCGAGTCAGGTTATCTTACATTCTTATCAGTAGTACCTGCTGTATCTGGCTTACGCTGGCAAGAGTTACATAGGTCGCTTACCATTCTCTTCTGAGGTTTGATAAGAGGTCGGCTGAGTCCGTTCATCTTGTGGTACAACCCGCAGGCGTTGCATAAGTAATGTCCGGTGCCATCGCGTCGCCACAGGGGAGTGGACATGGAGCCGCAGTTCACACACTCTCGGGCTTCGGAGAGCTCATCCAAAAGCTCTGTCATCCACATTCACACAACAGAAATAAGGCTAAGTTATTGAAAGAACGTTCGACACTGAAATACTGCATAACATCGCGCTCTGGTCCCACTGTATACTATTCATCTGGTATACCCTTTGTAGAAGTTTGAAATGTGATAGTTAAATTTCACCAAAGGACATGAAATTCCGTGGTTTATATTGGCTGTCATTTAAAGAGAGGTACTACCCGAAATGTTGACTGCTCTTTCCTCCAGATGCTGCCTTGCAGGCTGAGTTCTTCCAGCCTCTTGTTTGTCTAAAGGGAAAATAAACCTGATTCCCCAAATTTCGACCGCGAGCGCTTTCAGAGTACTCAAATCAAACTTTCTCAATGTATCAGAATCCTTCCTTAGAAGTGAGAAGAATTTCAGCATTTCCCTTCTTAGAATAAGCGTTAATCTTGTTGCAGGGTAAATCTAATGTTATTTTGCAAACAGGAGGGCACATCGTCTAAAATCCACCCCTCCGCTGTTCTAATTAAAAATAGAATTAGATTTTATTGTCACGTGTACTCAAATACAGGAGTACAGTGAAAAGCGTACAAAGTCACCATTTTTGGCGCCATCTTAGGTACGAAGGTACCCAAGCACAAAACTTTAGCAACAATATAGCATAATAAAGAAACAAAGTTAAAGTTATATTATAATCCCTCTTAGTACAAAGTAGAAAATAAATAAGATTTAGAAGTTAAACATCACAGTCCTTGGAATTAAGTAGAAAAATAACGTTAAACAGTCTTTTTAAAGTGTTTAGCCATGCTGAGCTCGCACTCTCCACTAACGCGGTATTTCCTTAAAATTGTTTTTTTTTCTTTTTTCTTCTTCAGTAAAATAGCCGAGAGGAAATTCAGAAGTACCGTTAAAAGTAGGGACAGTCTAATTGCAGGAAGTATATCTCAGATTTCCCCGATAAATGCACACGCTTGTGGAAAAAGGCATTTTTTAAAAAAACTGGGTTTTGCCACCTGCCTGGGGTTATACCTCATTTAGTGCCTGTTCCAAACAGTTTTACTGTTGACTGTATACCTCTGGACTCTCTCTTAACTCCTGACCTCGTCAGCTGGCACATCAGTTATGCTATTTTTGCCACGCTGCCCTCTCAAATGAAAAGTTCGACTTCTTAACGAGATAGTATAACTGCAGACTACTGGACTACTCTCAAATCCTGGGCATTTGGAACATTCTAAAAATAACACTACAAAATGGGATGAAATTCGCTCCTTCTGCTCCATCCATTCGGCTGTTTATTGTCTTTGGCTTATCTGAATCATTTTAAACAAACGGGATAATTTCTTCCTATTTAGTAGGTCATCATAATTCGTTATCAATCAGTGTTTTCGTTTATCGATATGACTTCATGATTTGTATCAGCCCAAATCTGACCAAAAACTTCCTCTAGACCGATCACTAAAAGCAAGGCTGTAAATTATCTGTTATATCATAAAGTCAGGTGTGTCCGTAAGCTGGTGAAACATTTTGAAGTTGGGTATACATCCACCCGCAGCTAAGGTAGTTAGGAGAAGAGTAGAAATGGATTCAAGAACGTCCCCTTATTTATAATTCTGAAATTATCCTCATCTTGCTGATTTTATTTTTGTTTTGCTAAAAACCGCAAAAATATAAATATATCACAAGAGACTCGTTCAGGTAGAAACATAGGTTTGGCTGTAAAGACTAGATGGGCCGAAGTGCCTCTTTTGTACTGTATGATTCTATGAATCGAACGCTACCAGTTCTTATTAGTAATATTTCGACTGTTGCTAATTGGACTTTAGTTTATTTGGTAGTTTTTCTTGTAATTTAAAAATAATTAAACCAGAAAAGTACATATTTGCACTGAAAATAAGGATAGAAAATGAAGTTTAAGTGCGCTATGAAGTGCATGCATATAGAGAGTCTGCTTGACAAGACATTGCAGCAAAAATTGGAATTTTAGAATGAAATGAGATTTTCCCTTTCTGTCTGGATGCTGTGAGCAGGCAGAGTGACTGCACTCATTTTTTGTTGGTATTTCTTAGACCATCAGCCCTATACATTAAAGAGAGACTGGAACAAATTAGACACCACCGAGAGTTCTGTCAAGCAGAATAAACCTTATAACTAAAGCGATTTGTTCAGTAGCCTAGCATTGTTTGCACGTGATGTTCGTTTTTTTTAGTTATTCTCTGAAGTGACAGAGATGATCACATTTCGGGATCAAAGTTTCACTTTTCTCTCCCTTACACAGCGAGGGAATACGATAGATTCTGACCCCAAGTTCCCTCCGATCCGCGAACATGTATTTTCTCTGCACTGATGTTGGCCAGCCTGACCTTGATACAACATTTTCTCTTGCTTATGGCCAATGTCAGAGGCTTGTCAGCCTTCGGATGATGGGTAATGTGGATAGCAAGTTTTAAAACCGAGTCCTTCTGTGTGCAATGAAAACAACACACAAATGTCGCCACCATCACTGGCCGCACTGCGGGAAAGCCATAGTTTACGCTATCTCTTGTCTGGTTGTATAACTGCAGGAACACGTGCTGTTCTCCGTCCTCGTGGAAGTGCACGACCCACAGCCTCAGGTTGTAAATCAATAGCGCTATAATGCCATCAAACAAGACGGCTGGACTTTCCTGCAATTGTTCTCGTTAATAATGATGATGAATGCACCAGCGAGTCCTCGTGGGATCCATAAACGAAGTCATCCTCTAGTGTATTACCTAATAACACGGTACTTATTAAAGCCTCTGACTAATTTCCGACCAAACATGTAGTCAGCGCTCTTTCCTCTCAAAACCTTTTGAAACTTTTTCCTCTATCGAAGTTGACCAATCGAAACACTGTGAGGAGTCGAGCCTTGGAAAGGAAACGCTGCAAAGTTGTTCAGAAACTGTAAATGTAACTTACAAGTCTATGCAACAAATAATTGTGCGAGGGGATAATCTCCCAGACTGATTACTAAAACAACAAACATGAGCCCAGCAGCCCGGAGAGAATGGCCTTTATTCGGTCTATATTTCACAGCAATTGCTACATAGACGCTATCTGCAAATAAGTTGCGATGTTTCCACAACAGAACGGTTTACTTTGCGGGTTGTTTAGAAGTTAATTGATTTAGCACCGTCATTCCCACAAGAGACTAACAACGCCCTGATGAGCTGGCAAATACGAATTGATACTGAAACGATTATCTTTGCCCCCACACTTGTATTAAAAGTGGAGTTTTACTATAAAATTAAAACCGACAAGTTGCTAAATACAAAGGTAAAAGATTGCCAGTTCTGGAAATCTGAAACTACCAGATAAGAGCAAAAATGCTCAATATGTGAAGGGAGGGCTATCCTGCTAAATTAATTCCTAACAATGAAATATTAACAATTCGTTGTTAGTTCAACATTCAAAATACTGACCAGAAAATCGGAAGTTGTTGCGCTGTTTTAATAGAAGTTTTAGATATCGGGCTAGACCGCTCAACAGAATGTATATCTGAGAGGCGAAACGTGATGTAGAAACACTCCATGTAACACACAATCTGCATCACATTTTGTAAGGTGGAGAAACTGGTTGTGGTTTCATCGATTTAACCAGCTCAAGCAAACCATTATTCCAGGAAAACGTGGGAAGGAAGAGTTTCAGATTTTTGCTTAAGGAAATATACCAAACAGAGGGGTGTTTATGAACCCAATTTTTGAATCGCTACACTGTCACCCTAGTTTATAAAAAAAATTCCAAATTGTTCATCAAAGTTGTCAGAATGAGTTTATGTACGATAAGACTAAACTAGGCCATATCTGGTGCCTCCATTTCTTGAAATTACACCACATTTCACTCAGAAATATGGCTGCAGTTTCGGAGAATTTTGCTAAAGTGGATCACGTTGTGTTGCTATGCTTTAAAAGCAAGATTGTCTAGGCCCCAAACCTCAGCTTTCCTGCTCCTCTGATGCTGCTTGGCCTGCTGTCTTCATCCAGCTCTACACCTTGTTATCACTGACTACAAAGTCGCTCCTGTTCTTTGATTGACAATCTGAACTTGTAAAAACAGTACTATTGAAAAATTCTGATTAGTAGAAATGACGTCTTGTGGGGTAAAATTTCTCTGTCCTACTGTGGGACGATGTAATCAATATTTAGAAAGCTTCGGCAAAGATCTGTGTTAATTTAGCGGCTTTCATCAGGGCCTATCATATTCCCTGCAATATAAATTAGATCTCGACAAATGAAGAGTTCTTCGAATAGAACGTGTGAACTTTAAAGTTGGTGAAAACTCCTGAAAGTAAAATGTCAACTTATTTTTAACTGATTCAAACATTTCTAGTTGTGAACTGTTTGAAGGAGTAAATGTTGACATTTATTTCGCTTCCTTTGATTCAGCTGAGTGGCAAGTGAGTCCTAAACAAATCTCTGACCTCCCTAAAGCTGGATTTTTCCTGCCTAAAGAACATTCTCCAAAAGTTTCAACATTAGGAGTAAGGGGCACCAGCCAATTAATTTTGCAATGAAGGCAACATAATTCCAAGAGATAGTAAGAACTGCCGATGCTGGAGGCCACACTGTGCTAACAAAATACCAATATGCAGAGACTTAGTTGAAAACACATTGCAAAATGTCCATTGCGGAATATCCAAATAATGATATCTACTTGATTTTCCAAAGCTCTAGATTCTTACAAATGTCTAAACCTATCACTTTTAAGTTAATATTTATTCATTGCGATTGATGTTAAAGATTCGTCTTTGTTGCAAACCCCATTGTGTCGTTGTCTTCCAAAAGTTATTTTATCCTTTAAAATCGGTCAGACAAGATAAGCATGACTAATGTCGCTAAAACGAGCGTTTTGAAGCAATTAAACGTTGTGGTTTGACCCAAGTAGCAGTTGTGCCTTAATGTAGCCAATATTCCTCAAAATTGGGACTCACAAAGGTGATCTCGTGAGCCCCTCAGCATGCCATTCTTAACCCTAACCCATCCCTTTGGCCTATGACGGCTACAGCGCAATGGCAAGGATATACAATTGAGCATTCGCCAGAATGACATTATGCAATTCTGCCGTTTATTTTTCCGAACATTTGCAGTTGATCGATGTGACTTCTGAGCACAAAGGATTCTGGATTACATGCTGAATATCTTTAAAAAAAGAACATTAGAAGACAGCTGACATTTTTTAAAAAGCCAACAGAATTCAAGTTAGCAATGTGTTTAGGTCCACGAGAGAATGCTTATTATTTTATAAAGCATTTGATAAACTTCAAAAACATTTTCTCTTATGGTTCGCAGGGTTAAATAGATCAAAGGATATGGGGGAAATTGGGAACAGGGTATTGTGTTGGATGATGAGCCATGAACATACTGAATGGAGCAACAGGCTTGGAAGGCCGAATGGTCTGTTTTTCTTTATTGTTCTCACCATAAGAAATGATTAACTGAATTTGATTACCTCGTAGAGAATCAAGTTCTCAAAGAAAAAAAAACAGATGTTGAGCAGAATTTTACCTGCCCTGAGTCAAAGTTTCTGAAAATCTTACCAAGATTTTGGTATTTGAATATTTCCCTACGTTTTGTTGTTTGTAGGGCTGTTACTATTCATAAAAACTGAACGAACTGCAGATGCAGTAAATGAGGAACAAAAACAGAAGTTGCTGGGAAAGCTCATCAAGTCTGGCAGCATCTTTGCAGAAAAAGTAGAGTTAACGTTTTAGATTGGTGACGCTTCCTCAGAAGTTCTGAGTGTCACCGGACCCAAAACGCCAATCAGAATTTTTCTTCACAGATGTTGCCAGACCTGCTGAGCTTTTTCAGCAACTTTTATTTTTGTTCCTATTACTATTCATAGTAAGAATCTATCAACAAATTATGTTCAGAAAGAAAGAGTTGCACAGGCTCAGGGGCTTGTAACATTGAATCTTCTTGTATTAAAGACTAAAAGAAACGGCCAATGAAGGGAAAGAAATTGTTGTATTTCGTAAATGATCGTCGGTGGAAAAGACACACATGCGATCCATTTGGACTCGCTTTATGTTTGGTAAGAAATGATTAACTGAATTTGATTACCTCGTAGAGAATCAAGCTCCCAAAGAAAAAAAAATGTTGAGCTGAATTTTATCTGCTCTGAGTCAAAGTGCAGATTTGACGTCGTTTAAGCACTTCTTGTCATATGGTTTTGTCTGTCTCCCTTCAGAATGCATTTTCCTGTTCAAATCATATAATTTCCCTTTATAAAGAGTGGTTCGAGAGTACCAGAATATGATTGAGAAACTACACAGCGATTTAACAAGAATGCACGATACTAGCTCCATTTTACAATTATTTGGCAAATTAAACCCGGGGATCCGCCGGTCCAACTTGTTTTTCATTATTAAATCCCACATGATCGTACAAATATACATAAAGCCTTTTTAAAGTTTTGAAATGGGGAAAGAACTGCAAGATTTTAAAAATTATTTTGTTACTGTTTGGTGGACTGCCTATATATATATATTTACGGGTCGGTTTAGCTGAATTAGCAGGACGGTTGGGTTATGAAGTAATGTTAATGCTAACAGCATTACTACTAGCCAAGGTTCGATTGCCATCGCCGGCTGAGGTCACCCATGCAGGGCACTCCTCGACCTCTCCCCTTCGCCTGAGGGATGGGTGGCCCTCGGGTTAAATCGCCACTCGTCGTCTCTCTAATGAGACAGCAGCTCTATGGTCTGGTAAGACCATGGCGATTCCCAAACATATTTGCGTCAGCCACCGTTTCAGATACAATCTGCTCCACCCCAGATTGGCGTCGGTTGAGTTTGGGGCCATCACAACTTGCACACTTCATGAAGTAAGTGGGCGCAGCAGTTTAGCCTTTATTCCAGAAGACGGCAATGGCCTGAAGACTCAATGGAAAGGAACGAGTGTTCTCGTGTTTATTTTTATTTCCTTTTGCATAGGAAATCTGTATTCTGAGAGCTCGCAAACCATTATATGTTTTTACTTAGAGTGACACGGCTTCACTACTTATGCATGTGTTCCACCAAAATCTGGTTTAAGCAGCAAATAAATTTGCAAATATACTCGAATGTGCGATATTGTAAATCTACTAAAAAGTTGAATACACACAATAGGGCCAGATGTGGTGTATCAGAGCAGCAGGAATTGTCAGTGTATTCTAGCTTAGCATGTTGTTTCACCATTTCAGTTTAAGAAACTTACATAGTTTCTGTAGATTACCAACAACATATTTCAATATTGCGGGGTGTTTGCGGATATGATGCTTTTATTTTTCTGTTCAGTGCCTTAAGACTTCACTGTTAAAATATTTATTTGCTGCATTGTTCTCGAATATTCCTGAGTGTCACCAAAGTTTGTCACATGTAATCATTCTGTAACTATTCATTACAGACAGTGGTTTATCCCATTACATGCTGCTAAGGTAGATGTCACTTAGCGAAAAGTGAATAGGCGAACTGATCCTAAGTCCTAAAAGCACCCATTTTGTCCCGATTATATCCATTCCAATTTGATTCCTCTCGACTTTGACTTCTACTTTCATAACACTGTTTACTGATGGCTAAATGATATACGTTGCCCAAGAACATTGGCTAATTTCCAGTCACATATTGAAGAACGCCTACCTTCTCCCCTTGTATCAGCAAGGGCCAAGTTAAAACAATACTTTTGTACATAAGGTTCAGAAATTCCGGACAAACCCGAAAAAGCGTTGAGAGACAATATTCGCAGTAGCGACTCGTCGATTTTGCCCGTAAGCACAACACAACACCAAATTATAACGTTTGTCAGATTTCGGAAGAAAAGAGCAAGAATATAATTTCAGGCCGTAGACAGGGTCAGAGCGAGTGAATGATCCTGACACGGGTGTTTTTAAACGCTACAAGCGTTGACTTACCCCCATTGGGTCCTCGGACGGGTAGAGCTGTCGGTCTGCTCTGTAGGCTGTGCAGCATTGAGTTTTCAAAAGATCCCGCTGCTGACCAAGCCGAAGTCAACTGTGGCCCAACGTAAGAAGTGTAAGGGCTGGGGTAAGATCCATTAAGAGGCCTGGCCAAGGGGCTAGTGTACTGATCTCTGCCATTCATATTCAGACTGTTAGTATAGCCGGAATCTCGAGCAGCTCCGTTGGAAATGGGAGGGCTCGGGGAGAAGGAGAATCGGCTGGAAACCATATGGTGAGGGCTGCTGGAGCTGTAGGTCGAGCTATCTGTGGCAGGCTGAGTCCAGGCCGAATGGTTACTAACAGGGTGACTCTGTTGGCTCGAGCCGCTGCCCTGGAGATAGGGGATGCTTTGGATCATGGAGCTAACCCTGGTGGTGGGAACATAGACCGGAGAACTCGTACTGGAGTGCATGAAATTGTTTGGAACATCGTGAGGGTACCCACTCGGACCCTGGCCAGCTGCCACAGGCAAACTCTGGTACATTTCAATACACGGAGGTGTCACAAATTCCCTCTTTATTCCTCTGGGCAGGAACAGTTTGCCTGTTTGATCCAGATCCGTTATAAAAGGTGCAAGCTCTTCCGAATTCTGACCAAAGTGAACGTAGGCGTCCACTGATCTCTCCTGTACAAGCTGACGCCTGTCAGTGTTCAGATTGCTGGCCGAGGATGCCTCTAGTCTCAAGCGGTCTTCTGATCCCGAGCGTCCCTCTGCCTCACGCTGAGGACGACCGGCAAATTTTAGGTAAGGCTGCTCCGCCGCCGGCGAGTTTAGCCCGTTTGACGTTAGATGTTTAGCCACGTTTGACCAGTCCGGTTCATTCAGGTCCATCCAGGTTCTGAGCAATCCAAACGTCAAAAATGGGGTCCTGGGGAGCAGCCCGAAAGAAATAACACAGTAAGAGTCAATAACAATAGGGGGCAGAAAAACACACACAGCAAGACAACAATTCTCCAGTTAGTTGTTAATTCAATTAACTCGAGTCTTCTATTATCATGCTGTCGCTCACCAGACAAAATGAACAATAGGATCAGACATTTAAGCATCTCCTAAAAACAAACGTTCCAGCAATTTGGCGTGTCTGTTCTTTCTCAACACAATTTGATTTGATAAAGTGGTTCAGGATAATTGACTTGCTGATTTCCATAACGGATCTTCGGGGCTTGCTACGGCCTATCTCCTCTGAGAAGCTGCTTTGTACATCTATGATGAGACCTAAATATTCCAGAGGTACTTTAAACCATTTATCAGTGGCGTTAATTTTCTCTCAAAAATTGGACTAAGGTACAGATAGAATTCAAAGGCGTCCCATTTTGAAGAGAACACTGGTCCTCAGTTAAAAACGAAAATGAGGAATAAAAACAAGAACGGGAAAGCGCAAATAACCCGTGCAATATCAAAAGTAGCGCTATTATTTTTGGCATCACACCTGGCTGAATTTGGACTTGTGTGGTGACCTTAAGAAACTTAGGAGCTGGTGGCATGTAATTGCTGATTATGAAGTCACCTACAAACCAATGTAGCGCTTTTCAACATACATCAAGTTAAGCAGAAAGTTCACTTTCTGTTTGGTTCTGACTGTATCGACTCTGATAAGGTATGGTTCACTGCATTTATTCATTTTGCATCAGATATCTAATATAAACCACTCTGTTGGCTAGCAAACAAAAACTGCAGCGTGGTCGAAAAAAAGCGAAGCCCGTAGATGCGTTACAGGCGGAAAAAAATCACAGCCCCAACCCCCCAACAACTTTTCAAATAGGAGGTTAAAAAGCTTTGAGATTAAACAGTGGAAACTCGGAAGGAGCAAACCTACAATGCAGCAGCCTAGTTCAACAGAGTTCGCTATTCATCGTTGTACCTTTCACCCACCTGGTTTACATGCCCTGAATTTTACACGGCATCGATCTAAATCATTCCAAATCCTGTCTTTAAATTTTAGGTTAAAAAGACCATTCGCATTCCTTCCTAAACGGATCCACAAGGCAAGCGTGTGTCGAAACATGCCGGGACCTGTTCACTGGCGTGTTCCGCCGTTGCCGCCAACACAGCTTTCTCTTTGTATATAAATGTATAAAATGACATTAACGTCGATATTGCATTAAAACCAATTGGGCCTCTCCTCATAATTCCCCGTTGATAACGAGGGACCTCGACCGAACTGATCAAGAAATATCGCCAACTTGCAAACTCGAAAGTAATTAGCTCTCTCCAGAGTAGCGAAAAAGGGCTGAGGTTTCGAGAGATAAGTTCATCAGAAATTACAGAAACCACACATCGATAGAGATAGGCCCAAAACGAACAGTAAGTAATATGTCTTAGTTACGCCAGACTAGTGTAAGATAACTCCGAGATAAGAACTATAACAGATAAGAACTAAACGCACGATAAATAACCACAAAAAGATCCGCGTACTATCACAGCCGTCATTCTACACTTGAACCAGACCGCTCTGCATCTAGAAGAGTGTGGAAAGAAAGGTGCCGACCTAATGGTGGTTTGCCATCAGTTAGGTGTTTGGAGAAGTCCAGTGTGCCTTAAGACCAGTGTGTCTAGGTGCTGGGTGGTAGAGTGCGTGGTTCTGCACTCTGCTGGACTATTTGAGTGGAGGCAGCGCCTTGAACACAATTCACTGCAAAACTGGAGATCCTGATTGGATTCACACAGTGCTGACTAAACAGAGACTCTGCAGCGCCTCCACAGCAGTGTCAGCTCTTAACATACACCATGACCCCATGCAGAACTGACCCGCAGAAAGTCTCCGCAGTGATCTACGGGACTCGTTCATATCTCCAGTGCCCGTAGTTAGGAAGACCGAAGGAATCAGAGACAGGGTGGCAACTACAAAGAAATAAAAATAAAAGAGAGAGACAGAGCGAGAGAGAGAGAATGTGAAAATGATCGAGTGGAGAAGGGGGAGTTGGAGAATCTTTGAACTCCACTATTAAACACTCCAACTAACACCAGTCTGCCTTCTAGTCGAAGAATGTGATAACTCGAGCTAATATTATAATTAACCGTGTTCAGCAACACACACTAAAAAAGTAAGAAAGAGTTCTATTTTAGCAGAATCAATGATGCCATGATTGAGAAATACTCAATGGACTTTGTCTCCTGCAGTCGATGTGACTTTCTTTAAGGTCTAAATAATTTGAGACGAATGCTTGTTAGGGGATATTATGCAACGTTATGTGGACGCGACCGTTGCCGCAAGTCTGCTGTGCCTGTACTATCTTGTAAATGAAGAAGCGACCCCGCCGCTGGGAGAGGGGGTGGGGGTATAGAGAGAGAGAGATGTCGCACGGTTAAAATAACTGGTTTACCCAGAGGTCAGGTGCGCAGTACAACATTCAGCGTCCTTTCATCAATCTTGGCCCAAGCCGACAAAAATTTGGCCCGGGTTTCACAGAGGACACGAGCTGGGCTCGCTACAAGAAAATTCAGAGTTAAATAAAAGTTTTCTTTTTAAAAAATAAATCATAGCTTCAGCGAAGGCAGTGGTTTGGAGAAACTCGGAAGTGCTGCAAGGTTTCGATTTAATTGAACGAGCCATTTATTTAACTTTATTTGCGCAGACCCCAGTGTTTAAAAAAGAAAACCTTAAAAAGCGTCCAAATTGGGAAGTCTCATCTGTTGGAGTCACCGACAAATTTAACCCTAACCGGGCTTTCTGCCTGCCTGCTATAAACTGGCAGGATTGTGTGATACTGAACAACACAGGAGACAGAATCCCCAAACCGTAAAATAGCTTGTCTTCAAGAGCTTAAAGTGTCTTTGCCTCCCTACTCGAAGGAATGCTAACTTCACAAAAAAGCAACAATGCAGCTATCTCCATTGCCCGCACAAAGCCCGATCGAAACTGTCGCTACACTTACAGAAATATCGATATTCTCGCGCCATCCTATCACTGGTAATGTGGGCATTTAATTCCGACACAAAGTGGTTTGTATTGAGACTGCAATTGGGCAATAGTCGTTTCCAAGACATGGTTTTGATTTCGTTATCAGTTTTGAAAAATCCTCACGTCCAGTCCTGCGAGAGAGTTACAAATCTTTCTGTATCGCGGTATAAGTAGTTTTTTTTCTCTTTTATTAATGCTTTGTCCTGTCTTGCACTCGAACCGTTTGCAAAGGGTTAGTTACACCATCTGGGCGTCAGCGGCCTGACATCTTCACCGCCTTACCAGGAATCCTTCTTTGAACCTTAAAAGTAAGTGATAATTTACAGCCTGAGTTCTTTGCAAAAAAACTGTAAATCGAAAAAAGTGCAAATTAAAACAAACAAATTCGTTCAATAGGCACGTCAATGGTTAAATCGCTTTGATCGAAACCGTGGGATGATCTTACCTCTCGTTGGTTAAAAAATGAATCAGATTGTGTCTATGTGTGATTTATAAATAGGCAAGTCATCTACAATGGCCACCTTTTAAAAGTTTTTACAAGTAGCGTTTAAATGACCTTTTACAACGTCCAAAAACAGCTCAAAGATAAAAGTGATTAGAAAACTCGTCTAGGATTTCGTTGTCAGGAATTTTAAAATAAATATACTTTATATCTCTGATAGAAATAGTTACGAGTTTAGTATATCTAAAGCTCAGCATACATATGTCTACATGTGTATAAATAAGACTCGCAATGTGGTGTCGAGCCTGCAGCGCGGCCAGACAGTTGTTAAGCTGCTTTGAGGTGCACTTGACCGTTCTCTAGACTGTATTTGTGTATTCATTCAGGGTAACGGTAAGTAATTTAGCACTTTTTGTTCATAGCGATTTCCAGTCTGACATGACAAACGTCCTTGTATGAGTTCACTTTGGTAAACGAAGATATATGGTCTATCCTGTAGTTTCTAATCTTTCTGAAGATGAGAGAATTTTCATAAAGCTTTTCAAATACCTTGTTTAGTAAATTGAGCCAAAGTATAATCTTCCAAATCGGAATTACATTGCTAATAATAAAACTGAAGAAATCTACTGGATTTGCTGTGATAACGCTGTAACTGATGTCGTGCAAAGAACAATGATGGGATTACTTTGAAAAAATAATGAATTTTTTTGCCGACGGTGCATATAACCTTTCTCAATCTAATTCTCAGTGTTGACTAGGCTTAAAACGAGTCGCCCAGCAATGAAACGTGGCAGGTTTTATATATATACAAATATATTTTGCGCCGAGTCGGAAGACTGAGAATTTCATTCTACGTTCAGTGTCTGGCTCTTTGCTACAGTCGAGAACGGCTGCTGGCTCGCTGAGCTGCACAGATTGTTGTGCTGCCGCGGTCAACAGAAAGAGTGATGAGGTGACTGCGCTAAACAGAACAAGCTGTGTGTGTGTTCTCTTCTGATAGCAGTGTTAAAGAATGGCACACAGAAATGAACTGCTGGACGCCGTACTGTCTCCCTATTCGAGACCTCTCTCACGTTTTAACAGGGAAGAAAGGAAAACATCAAAACATTTACATTCCCTAATTACTTGGAGTCGGGTCTTAATATAGTTTAATCCGCCTAATATGTCAAAGTCATAGTGATGTTTGTGTATATGCAAAATATACTCCATCAGACATCCCATTAAACCATGCTGGTAACAAATTCTTAACAAATAGATTAAAGGTGTTCATGTGCTTTCAAATGAATGATACTCTAGTTCTACAATGATGATATCATTGCCAATAAAGATGACTTCTTTCTGTTTCTTTGTGCTTTGCTTATTCACCAGGAAGCTCTCAAAAGTTCCAACAGCTCGCCATTTGACCAGGCTGGCATTACAATTTAGCATTACCAGTAGTAGATCTAACTTTTCCGGGCTACTTAAATAGATGACAAATTAGTTTTAAATCCAGCAGCGTACAATTCATTTTCCTCACATAAGTTCTCAAACTTCTGTAACGTAGCCAACGCTGAAAAATAAATGACTGTATCGGATGGGTTCTGTAAACCAACCGTCTTTTCAGCGGTCAATCATTACCTTCCGGTCAGCTGCAGATTCTTACAGAACCGAGTCAAACCGCGCACATTCACTCTCCCCGTGTTCACAGTGATACATATATATTTAAAAATCTGTCCTTAATTTTGAAACCAGTGAAGTACAGTACATATCTCAAAAGTTCATGAATGTGCATTGGCAAGGTAAAATGAGTTTGCTCAAAGTTTCACTGGCTTGTTAGCAAAGTTACCCTATCGAAATGTTCCAGTAATGAATGTCAAACGTGTTTTGCTTTTAGTTCTAGTTTCTTACGTTCAATCGAAGAATTGATGAAACGAGGTTAGTTATGTTGGACAGCACATTCAAAAGAATGCATAATTTGATGAATTAAAAAAAAGACATCGAAAATAGAATCAACCCTGATTGATTGCGAACGAATCAAAGGCGGTGTGGTTTAGGAATAATTTGTAGTCAGAGAGTGAATGGAATATGGTTCCAATCACAGTAATATAAACTTTCGAATGGGGAAAAAAAACTGCCCCGCTCTTTATCAGACACGGCAATCTATATAGAAACGTCGGGTCCACCAAGTATTGAGTAGATACTTCCATCATACTATCCAGACAAGAAGTGACCTTTTTAACATTTGGATAAAGCAAACTCTACGTTTGTCTATGTATGGAGTTCCAAAATACTGAAGGCATAGACAATCCATTGATATTTTTCAGTGAATATTGATCTCTGTGTTGATGTGTTTAGCCCTGAATAGTAAAATAAACGAGTGCGGGTTACACGACCTTTTGCATGAGTTGTTTGACTCAATATCCATTTTGCTATGATTCACGTTCTAGTACGAAACATCATTTTCTTTAACCAGTAATACAATTAACCACAAAGAATTAGCGCTAGAGCTCTCAGACTGATGGTGTGGGAGCATAAAAAAAAGACAATGTTACTTGCCGAAATTCTAATATGGATCTGATCAATGAAGACATATATTGCTCAGTTTCCACATTTTTGTGCGTTACCAAATAATGTGAGCAGCATTAAGCATTTGAACTGAGCAGAATGCAATCTCTATATTAATTTCATTCGCGTCTTCACCCTAACTGGAATGACCATTCCCGACATCATCTTAACATTTAGGATAAAATTCATGTTTAACTGACTAGCGAGAGTACGAAATCCCAGCTTTACGAATGCAGCTGAGGAGTTCGGAGTCAGCATCTCGAATATTTTAAACAATAAGCTGGCTAATTCTTCAAGCTTCAAATTCTTTACTTTTAATGCCTGGGCGATACTTTTTAAAAAAATTATAGAAGTGATTGCGGCATGCCCTTCCTAACCGTTATAATAACCACATCATTAAACAATTGAAGATTCGATTTTGTACATTTCCACAATTACAGGTGCAAAGCAGAAACAGTAAAATAATAGGTCACCATCATCCGGATACTGAGAAAGTTAATTTAACGCGATATTGGTGATAAAGTTTCAAAATAGTATGTAATAAATAAGTATTTTCGGTGCATTGCAGTTAATGAGACTAAATATTACAATTATTGACACTGCTTCTTTCTAAATGTGATATGCAGTTCACACGTGTGGATTCTTCATTTTACGCCCTATAGTATAGGACTATTATTCTATATATACATTAATTTCTGTTATCTATTTACAAGTGTATTCGGAATGATATACGTGATCGCACTCCCAGTCTGTTCTTCACACAAAATAAAACACGCTCTGGTTTACATGTGAAGGGTCACTGAAGCGTGGAGTGGAGATGCTACTTGAGAGATCTGATGCCTGATTCCAATTTCTGTTTTTAAATTTCCCAAGTAGATGTCAAATCTTTAAATTCATGAATATTATTTATGAAGTCGCCACTTAAAAGCAGCAAAGTGAATCAAACCTTCGTGACCACTAATACTTTAGCGCTAACTGCATTTTATAATTCGCCATTATCTATGTATACATGTATTCATTTTGCGTTCTAGCAAACATTCGTTACAAAAGAGCACGAATCATCAGTAAATTATTTAGGAATGTCGTTAACAAAGACTATAAATATAGCTACTAATACAGACAGGGCGAAATTGATACCAATGTGAATCGAAAATCTGTGAAGTATCTGTAACCTCAGCTGAAATTGCCTCCACTGCAAGTGTATAATTTTTAAACATGCTGCTTGGCCTGCTGTGTTCATCCAGCCCCACACTTTGTTATTTTTGGATTCTCCAGCATCTGCAGTTCCCATTATCTCTAAATATTCAGGCGTATTATTTTACCAATATATTGTTGCACGGCAATCAATCATATAATACTTTTTTTTAAAAAAAGGATGAATAGTTATATTTGGAAAAACCTGGTGAAATAATTGACAGGTGCAAACTGAATACATTTGGGCTCTCCTCTTAGTACCAATTGCCACAATTCCAAGTTGTATGGTGGTTATTGAGTAAAATTGAAACAGTTGGACGGAAAGCTAGTGCATTTCTTACTGCTCGGATACGAGTTTGTAGTCTATTCATATACCGTGTACATTGTTTTATTGGCTGCTCTCCATGAACGAGTCAATGTCCTCTTCCCTGGTTACATTTCAGTAGACCCAGAGCTTTGATTTAACATTTCCTTCGTGTGAGGAAGTGTTATCACGTCTTTTAGATTTTTTTTATAACACGCCCTTCATTTTTTTTATGCCTTGCAATGCACAGCTAATCCAAATATATTCAAGTAAACGGGACACCGTATCTTCCCATGGCTTACGGAAGGTAAACACGGAGAAGGAACAAAGATAGAATTGGCGCTAGTACTGTCATAGGTCATCTTATCTTTCCATTATTCTCACTCCAGATATAAACCAAACAGCCAATGTCTGCCATGCGAAATAATCCTTCCAACCGAGTATCCTTTTGATCCTTTGTCTTAATTTTTTGGTTAAGTACATTCCTATCTGACTTACAGAAAGTCAGTCTTTCTGTACGACAATCAGAACGTGTTCTACTCTTTTTCGTTGAGTCCTTGCGCAGAATATTAGATTTTTTTAAAAAGCAGTCTCTGTAACTGATAGTTGTGACCTCTGGCTTGTGTCGTTGTTCTACAGGATGACCAAATCCTGGGTGGAAGGAAAATTCCAATTTGATAACATTTCCTATGTTTCATTGTCAGAAAGTTGCCTGATGTTGCTTGATTTAGAAGGGGATTATGTGGAGTCCAGTGCATAATCCAAATATTGTTTACAGTCTGGAGCTATAGACGTAAACTATTGACCCAAGAGTTGTAGATACACCAGTGAATGCACATAGTCACTGACTAGAGACAGAATTCATGCTGAACATTGGACACTTCTGAAGTTAATGACAAGGGAACTTCACAATTAGTAGTTCATCTAGACTTATTAATATCAAAACTATACTTAATAGTTGTAATGTATTGTTGTCTTATATTTATTTTAAATGAGGTATTTGTTTCCATCTATTTCCACAAGCAATAGAGGTTTAATATTAACAGCCAACTTGTGCATTGCAACTTACTAATGCTACAGACTGCTTACTACAATTGTCAGTCCAGAGGCAATTTGAACACTGCCTTATATCTCAATTGCTAATCAACATTTAGGATTTCTATTAATAAAGAGATTAAACTTGAATTTTTAATGAAAGTTTCATGACGTTCTAATGGAAAATCATGTTTAAATCAGGCTTGTTTCATGTTCTGGATTTTATTAATCTTCAAATAAATAAATAATGCAAAGTATACTGTTCTGTCTTTGCTTGTTTAGCAATTAATCAGTAATTCTTTATCTATATACATAAAATCATAAATTCAACCTATGTGAGACACAAAAGTGATGTTACCATCTGTAGTAGACCAGCTTATTCTTCATTAAAATGAAGATATTTCAGTTTCATATCCATGTAAATATTGAAACGTAGAAAATAGCAGCATAAGTAGAGCAAGCATATGATAATACCTTGGAATAAAGTTATCAAGCCTGCCCTCCCGTTGAAGTTTTGCAAATAGTATGAGGCCATCTAAATAAAATTGTATTTATCTCATTTTAATTTCGCACCAACTTCAGAAATCTGCATACAGTGCAGCCTGAATTTTTACATTACTTTTTAATATTTTTGAGTTGTCAGATTGCTTTTATGTACATTTAAAATATAACAAGCACTCAGACTGTAATGTTTACAAAGACATCTTTCCAAAATATGCATTTTTTTCTGACTAGAGGTTGTTGTGGAATTGGCAGTATAAAATAATATTGTAAAGATCCTACAAGGTCTTAAGTTTCTCATATGTCATGTAATTTTTATTTTCTTGTGGCCACAGTACAATATGCAACTAGAAGTCAGGTTTACTCAGAAAAACGCCTACTTCATTTTTATGTGTGAACTTTGATGTCAGATAGCTGTAGCCAATTCAGAAACAAAAATTTAGATTAGTTTATGTATACATTTAGAATCATAAAGTCTTACAGTATGGAAACAGACTCTTCAGTCCAATTCATCCATGCCAACTGGTTTCCTAAACTAAACTAGGCCCATTAGCTTGCATTTAGCCCATAGCCCTCTAAATCTTTCCTGTTCAAGTACCTCTCCAAATGTCTTTTAAATATTGTGATTGTACTCGACTCTATTACTTACTCATGTAGCTCATTCCATAAATGGTCCATGCTCAGGTCCCTTTTAAATATTTCCCCTGTTAACTTAAAATGATGTTGTCTAGTTTTGGACACTCCTACCTTGGTGAAAAGATCAATGCTAACCACCTTATCTATCCTTCTCATGATTCTATAAACCTCTATAAGGTCACCCCTCAGCCTCCTATGCTCCACAGAAAATAGCCCCAGTCTATCCAGCCTCTCCTTATAACTCAAACCCACTAGTCTTTGTAACACCCTTATAAATCTTTCCCGCACCCCTTCCATTTAATAATGGCCTTCCTATAGCAGGGCAGCCAAAATTGTGAGCGTACTCCAAATGTGGCCTCACCAACGTCTTGTACAGTCACAACATGATGTCCAAACTCTTATATTCAATAGGTTGGCCAATGATGAAAAGTAAGGCCTGGCCTTTTTCGTCACCTTGCCTATCTGTGATGCCACTTTCAAGCAACTATGATTCCAAAACCCAAGTCTCTGTGTTCAACAACAGTCCCCACAGTCTTATCATTAACTGTGTAAATCCTGTCCTGGTTTATCTTACCAAAATGTAACAACCGCGCATTTACTGAATTAAACCTCATTTGCCACTCCTCAGCCCATTGGCTGATTAAGATTTCATTGTCCTTCATTGGTAGTTTTTGGAAAATATGTTTGGATACCTTTTATCTCTGTCAGTAATTCTTGGTTTCGATTGAGGTACCCAATGTGCTAATGCATCTGTTCATCTATCCAGTAACAGATTAGTAAATTTGTTTGGCAGTTTGTCCAATAATTGTTCAGTGAAATTTTCCTTCTCTATGAAGGTTCACAAAGATCATGGTTTAAGTGTGTGATATAACTGATCTGTAAATGAACAATGACAAGACACCCCAGTTCAATTCTTAAATTTAGTTGCCTAATCACTGGGCAAGCAAAGGTGCAGTTTGTAATATGGAGCGTCGACATGCCTATGGACTGAAATGTTGAGCTTGTAACAAATAGGAGGAATGAAAGCCAAAAATGGAGCAGAGACACCAATGTCAAATTAGTAGTGGCTGCACAACAATGTCAACAGTGAAAATTAGCAGTGGATTCAGGCCAGAGTGTTAAATGCAAATAACTTTTCTATTTTATGCTTCAGTTTCAAATATTTCGTTTTTTTGGATCAGGAAATGAGTGCAATGGAATTGCTTTAATCAGCTGACTTTTATTTTTGCTCAGATCAGGTCCATGTTTTCTGGGGTAAATACCCACTGACTCAAACCTTTTGAGGTGCCAGCTGTATTCACTTACATAGCTGTATGAAAATAAAGGAGTGAACGTGGCCTTTGTGCAATGGGTGGCAACTTTTCAATTTGGCGTAAGTTTCTTACATTCTTGAGAGTCAAAATGTTAAAGTATAAAATTTCTGACATTGCATTAATCTATTGAGAACCAAAAGCCAAATGTTTGGCTTCTTCAAATTTTTGATGTTAGCTAAGGACATTTTTAAGGTTTTGGGTTTCACATCAATGTATGACAAAATGTGAAATATGCATTCTGCTTTGTATTTGCAATAGTGTTGATTGAATTTATTTATGAACTTCTAAACTGAACCACCATGCCAGTGTCATAACTATCTCAATATAATTCTTTCGAATATCTATATCATTGTGGTCAGTGAAATTAGATAATCAATTTTAATTGTGATTTTCACATGTGGCTTAGTTTTTATCTTTAGAGGATTTTTTATGCTAATCAAGGTGAGGTAAATTATTGCAGCAAAATTTTCTCTTATTGCAATAAACCTTTCAGCTCATTCAAATGCAGCCCACAACCATATTGTTATTGCAGCCTCCAAAGTCCATCTTACTGCAGCAGTGTGAGATTTTCCATTTCCATCCAAATAGTGCTTCTGAGTGAGGCTATGAATTTATTCATAAGTTGTGAGAAGTTTCTTGGTCTGGGTCCATGTCCCTTAGGAATTGGTGGCCAAAATCATTTCATAAACGTTCCTGGCAGGTTTGAGAGCCAGAAACTTCCATTCCATTAGTTTGGATTAAATTTAAACTGAACTCTTGAGAATGAAAGCCAAAGTCATAACAAAGTGTACCTTACAAGAAGTCTTTCAAAAACATTCCCGATTAATTCAAGAGTTATTTTGTTTCATTAGAACTAAAGAAATTTTCTACCTATTATTTCTAGTAGAAGTTTGGATTATTTTAATGGAAATGAGAAATAATTGAGACGAGTCAGTGCTATTATCTACCATTTTTATGTCATGGGAAATTGTGTCTCACTTGATTGAGTTTTTTGAAGAAGTAATGAAGAGGATTGATGGCATGTGACAAGGTTCCTCATGGTAGACTGGTTAGCAAGGTTAGATTACATGGAATACAGGGAGAGCTAGCCATTTGGCCACACAGCTGGCTCAAAGGTAAAAGACAGAAGGTGGTGGTGGAGGTTTGCTTTTCAGACTGGAGGCTAGTAACCAGTGGTGTGGCATAAGGATCAGTGCTCAGATCACTGCTCTTTGTTATTTATATAAATGATTTGGATGTGAATAGAGCAGGTATGGTTAGTAAGTTTGCAGATAACACCAGACTTGGAGGTGTAGTTGTCAGCAAAGAAGGTTACCTCAGAGCACAATGGGATCTTGATCAGATGGGCCAATGGACTAAGGATTGGCAGATGAAGTTTAATTTAAATAAATGTGAGGTGCTGCATTTTGGAAAGGCAAATCAGGGCAGGACTTATGCACTCAATGTAAGGTAAGATCCTGGGGAGTGTTGCTGATCACAGAGACCTTGGAGTGCAGGCTCATAGTTCCTTGAAAGTGGAGTCACAGGTAGATAGGATAGTGAAGAAGGTGCTTGGTATGCTTGCCTTTATTGGTCAGTGCATTGAGCATAGAAGTTAGGAGGTTGTGTTGTGGCTTTGCAGTAGATTGGTTAGGCCACTTTTGGAATATTGTGTGCAATTCTAGTCTCCCTGCTTTAGGAAGATGTTGTAAAACTTGAAAGGGTTCAGAAAAGAAGTAGAAGGATGTTGCCATAGTTGGAGTGTTTGAGCTATTGGATGAGGCTGAATAGGCTGGGGCTATTTTCCCTGCAGCATTGGACACTGAGGAGTTGCCTTATAAAGGTTTAGAAGATCATGGAAGGGCATGGATAGGGTAAATAGATAAGGCCTTTTTCTTGGGATGGGGGCGTCTAAAACTAGAGGGCATAGGTTTAAGATTAGAGGGGAAAGATTTAAAAGGGACCTTAGAGACAACATTTTCATGCAGAGAGTGTTGCATGTATGGAATGATTGCCAGACGCAGAGGTGGAGGCAGATACAATTACAACATTTAAAAATGCATCTGGATGGGGATATGAAGAGGAGGGGTAAGAAGGATGTGGGCCAAATGCTGGCAAATCGGACTAGATTTATCAACGATATCAGGTCGGCATGGACAAGTTGGACCAAAGGATCCGCTTCTGTGCTATACATCTCTATGACTCTATTACTCTATGTTAAGGCCAACTGATGTCTATGCACCCCTGCGAAAGTGGCAGCGTAACTTGAGATACAGGTCAACAACCTGGATCACATTGAAACCAGGAAACATGAAACTCAAATAGTTTGAGTATGTAGGTTTAAAACCTTTGACAGCACAATAAATTGGTTAGGCCACTTTTGGAACGTTGTGTGCAATTCCGGTCTCCCTGCTATGGAAGGATGTTGGAACTTGAAAGGATTCAGAAAAGAATTACAAGAATGTTGCCAGGGTTGGAGAGTTTGGGCTATAGGGAGAGGCTGAATAGGCTGGGGCTGTTTTCCCTCAAGTGTTGAAGGCTGAGGGGTTACCTTATAAAGATTTATAAAATCATGGAAGGGCGTGGATTGGGTAAATAGATAAGGTCATTTTCTTGGGATAGGAGAGTCTAAAACTAGAGAGCATAGGTTTAAGGTTAGAGGGGAAAGATTTAAAAGGGACCTAGGAGACCACGTTTTCATGCCCAGTGGATGTAACAGAATTCCAGCCTGGCATGATATAATTTTTGTGGGGTCACATATGGAGGATATGGCTATTCACTGGAATGATAAAGAAAGCATTTCATGTGCAAATGCGATCGTTTTCACAGCAACAGAAATTATGTTCACTGCGTATTACTGTAGAAGACTGCTCACAAGATTGCTAAGCATTTTAACTTTGAGAGGATCTATTAATTCCGAACCTGCCCCATTACCTACAATCATTTCCATAAAAAGTTACAATTCTGCCCTGTCTTGGCTTATGTGCAATTAATTCATTCACTGTGCCTTTATTATCCTTGACTTCACCTGGACAACTCTGTATTAATCCTACATCAATCAAAACTATGTTGCCCATAGCCTAACTTGCATTAGTGTTCATCACCTGTCACCCCTTCCTCACCTGCTTAAATTGGTTGCAAACCTTGCAACATTTGGTCACAGGCTATGCCAATGTCTGTGGCAGAATCAGACAAGGAGCCTGGCAAGGCCGATATTGCTTCATCTGTTATATTTTTTATAAACTAGGTAGCAAGAGAAGGCTTTCGATATGCAGCAGTAAGTCGCCAACTAGGGGGGAGACAGGTTTTATTTGTTAAATGCCTTGTTAACAACTCAACTCACGTCAAAAATGTTCAGCTTTCTATCTTCCTAAATTCGCCAAACAAGCTAGATGTTGATAAAACTAGATGTGGAAACCAGATTGAGTGCCTGGCAGACACGCTACAGTTGATCAAACCTCAGCAGGGGCACGTTCCACAGGCACAAGATGCAAGCATGCGTCATCCACAGCTATTGTCATCTGGCATTTGCTGAGGCAACATGGTAATCATGGAAGCTGTTAAAACACTGGCAGGGGAGTGTGGAAGCTCAGATTTGCATTGCAGGATGCAAGGGCAAATAATATTGGAAGTTTGCAGAAGGGGCACTTTCCATGCACCAATAGTGTTGCAGCTAAAACATTGGATCTGCTTTGTCTTCGAGCTGTTCTCTTACACTCTTAAAACTGCTCACTTCCGGCCTACCTGCTTCCTCATCCAAACGTTCCTGAAATAAGGTGCAAGTACCTGACTATACAGCCCTCTCAGCCAGCATGTTCCATATTTTGACCACCCTCTGGGTGAAAACATTTTTTGTCAGATCTCCTCTAAACCACTTACTCCCAATCTTAGACTTACACCCTTTGGTCTTAGACATCTCTGCAATAGGGAAAAGATTCTCACAATCTACTCGATCAATGTGTCTCATAATTTTGTATACCATAATCAGATGCCCCCTCAGCCTCTTCTGCAACAAGGAGCATAAATCCAGCCTATCCAGTCTCTCTTCATAACTGAGATTTTTCATCCCAGGCAAATTATTGGTAAATCTGCATCCCCTCCAGTGCAGTCACATCCTTCTGATACTATGATACTGTGGTGACTGGAACTACACATAGTATTCTACCTGTCACCTAACCAATGTTTTATTAATTTGTAACAAGTCTTCTTTGCTCCTATATTCTACACCCTGGTAATGAAGGAAAGCAACCCATCGGCTTTCTTCACTTGCCTGTCTACCTGTTGCCAACAACCTCAGAGATCTGTGGATTATGTACGCCAAGGTGCCTTTGATCCTCAATACTCTCTAGGGATCTACCATTCATTGTGGGTAAAATTTCCTTATTTGAGTTACTAAAAGGCATCACCTTGCACTTAGCTTGCACTTAAATCCCAATTTCAATTGCTCTGACCACTTCACCAGCTAATCAATATCAGACTGTAGCCTGAGCCAATCCTTCACCCCATCAACAGCACCATCAATTTCCTTGTGATGTGCAAACGTACTAATTATACCTTCTACTTTCATATTCAAAGCATTCATCTACATGACCAACAGCAAGTGTCGGAGCACTGATGCCTGTGGTACATTTGTAATCACTGGCTTCCAATCACAAAAACACCCCACCATCACCCTTTACCTCCTATTTGTAAACAAACTTAGAATCCAGTTTGCAAACTTGCCTTGAAGCCCATGCGCTTTTACATTTTGGACTTCCATTTGGGACCTTGTCAAAGGATTCACTGAATTCCATGTAAATCACATAAATTGCACTCCCTTCATCTATATATGCTCACCTTTTCAAAAAAGTTAATTCAATTCGCCAAACAAATCCATGCTGACTAATCCTGTCCCTCAAAACTTTCTCCAGTAATTTTTTCTACCAATGATATCAGACTAACTGGCCTGTAATTCCTTGGCCTATCCCTGCTGCCTCTCTTGAACAAATAAGCCATATTATCTATCGTGCAGTCATCTGGTGCTTCCCCTGTGACCAGTGAAGTATTAAACATATCATCCACAACCCAGCAATCGCCTCCCTTGCCTCCAATAGCAGCCTGGGATACATCTCATCAGGCCCTGGGAATTTATGTATTATTATGCCCACTAAATCATCTAATATATCCCAAAAGCCTTATAACCCTACTCCCTCCTCGTTAATCTTAACTTCAGAACCTCACCAACTTCAAATGAAATCCAACTACATGAAATCCCAACTACAATGCCTTTCTCCTTTGTGAATACAGATGAGAAGCATTCATTTAAGACCTCACCAAAATCCTCAGTCTCCAAGCCCCTCTGATTTTCTCTGGTGATCTTCTTACTCTTAATAAACTCATTAAAAAAGACTTTACGTTTTCCTTAGTCCTTACTCCTATCTGCCAAAGATATTTCAAGACTCCTTTTGCCCTCCAGTTTTATTTTTGAAGCAATCCTCTACAGTCTCTGTATTTTTGAAGGGACTTTCCTGTTTATAATGTGCTGTACCTGACATACCATGCTTTCTTTTTCGTTATCAAACTCACGACATCCTAGACATGCAGGATATCCTGGACTTACTACCCTTTCCTTCACTCTTAGAGGAACACACTGACCCTGAATTCTCACTATTCTATTTTTTAAAAGAATCCTGCTTTCCAAATGTAGACTTACTTGCAAGTAACTGCTCCCAGTCTATGTTAACCAGACCGTTTAATGCTATTGAAATTGACTTTCCTCCAGTTTAGACACTTAAATTCTGCAGTATCTTATCCCTCTCCATAATGTCTTTGAAATTTACTGGGTTATGGTTATTCTCCAAAAATGCCCAGCCATTGAAACTTCAATCACTTGACCATTCATTCCCTAGGTTTAGATCTAGCACGGCCCAGTCTCAAGGAGGACTATCAATATAGTGGTACAAAAGGCTGTCCTTGATGGACTTTTAAAATCCCATCCGATCTAATCCTTTCACGCTAAACTTATGCCAGCTATTGGTAGCAAAGTTGAAATCCCCTAAAACTATAACCTAATTTCTCTTGCAACTTCCTGTGATTTGCATAGTTATCTGCTCCCCCATCTCCCTCTGACTGTTGGGAGGCCTGTGGTAAAATCCCAGAAAAGTAATCACCCCTTTCTTTTTGTTTATAATCACTATCTGGATGGCCTCAAATGAAGATCCATCCAGGACATTGTCCCTCAATACTGCAGTGATGGTTTCCTTTACCTATAATGCAATGCCCCCACCTCTCTTACTTACCCCACTATTGCACCTGAAATGTCTGCCCCTGGAATGTTAAGCTGCCACTCTTGCCCTTCCTTCAATCATCTGTCAGATGAGAAGCTAAACTGAGATTCTGCCTTCCCGTAAAAAAATCCCATGGCACTTTAAAAAAAACAGCCGGAGAGTTTACTGAATACTTATCCATCATTCTACAAGACAAAAATAGTTTATTTTAATTATTTTGTTGCCATTTCTCAGGATGAAAATTGAAAATCACATTTATCGATATGTGAGTGACTGCACTTCAAAAGTGTTTCGGACTTTGGGAAATTGTGAAGTCACCAAATGGAATTAGAATTAGCTTTATTGTCACGTCTACTCAAGTACAGACGACAGGAGTTCACTGAAAAGTTCACATTGTCGCCCTTCACGCACGACCTTAGATACAAAGTACATAAGTACAAATCTTAGATACAAAATAGGGAAATAAAATAAAGTTGCATTACTTTATAGAGATTCATAGTATAAGTGCAAGTTCAGTGTTCCTTATGGTGCCCATGAGTCAGAATGACAATTTGATGCCAGCTAAATGCTGTCATTGACTCAACTAAGAACTGAAGGAAATTCAAACGCAACAACTAGAGTTATAGCAAATTGTATTGAGTTATTGCAGCATCCAGTGTCCTGCCTACCAGTATTAAACTTACTTTAGCTTTGGTTTAGTTCCATAGAGTCATTTACAGAAGCCAATTTATTTTCTTTACAACTTTGCAGGGAAATTCCAAACATTAGATACACCATCATAAAATATATTATTTAATGGTAGTTTCTGTATGATGTCTGAACTGTTAAAAAAATTCTGTCATTCCTGGATTAACCTTTGCATGATAAACATCAGTTAGTGAAGATGAGGGGCCTCTTTCTTAATTTCTCACTGGCATTTTTTTTATTCTCTGATGGGATGTAGCCGTTATGGTCAGCATTTAATACCCATCCCTTGCTACCCTCGCAAAGGTGGTGGTGATCAGACTTCTTGAAATGCTGTAGTCCACGTACTGTGGGTAAGCCTATAATACCATTAGGGAGAAAGCTCCAGGATTTCACTCAGTGATACTGAAGTAACAGCAATATACTTCCAAGTCAGGATGGTGAGTAGCTTGGAGGGGAACTTTCCCATATATCTGTTGCTCTTATGCCATGTGTCCACATCTTTACCAAATGAACATGACTTAAACATGTAATTTCCTTTTTATGTTGTTGAAATGTGAGTTTTATAAAACTATAGTTAACAAAAAGTAAATTAAATATTAAAAGGAAACCTTCTCAGGATATGAGTGTCACTGGCAAGGGAGCACTTATTGTGCATCAATGATTGATGCTGATTAGGAGGTAAATGGACCTTCTTCAGTAGTTGCAGTCTTGTAAGGAGTGTATTCCATGTTAAGTAGCAAGTCCCAAGGTTTTGTTGAGCCAGTATCCAGGTTGAAAGCAATGATATTTTTGCGAGTCAGATTGGCATAATACACCCAATGCCTTTGTCTTTCTAAGTGTTGGAGGTTCTGCAATAGATAATATGCATTGCAGTCAAAGTATACCACATTGTTCGGCAAAGTGAACGCTTCATCTGGTTAGTTGGGTGTTATAGGGACAGTGAGATTTCCCACAGGGGTGTTCACTAGCGCAGTGGGAGGGTTTTAAACTCGTGCAGCAGCAACACGGGAACCTGAGTGGGGAAACAGGAGTGCAGGAAACAAAGATGGAAATGAAAGCTGGATAAAGGGTGAAACCAAAAATAGAAAGTGGAAGAAACAAGGGCCCCAGCAGCAAAATCACAGACTGGTTAGAATAGCACCCACGGAAGGGAAAATCCTGAAGCCTGTTATAATGTATGCAGTACAGGCCATTTAGACAATGCTAATGGAATTATATAAAGTCAGTGTAAATTTATGAAAGGAAAGTCATGTTTGACAAATCTACTGTAGTTTGGCACAGAAGTAACTACTAGATAGATGAGTCAAAACCTGCAAATTTGGTGCATTTGGATTTTCAGAAGGCTTTCGATTAAATCCCACATAAGAGGTTAGTGTGCAAACTCAAAGGACATGATTGTAATATACTAATGTAGCTCGAAAATTGGTTAACATACAGGAAATTGTGAGTAACAACGAATGGATTTTTACCGGAGTGGAATGCATTGATATGTTGGGTACCAAGGATTCTCGCTATTCACAAAATGCATCAACAATTTGGATGAGGGAATCAAAAGTAATATTTCCAAGACATTTTTCCATCTCCACCCCTGTCTGCTTTCCGGAGAAACCACTCTCTCCATGACTCCCTTGTTCGCTCCACACTGCCCTCAAACCCCACCACACCCGGCACCTTCCCCTGCAACCGCAGGAAATGCTACGCTTGCCCGCACTCACCTGCACATCTGCCAATGTGGTATACTGCATCCACTGTACCGGTGTGGCTTCCTCTACATTGGGGACACCAAGCAGAGGCTTGGGGACCGCTTTGCAGAACACCTCCGCTCGGTTCGCAATAAACAACTGCACCTCCCAGTCGCAAACCATTTTCACTCCACCTCCCATTCTTTAGATGACATGTCCATCATGGGCCTCCTGCAGTGCCACAATGATCCCACCCGAAGGTTGCAGGAACAGCAACTCCTATTCCGCTTGGGAACCCTGCAGCCCAATGGTATCAATGTGGACTTCACCAGCTTCAAAATCTCCCCTTCCCCCACCGCATCCCAAAACCAGTCCAGTTCGTCCCCTCCCCCCACTGCACCACACAACCAGCCCAGCTCTTCCACTCCACCCACTGCATCCCAAGACCAGTCCAACCTGTCTCTGCCTCCCTAACCTGTTCTTCCTCTCACCCATCCCTTCCTCCCACCCCAAGCCGCACCTCCATCTCCTACCTACCAAACTCATCCCGCCTCCTTGACCTGTCCATCTTCCCTGGACTGACCTATCCCCTCCCTACCTCCCCACCTATACTCTCCTCTCCACCTATCTTCTTTTCTCTCCATCTTCAGTCCGCCTCCCCCTCTCTACCTATTTATTCCAGAACCCTCACCCCATCCCCCTCTCTGATGAAGGGTCTCGGCCCGAAACGTCAGCTTTTGTGCTCCTGAGATGCTGCTGAGCCTGCTGTGTTCATCCAGCCTCACATTGCATTATCCTAGATGTAGTGATGATGTTTACCCTGACCGGGAGATCCAGAAGAAGGGGTTATGGTCCCAGGATATGTTGTTGGCATTTAAGACTGAAATGAGGAGAGCGGTGAACCTAAGAAAACCTTGAGGCCAAATTATTGAATATAGTTAAAAAAGAAATAGATAGGTTTCTAGACACTAAACACATCAAGGGGGTTGGGGAAAGAACGGGCATAAAGTATTGACGTAGAGGATCAGACACAATCATATTGAATGGTGGAGTGGGCTCATTTGTGGAATAATCTATTACTGCTCCAATTTTTATTCTTTTTTATGTTTCAATGACCTTACATAAATGTCTACATGAAAAAATACAATTGAATATAAATTCTTAAAAATTTCTTTTCTGCCAAATTATGGAAAAGTCATAAACATGTTTTGAAATGAATGTTTACAATTTTTCTGGAACCATTACAGAGAAAGATAAAATAGAATGATGAAGTAATTTCAACAACGATTGGGGGTACAAGAACATCAAACATATCGGCCTAAAAGCTGTCACTCTTTAATGCCTTTATTTGATCATGCATGTGCGCTCGCCTGAAGTTGCTGTTGTATTTGCTCTAAGTGTTGGCAAGCACAAAGTCTCTCTACTATTTTGATGGCAACATTGATGCTATTAATTTCTCTCCTTTGAATTCTTGCCACGAGTTAGGAATAGGAACATGCGCTGGCTGGCAGTCTGTTAAAACATTGCACCACAAAGGTTGTCATCAACCATATGTTAATTGTACACTAATTGGGTATTTGATTATATTTGGGAAGTGGGTATTAACTGGGGATTCACCTGTGCTCATGGACAGAAACTCTGCAAGTGGAAAGCTTGTAAGCATATGAATACTGGATTCCAACTCCATCTTTCATCACCTAGCTATCTGCTGCAACACATGTAACATTTAGCATGAGTTGTCCAATGGGCTTCATTAATGGGCTATTTATCACAAGCATTATGACAAATAATATAGAATAGAAAGGAAAACCTTGTACTTACATCATTTTAAAGTCACAATCTCAGAACAGCTTAAAGCACTTTGCAACCATCAATTGTGAAAACAATGTGGAGAATTATTTCATATTCTTTGTTTTCTACACATTAAAATTCATATTATAATGGCTTCAAATTATTCTCAGAGTTTTTACACCTTTAAAATTCAGAGTTTCTTGTTAGTTTACAACTATCAAGATATTTAGCGTTCATAGCTGGAGTTATTTCTAATTCTATCCCACTTTAAACTTATTTTCCTATGGATTTTGTTACCTTTGCGATTCCTACATTTTCATGTTACAGCAGGTATGCTTTTCATTTCAATTTCTGCAAGTTTCTCTTAACTTGAATATCAAAGATTTGCAAAAGTATATTTTTCTCACAGGCTATTTAATGAAAACTTATGTGTGAAGCTGTGTCTTTTTGCTTGATCCATTAAGATGACACAAAAAAACAAATTTCCAGATGACTCCTTGTTTTAAAGAGACACAACCAATAAAATAATTTATCACAAATTTGAATTTAAGGGGAGCAAAATAACTCAATTGACTATCAGACACACAATTCCCTGTAGTGACCACTAGTTAAGAAGGCCTCAAACAGGGTTCCCGAGCAGTTCATTTTTGCAGTGTTTGAAGGTTTCAATTTAAAAAGAAGCTGATACTTGAGTTCCAGTTGAATTTCAGCTGTTAGACTGGATGGTGTGGAGAAATGCTGACAATCTCTACCTAATTTTCAAATTCTTAAGCAACCATGGAACAAAGTCTGCTTTATTTTTTCTGAACTATTCCATGAATTGAATCTCACCACTCCTTCCCGGTTTCTGGTGAAGGGTCTAGGCCACACTTTGTTAACTCCTTCCCAATTCACTGATACAATTTTCAAACAAAAGAGTGAAAAGGGGTGACTTTCTTAAATTTAATTGAAGCTTAAGCTTTTTTAAAACTCTTCTTAGTATTTAGCAAGGTACTGGTTGGGATGTTAAATGCTGGGGTAATTTTGAGTACTTAGCCATAAATGCTTCTTCTTGCTTTTGGAATCTATTACAGACATGACAAAGTTTACTCTAAATTGTTGCCCATCATAGGTCTTAGTTGAGATAATAGGTTGTGGAGCTGGATGAACACAGCAGGCCAAGCAGCATCTTAGGAGCAGGAAAACTGACGTTTCGGGCCTAGACCCTGGTCTTAGTTGTGTGACTTCTCTCTAAATTATTGAAAACTCTCAACGTTTCTGATTATTTAATTACAATTTTCACTCATCTTAAAACATATGGAGGCATAGGAGCAAAATAGTAATTGCAGGCAAAACTCAGCAGATCCAGAAGCATCCATGTGAAGAAAGCAAAGTTAATGTTTCAAGTCTGGTGGTTCGTCATCAGGACAAAGAAATGGTCTGTTCTGATTCAAATAGCATTAGCATCTTCTTATCTTCTTTTAGTCTAAAATAAAATATATCTTACTCCTACTAATATTAAACATCATAAACATAAATAAGATAAAGGGCACAAGGAATTGGATACAAAACCTTATTAGTGACAGGTCGGTAAAGATTAGGATCTGGATCAATTGAAGAATGTTTCACAAAGTTATATTCTGATAAGGGCTGAGTACATAAAGGCCTTAAGAAATGCTGGACTACTTTCAGATTGCTCCACTTCTTCCAGGAACTCTGCACGAAGTCATAGGAATTTTAGGTTATAGAGAAATTCAGCTGGAACAAAACATGGTGAAAGATGTGGTCAAATAAAATACTATGTGTCATTTGAGGTATCTGTAGGGTGGGAGGTTTCTACATTTTAAGTTATGATCCATGCCCAATATGCGCTAGATACATCAAATATTTCACATGTGTAGTTTACTTCAATTTTTGGTTCATTCCTCTGTTGCTAAAGCACTGGTTCTACAGAAGTTTGGTTAGTTTGAATTTAAATTACTCATTACAGCTTGGCTGCCAGGATTTAGGAGAATGTGGACGTTGTATTAAATACTGGATAATTTTTAACAGACTATGAGGACATTTCTGCTGGATCTGGTGCCTATTTTGGGTTTTTATTTCCCTGTGAACAGACTGCAGGCATCATTAAATCAGTCTTTCCTTGAAAGTTTCTAACCTAAACAAAACATTCGGGAACTCATGTATATCGACGTATCTCTAATCATAGACTTAATGGTTTTAGTACAACACTATTGGCAATTCCTTAAAAGAGATTAGAACGGAGGACCTAATTTAAATAACACATCGTATTGTTAAAAGCATCCAGCATGCTCCTGATTATAAAATGAATCTTTTACTGTTTACATCGGGTAGATTGGCAAATATTCATTTCAATGCATTTTCCAAGATCTGCAAATAAAATTAATCATACTATCAATGCAAAATCACAAAAATCAGACGTCTATAGCAATAATTGGAAATAGGTATAGTTTTGCACGATATAGATAGCAAATATATTGCAAATTATCCACACTATACCTGAGTGAAATAATTATTTGAGAAGTATAAACATTTTGTTACCATAGTAATTTAGCTGCAATTCATGAAAAAAAATTGTGTGACATAAAAAAGCAACCAATATATAAGGAAGAATAGGAACATTTTCTCAGCTTATTTCCCTTCCGTCTGCTCCTGTTTCTATAACTCCTGGGGACTTCCAGATAAGGCTTGCAAGTTTACCAAGGATAGTGTTCAGAATGACAGTTCAAGTGACAAATGGAAGCAAATTGATTGGTAGCAACATCTTCTTGCACTGAGTTTAAGGAACACTGTTGATGATTCCTTGTAGTCTTCCTGGATCTTATATACCTCTAATTTCACTCCCATCTCTTCTGCTGCTACATTTGTTAATCCACATCAGCACTAACAATTCCTGTTAGCTGCAGGTAAGTTGCCACTTGCTGATGGAATTCTGGACTGGGACAGTATAAATGTCTCAACACAGATGTTGGGTCAATGTCATAACAAGATCGAGACAGCAGGCCAAAGTCCAATACCAACCCAATATGTCAAATGTAAAATCAGGACAACTCTGTCCTAATCATCAATGCTCTTTTGTAAGAAAACATCTCTGCAAAACATAGTTTATTTTAAGACAAACTACTCAGCAAGAAACTGACAGGATTGGCATGCCTGTCTGGTATACCCGTCAGTGAATGGACAATGAAACTGAGTGGGCTGTGTAATGGGCAGCCAATCCAATCCTGAAAGTTCCTCACTGAGTGGATTAAGTTACAATTACGTCGAAAGACTTATCTTCATGTCAGGGCACATCTTTTACTTCTCACCCTGAGCTCTGAAAGTGTGGCAAAACATTAGCTTATAGAGTTTCTAATCATTAACATCGAGTTTACATAGGAAAGAGAGTACTGACTTCATCAATCAACATTAACTATCCTCAATGGACACATAAATTTCTGCCTGAAGTGGGCAATCAGCAACGCTATAACTGGAGTAACTATTCATCTGGCCACAATTAGAGGAGTACAATGCACCTCCTACTCTCTCATTTTACTCCTGGCGCAAAGATAGGTGAAAGCAGGTACCTCTGGAGAAACCTGGTAAAAAAGAAGTGCAAAAATACATACATTTGTGAGAACTGAAACACTTATCTCTTTTTAAGTTCTTCATTCTGACAGTAGGTTCCTTTACCTTTTCCAGAAGGTTTGTCCTGTAAGAAAACAATGTGACATTTTCCTTCCCACAATAGATTCGTTTATGTTTGTCAGGAGCCACAAATCTCTGTGCTTTTCGTGGAAGAATAGCTTGTGTGCAGGCAAACACCGAATGTAAGTTAAGAGAAATGATCACTAACAATCTTACCAGCACATGGATTACCACCAAAGATGTGCTGTTGAATTAGACACACTTAACCAGACATAAAATGGTATTCTAAAAAAAATGAAAAATATCTGCACAGTTATCATCAATCATTTTAGCCTCACATCCTTAAAACAATATAAGGTAATCTAAGATAAAAAGATAATGACATTTTTTGTGGTTCTTTATAGCTTCCCATCAGATATATACATCCGTCAATAACATCCCATAGAAAATCTAAAAGTAAAAAAGTTATCTTTACCGTGTGTATTGAGAGCCAGTCATGGAGTCAGAGAGAGATACAGCACAGAAACAGACCCTTCGGTCCAACAAGCCCATGCCGCTCAGATATCCTAGATAAATCCAGTCTCATTTGCCAGCATTTGGCCCTAATCCCTCTAAACCCTTCCTATTCATATACACATCCAGATAACTTTTAAATGCTGTCATTGTGCCAGCCTCTAACACTTCCTCTGACAGCTTGCTCCACATGCGCACTACCGTCTGCATGAAAAAGTCACCCCTGAGGTCCCCTTTAACTCTTTCCCCTCTCCCCTTCAACCTATGCCCCCTATGTTTGGGCTCCCCTATGTTGGCTATTCCCTCTAATCATGACTCTCATGATTTTATAAACCTCTATAAGGTCAACCCTCAGCCTCCAGCTCTCCAGGCAAAATAGCCCCAGCCTATTTAACCTCTCCCGATAACTAAAACCCTCCAACCCTGCCAGTATCTTTTTAAATCGTTTCTGAACCCTTTCTAGTTTCATACCATCCTTCCTACAGGAGGGAGACCAGAATTGCACACAATCCTCTAAAAGTGGCCTAAACAAAGCCCTGTACAGCCACAACATGACTTCCCAACTTCTATACTCAGTGCAGTGACCTGTAAAGGCAAATATGCTAAACACCTTCTTCACTATCCTATCTGGGATTGAGAAAGTTTTAAAAATCCATAAAAGACAATAAGAAAATAATAATGAGGGGAAAATAATCTTTGAGGTTAATCTCACAAGTAATGCCAAGATGCAAGGCAAGACCTTCTTTAAAAATATAAGGAGTAAGAGAGAACCCAAAGTAAACATAGTCCTCTGAGAGAATGTGGCTGGGGAAGTAATAATGGGGAATAAGAAAATAACAAATAAATTGTATAAATACTTTGCATCAGCCTGCACAATAGCAGATACTAATATCATCACAAAATTTTCAAATGGAGGGTGAATTATTACACATAATAACTTTCACTAGAGAAAAGAACATGCTAGGGATAATAATTGAACTAAAGATTGATAAGTGCGCTGGACCTGATGGGATGCCTTCAAGGATACTAAAGAAAGTAGTTTCAGAGATAGTGCATGCACTGAAAGTGATCTTCAGGAAGCCATAGATTCTGGAAAGTCCCATAGGATTGGAAAATTGCCATAGTAACATGTTTATCTAAAAAGAGAAACCCACAAGCAAACAAACAAAACACTAGTAACTGTAGGCCAGTTAGCTTAAGGAAACAAATGTTAAAGTCTATTATAAAGGATGTAATTATGGACCATTTAGAACTACATCATGTGATCAAACAGAGTCAGCATGACTTTATGAAAGGGAAATCATTTACTGAAATACTTTAAGGAGATAACAAGCAGGATAGACTATCTCCCTACCTCCCCACCCATACTCTCCTCTCCACCTATCTTCTCCTCTATCCATCTTCGGTCTGCCTCCCCCTCTCTCCCTATTTATTTCAGAATCCTCTCCCCATCCCCCTTTTCTGATGAAGGGTCTAGGCCCGAAACGTCAGCTTTTGTGCTCCTAAGATGCTGCTTGGCCTACTGTGTTCATCCAGCTCCACACTTTGTTATCGCGGATAGAGTAAGCAGTGGATTTTCAGAGGGCATCACACATTAGGTTAATTAATAAAATAAAAGCTCATGGTTTTGGAGGTAAGGTATTAGAATGGATAAAGGATTGGCTAACTAATATAAGATAGGGTTGAGGGTAGGAGGACATTTTTAGCCTGTAACTAGTAATGTGCCACAGAGAACTACTGGGGTCACAATTATTAATGACTTGGATGTACTATACTCAAGCTTGCAGATGAGACAAAAACAGCTGGGAAGGCACATGGTGGGGATAACACAAGGAGTCTGAAGAGGGATATAGACATGTTAAATGGATGGGCAAAAGCTTGGCAGGTGGGATATAATGTGCAGACACATGAGGTTTCGCACTTGGCAGGAACAATAGAGGAGGTGAATATTAATCAAATTGAGAAAGACTGCAGAAAACTACAGAACAGAGGGAATTGGGAATCCTCATCCTTGAATCTCAAAAAAAAACGAGCATCCAAGCTCAGTGGATAATAGGGAAGGCAAATAGAATGGGGTATAAAAATTAGTGAGGCTTTTCCAGAACTTTACTCGGCCCTAGTCAGATCACAGTTAGAATACTGTAAACAGTTTTGGGACCTTTATCTAAGCTATACTGCATTGCAGGGACGCCCAGAGAATATTCACTAGGTTGATCCCAGATATGGAGGGACTGTCTTATGTGAAGGCAAATGGGCTCTAGTTACTGATAAACTTTTATGAACCATTGGCATGTAAAATTATTGTTTAAAACTCTGACCCGCTTACCACTTACATGGGCGCGCGCGCGCATACACAACACACACACACACACACACACACACACACACACACACACACACACACACACACACACACACACACACCCTTCAAATATGTCAAAGAGATAGCAAGGCCCCAGCTTTTATCTTGTTTGATCATCAGTTTAAGGTGCTGGGCTCAGAAGTAATTTGATTGGTTACACTACTCAGCTTTAAGAAAAACACACTTAATTTTATTATACACTTAAAATACAAACAAAGGAAAAATAATTGGTACAACTTTACCTCCATTAACAGAATAGTAAATTACTTAAATACTCACCAGCAACTGTTACAATATGGAAAATCATTCCATGAACACAACCTTGGCAAAGGTAAATTCAGTAAAATGGATTGTCTCACATGCAATGTTTTTCTGGTCCAGGAGGAAAGAACATCAAGAGAAAATTCTGACAGGAAGAATTCAAGCATTTTGCTATAGAAGGAAGAGATGTTTGCTGGTTCAAAACTCCAGCAACCACTAAACTAAAATCCTGATTCTTTGGCACTCTGGCTCCACTCATTCGTGCTGCTTTTATTGTTCCAACTTTTAAAAAAATGCAACGCGTTATTAGCTGTTTACTTTATTGGTTTGGGAGAGACCCTTGTCACCTCCATCTCACCCTCTCTCCACAATAAGTTTTAGGACAAAGCACACCTCTTAAAGCTTTGGTATTGTCACAACACATTTGAGGGGGGAGAGACAAAAACAGCTGTTATAGGCAAAGGGAAACTAGGAAAGCAGTTCAGAGATCCCTGTGTGCAGGATCTGCTCAATAAAGATCTTGTGCTGATCAGAATGCTGCTTCATGTTCTCCCTGCTCTGGATGTTTTCACTGATTTGCTGGAGGTGCAGGGTAACTGGTTCAGATTTACAAAATGAATTCTGAGCCATAACTTACAGCAGTAGATGAAGGAAAAACAAAACGGTTTTCTTCAAACTTAAAGTGGGTTTTGCTCCACAAAACAGACACATCTGGTGAAGATCTCATGACTTCTCTCTGTCTTGGTCACCTCCTCAAGCTGCTCAGCTACCTGATGAATCACATTTTTGTTGGCAGGCAGAAAGTCTTTCTCATTGATAACAGGTTGATAGTCCACAGGTAATCAGTTACTCTTTGCCAGCTGAATCTCTATTGGTACACGCTCTTGACTTAACTCCATTTGCACCTTCTCCTATTATTGTTTGAACCAACAGCTGTATATACAGTGCTTAGAATGAGTGTCTTTTTTAAAAAAAAAGCTGCAGTAACCTTTCAGCAATCCTTGGCTTTACTATAGTCCTGTTTCCATTTTGGTCTTGTAGTGATTGGAACAATGGCCAAGTGGATCCATTGACTTTGAGATCCTTGATTAGGACTGTGGCCCTGATTGGCCCAGGTTAACAGCCCCAATCAAAGATCTCACAGTTCAATGGATCCACCTGGTCTCTTTCCAATCACTACAGTCTATAATTGAAAACATAGAGAAAGAAAAAGGCAGGACCTTTACAGATAGTTGATGACTATTACCAACCCACTCAAGCTGAGAGATTTCTCTACTCTCCAGCATTTGCTTTAAACTGGTTATATCTATTCTATGTTTATTCTCACATTATGCCATAAAGACCAAAAGCTGATGTAACATTCTATTGTGTTTTTTTTCAGTCCTTCCAAGTTCTTAGACAAATAGAACACCATATCAATAGCATCAACAAGAGCCAGAGTTTGTGTAGCTAATGTGCTCTTTGCTGATTTTATTTTCTTTGCCTCCCATGCCAAGGAGCAACTTTTTGATTTTCTCCCACATTTGGCATATCGGCCAACACTGGAAAACTTATCAGCAGGGTTTGCAGGCAGACTTCACTAAAAATTATTAAAGTTACATTTTGGGATCACCAAAGTGGATATATTCTATTTTTTTTTGAAGTTTTATTCAGTCTGAAGATGTTCTCCACCTTTGCATTTTTCATGGCCTGACTAAATTCCAGAATAATGAACCTTTCATCTCGTCTAGTCTGCCCATCTGACCAGTTGAGCTGCCTGTGATATTTGTCATATGTTCCATCTCATCCTTGATATCAGCTTCATCTTTCTGTTCAGATCTGGTACTTCTAATTGCAATTGGATTGACATTTTCATGTAAAACCCCTGATGTAGAATTACATTTGACTCACCCTGATTAATTTCCAAATCCACACATTTGGAAACTCTAGCAGCATCACTATAAGTTTGCAATTCTTTCCGAGTTCAATTAATAATCTCTCCTTGAAAGTCATTGGTGTCACCACATTCACCCACCTGCGCAAAAAAAATGATCATTATATGCATGATAAAGATGGCTGAGAATTTTCTATTGTAATGTCAATAGAATATTGTTGGGTCCGCTTACTGATCTGAACACTTTAACACTGATAGGACTACCTTTACTCTAAAATACCACACCCAAGAAGCTTCTTTTAACCGATAAATGTACTTAAGTAATTTTCACAGTTTTCGCCTTCCATTCCTGGTGTTCCCTTTGAAGCTTGTGAGAATAGTTTCCTCTCGAACAGGTTAGCCTGAAGGCACGCCACTTTGATATCTTTTATATTCCTCAAGGACTTTTGATATGTGTAGAACCACACTCCAAGGAACGCCTGTTAAAATGGCTCAACAGATTCTCAAAATTACCTTGCTGACATTAAGAGGAACCACCTTAATTTCTTTAACAAAAACATTCCTCAGCTCCTCTAGCTGCCAATTTAGCCTTGCCCTTGTCGACCCGATCTGGTGGATCTTAGCTGTATCTTCCCATGTAACAAAGCAGTTTGACCTCTACCTTCAACTTCCAAATATACTCAGAATTCTTTCCAGTTCTGTAACTTCTAGTTTAGCCTTTCTCTACACTCAAACATCCATGTTAGATCTAGACACAAACACTTCTCTATCATGGGAATTTCTATGTTATCAACCATCTCAGAAGTTTCTCCATTATCTATGGTCGTCTTGTTCAACTATGATCGCACTTTGTATGTTGAGACCTGTCTGGACTTGTCCTATCAAAACATCTGCTGCATGTGGCCTTTTTGTTTTGAAGGAATGCCCTGAATCAGCTTGGAACTGCATTTTCCAATTCTCTAATATTTCTACTCTTATTCATGGCCCTGGCTACTTGTCCCTCACCTTGAACATTTGGCCAGTTTTTATATTTTCCTTTGGACTTACCTGCATGTTCAATAGCTTCAAATCCATGGCCACTCAATCATTATGTTCCTAAGCTACAGAAATACTTAAAAATGGGGTTGCTTTTTTTAAATACTTCATTCATAGATCGCATTGCAATGTGATCTTTTCTATCTGTTCTCATTCTGATGTGATCAATTTGTTAATTTTGTGCCTACCCATATCTACCCAAACAGACAAATTGGGGCCTTCACGCACTAAAACATGGCAGTGTAACATTAGCCTAGTCACTACGTCAGAACAAATCAATTGTTGAATATTTTATGCCAACATGTAGGTTGCAAACCTCCAAAAATGGAAGAATTCATAAGCTATGATCATCAGCGTAATGTGAATGGTTCAGTAAATTCATGTGCATTTTGACCAGGTATTTTCATAGCATCAGGAGCAAGCACAATATCCAGGAATAGATCAGACCGCACTATCCTATCCCATTCCATATAGCACAGTTAATCCACAAAGTCTCAGAATTGTTACCGTGCAGAGGAGGCCATGCATACCATTGTATTTGCACTGGCTCTCTGACTGAGTATTACGTCTTCGTGCCATTCTCTCGCTTTCTCCCCATAACTGTAAATATTGTTTCTACTTAAATGACCAATTAGTCTCTTCTTGAATGCATCAATTGAACCTGTTTCCAATACAATTCCAGATAGAGCATTCCATCCTCCAACCAGTCACAGTGTGAAAATGTTTTTCTCACATCACTATTGCTTCCTTTGCAAATTAGCTTATATATGTGCCCTCTCATTCTTGATTCTTTTATGAGACTAACTTATCTGCTCTGCCTAGACCCTTCATGGTTCTCAAAACTTATGTTCAACCTTTTCTCCAAGGAAAACTGCCCCAAATTCTCTGACCTATGCTTCATAACTGAAGTTTCACATCAAAGAATCCACTCTTGGAAACATCTTTTGCATTCTCTCCAATGTGTTCATAACCTTCTTACTAGACAGTATATAATTCTTCAACTGTATTCTAACTAATGTGTTCTTCAGGTTCAGCACAACCTCCTTGCTCCTGCTTCTATATCTCCTTTAATCAAGAGGGGATAGTCATTGCTTTCTTGACTGCTCTATCTGTCCTGTCAGTTTTAGTGACCTATGCACATATACACCCAGGCCTGTCTGCTCCAGCATACCATTTAGGGAAGCACCTTTAATTTTATACCATATCTCCATGTTCCTTTTATCAATTGTATCACCTCTCACTTCTCTGCATTGAATTTCATCTGCCACCTACCTACCCATTCCACCAACTTGTAAATGTCTTTTGTAGTTTTACAGCGCCCTCTTCGTGGTCTACAGTGCTTCCAAATTTGTTTAAGATGCAAACTCGGAAATCGTCTTCTCTATGACCAAGATTATTACTGTATATCAGGAAAAGCAAGGGTCCCGAAACTCATCCCCTCTACTCCAATCACCTTCTCCTCTTCTGCCTTTTGGATGTCTATGTACACCACATCAACAGCATTACTCTCACTTACTCTCTCTGTTTTTGTTTAAGAAATCTAAGCTTACTCGCCATAATTAACTTACATTTGGCCATATGACTAATAATTCTATTCCAAATAATTGCTTCAAGAATTATCCCCGCCACTGAAGTTAAACTGACTGGTTTGAAATTGCTGGGCCCATCCTGGATCGAGAATGCTAAATTTACAATGACCCCTGGCACGATCCCTGGGTCGAGAGAATATTGAAGGATTATTGTCAGTGTCTCTGCAATTTCTATTCTTACATCTTTCGAAATCCTTTGATGCACCTCACACAGTGCTGATAACCTATTAACTTTAAATATCTGCAGCCTTATCTCGTACATCCTCCTTATCAATTCTAATTTTTTCCACCTCTGTTACGAGGGCCTGAATAGCATCTGCTTCCTTTCTGAAAACAAATGCAGTCATTTAACATCTTGGCCATGCCTACTCCTTCCATATATAAATCCCTTTTTATGGTCCTTAATCAGCCCCACTCTCTTCTACCACTCTTTTTCTGTTTATGTAGAGTCAGAGACTTTGCTGATTTTTAATATTTATATTTTATTCTTTGAACAATTTTGTTTTGGAGCTGTGAACTGGGAACTCTGAGCTAAAGATCAACATTGGGCCATGGATAGCAGCTTGTATTAAAAGGAAAACAGATCAAACAAGTTCTGTTTATTCATGAGGTCAGGCCTGGAAGTTAATTCCAAGTTGCTTCCTGATGAAAAGATTCTGCAGACATTTTGTCACTGAGGAGGGGTATTATGTTTAAATGTATGGCAGACATTGACTATTAATGAGATCAGTATCTGGGAACAAGTACCAGCAAGCCTGGAACAGACTTATGCTCAAGCAGTTGGCAGATATTGAATGGTAACTTGAATCTCGTGGAAGAGATGGTTAATCTGTTAGGGGTTGTCAGAATTTGAATTGGCTCTTGGATTGTGCTTTCCAGTGAGAAAGAGTCTGGCTGTTGATGATGACATGAAAATTTGAAGCTCCCTGCCCAACCTCCCATAAGCAGCTCCTAAAAGTTGAGCAAATTGAAAACTAAGTTATAATTATTACTGCCTTTATCTGTGCAAACTATGTAGTTGACTCTTAACTTCAGAAAATCAACCAAGAAGCCATCTATGCCTGAGGAACAATGCATTGTGAACCATTTAAGTAATCTGGCCAGTTATTTTCTTTTATTTACTTGTTTAGCTGTCTGTCTTGTGTGTGAATGGTGTTGAAAACAAATGTTTTTGGAGTTGAAGTATAGACCAATTAGATTACTTTGTTGTTTTGTTTTACTGTGCCAAAGCTATTATGTCAGCAATAAATTGCTAAATCTATTGTTTAAAATACAAACCAGTGCCCGGAATTAACAATTCTTACCTGCTGGGTTGAGTTATTTAAAAGTCTGGTTAGGAACAATTGCAGTCAATTTTGAGGGTCTTTAAAGGTTTTAATTTTACGGTGCTGTGAATGCAGAGTTGGAAAGCCTGATTTGGTTCAGTTATCTGTTTCCATGTCATAACACTGTCTATGGAAGAATTTGGGATTCTTCTTTATGTTAACTGCTAGTTTTTTCTCATATTCCCTCTTTGCGACTCTTGTTTGTGTCTTCACTTCACTTCTGAACCTTTTGTATTCAGCTTGGTTTTGCAATTATATTTTCTAACTCCCATTTGTCCCTTTAACCAACACTTCTACCATTTTCTTTTCCTTTCCTATCTTTTTTGCACACTTTGTAATAGGGAATAATTAACATCTAGTCCTGCCCTATCCTTAAGCTGTATCTCTGTTACAGCTACAACAATTTAATTCTACAATCTATGGAAAAAAGCCATGAAATATTTATTGAATCAAGAACGATACCTCAAACGCAGTGTTAAGGCAGTCGTTCATACATTATTGTGCAAATAAACACAGTAACATCTCTCAAGGAAAACTAATTTCTTACATCACACAACAAAGTGAGGAGGAAAGGGATAATCTTAATATCTGAGAATCATACTGGGAGAAGAGATTAAAGTAATAGGAAAATCCTCTTTTCCTGTATCTATGTGGACTTCAGGAAGGCTTTTGACAAGGTTCTGCATGGTAGACTGGTTCGCAAGGTTCGATCACACAGAATAGAATGAGAACTAATGATTTGGATACAGAACTGGCTTGACAGTCGAAGACAGGAGATAGTGGTGGAGGGTTGCTTTTCAGACTGGAGGTCTGTGACCATCACAGTGCCTCAAGAATTGGTGCTAGGAGTACTGCTTTTCCTCAATTATATAAATGATTTGGATGTGAATATGGGACGTATGTTCAGTAAGTTTGCAGATGACACCAAAATTGGAGTTGTACTGGACAGCAACAAAGGTTAAGTCAGAGTCCTTCTGGATGGTTTGATGGGCCAAGGTGTGGCAGATGGAGTTTAATTTAGACAAATACAAGATGCTGCATTTTGGTTGGGCAAACCAGGGCAGGATTTATACACTTAATGGTAAGGTCTTGGGGGCTGTTGCTGAACAAAGAGACCTTGGAGTGTAGTTTCATAGTTCCATGAAAGTGGAATCATGGGTAGACAGGATAGTGAAGAAGGCGTTTGGTACACTTGCCTTTATTGGTCAATTTATTGGGTACAGGAGTTGGGAGATCATGTTATGGCTGTACAAGAGATTAGTTCAGCCACTTTTGGAATATTGTATTCAGTTCTGGCCTCCCTGCTATTGAAAAGATATTGTGAAACTTGAAACGGTTCAGAACAGATTTACAAGGATGCTGCCAGGGTTGGAGTGTTTGAGTTTTAGGGAGAGACTGAATAGGCTGGGACTATATTCCCTGAAGCTATTTTCCCTAATCAAAATATTATCCCTAAGTATTTAGGACAAGGATCATCCAAACAAAACAATGCAAATTTTGACTTTCCTCATTTTCCCGGAAGCATTGGAGGCTGAAGGGTGACCTAATGGATATTTATGAAATCATGAGGGGCATGGATAGGGGCATGGATAGTTGAGCTCTTTTCCCTAGGGTAGGGATGTCTAAAACTAGACGACACGGGTTTAAGGGGAAAAAGGAAAGATTTAAAAGGGACCTGAGAGGTAACTTTCACACACAGAGGGTGGTGCATGTGTGGAACAAGCTGCAAGAGAAAGTGGTGGAGGCTGGTACAATTGTGACATTTAAAAGTTATCTGAATGGATATATGAACAGGAAGGGGTGAGAGGGATATAAACCAAATGCCAGCAAATGGGACTAGATTAATTTAGGATATCTGGTCAGCAAAGACGAGGTGCTCCAAAGGATCTGTTTCTGTGTTGTACATTTCTATGACAACCAAAACTCAGGTCACTGTGTCACTTCATGGCCCTTCCCCTTGGCTAAAATCAAAATATTATCCCTAAGTATTTAGGACAGGGATCATCCAAACAAAGCGATGCAAATTTTGACTTTCCTCATAACAGAGAGCTGGGAGGTGACTTCTGGAGCAAACCTACCTCACCAGTTGCTCATAATGAGCTGGAAGCTAGTCTAAAATACTGGATTTGTCCATCCTGCTCTATCTTAATGATCAGATCACAAGAGAGCTGATCACTATCTGCACACCAAATGAGGATTCCTCCCAAAATTTATCACTTTCTAAATTCTCTCACCTGCTCCCTTTAATGGAACACTTGGCATTCAGAGGAAATGATTTAATTTGTCCCTTCTGCTCACAGATTGAAAACCTTCAACACAATTTATGGTAAACTACCAGGACAATCTGTGAGCAATGTAAGAACCATGTCCTTACAGATAACTGGAAAACAAAGCATCCCCAGTGAAGAGGTTAACCTTCTGCTCAAACATACATAAAATACTTCCAAGAATCAATCCCTTGTCTTTTTCTAAAAGTGTAAAGTGGCTGATAGCCATTTCCAAAACCATTTTGTAGCTCCCTCAATTCTTATAATGGAATTTGAAATCACAATTCACCGTCATCAATTTTACCTATCTCACAAAATCGAAGTCTGTTCGCTGTCTATTCACTGGCAACTATCTAACTCACCCTTGATAAACTGTCACCCGAGTTGTGTATTTTGATCTACAGCCAGCGCTCAAGGAATGAACCTGAAACAGATATAAACTCATCCATCTGTTGTCAATTGAATCAGAAATAGCACTTGAGAAGGACAAGATTAAATATCGCGAGCAGAGGACAAATCAAGAAGAAGGCTATAGCACACTCTGCAGCAATTGGTACAGAACAGAATGCCACATCGATTAGGAAAGCAGCTGATCTAAACTATTACCTCATTAAAATCAGCAAAGAGCTTGCTTTTTATAACCTCATTTACATACTTCCCCACAGGAAACATTACAATGTCTTATCATAGTTCTACACTCAGATGTCAGCCAGGCAGAAGACAGACATTGTTCAATCTCAGCCAAGATCCAAATATTGATAGGAAGCATCTGATGAAGGGTCTAGGCCCGAAACGTCAGCTTTTGTGCTCCTAAGATGCTGGTTTATGAAAGTGCCAGGACCAAAGAACAGTCCTGCGAAGACTTTGTGGCTCTGGTCCCAAGGCTAGCACCTGTCCAACTAAAACTCTATCATAATTTAAGGAGATGAGCATACTGCAAGTCACCTGCAAATCCATTGCAACCCTCTGACAGAGGCTAGATTTCTTACAACAACAAGTAGACTGAAGGAAGACAAATGCAATTTAACATAGCATGAGGCTTTCCTCCATCTTTGAGCAAAACAAATCTGCATTCAGCTAAACTTGCATAATTCAAACATAGATCAAATTCCCTGTACTGGACTTTACCTCATCTAAATATTCCCATCCACTCTACTGTGAGTGAATCCAAGTCAAAAGAATCATAGAAAGCCTAAAACTTGCTTTGTTCTGTGACTTTGGCTATCAGAAACAGGGAAAGAATAGAATTAATTATCCTCATATTCATCAGTATGTGGTTATTTGCAATAAAATATTGGTTCAATGTAACATAATGAATGCACCTTGGCTGACACAAATTCCATTCCTCCTGGTGGAGAACCACTGCTAATGGTGCACACTACTGGACACGTGATGATAACCACTGTCACTTTCCCCTCTACCATTCAACACTCCTGATCATCAGCCTGGAAGACGCTAAATTATATGGCTTTTCGGTGTATTCATTCGGAAAAAAGCATCCCACACCCTTACAGAACTCAGATTAGTTGTATTACTACTTGCTGTTAGCTAATGAGTCATCTCATTAATACAGTGCAGCATCTCCCACGTATCAAACATATAGATGAACCATCAGTGGGACATATGTCAGTCAAAAACCAAAATGATTGTACACAACATGGAAATCAGAAAGTAGCAAGCTGCTTTCAGCATATTCCTAGAAATACATAACCTGTCAACTAGGAATTACAAACCTCCAATCCCCACCATACCAGAGCTCCACAAACAGTAATGTCCAAAGACATTCCTTATTCAGTTATGCCTTGGGGACTGTCATTAAAACACGTTGACCACTCACATTACATGCTGTACCCAAAGTGCACAAAACATAGCAACTGCCCGGGTACCTCTATCAATAGCATGTACTAAACTTAACAGTGACTTTATAAAGCAAATTTATTGCCCATTCAGGGAAATATAAGGTGATACAAGAATTTCAGACATAGGTATTAACATATATAATAGAAATATCACACAGCATGATTAATTAATCAAAAGCAAAATATTGCAGACTTTGGAACCACAAATTAGAAGCTGAAATACAGGAATGAACAGATGACAGAGCACCTCTGGTGGTAAAACCAGAATTAATGTTTCAGATTTATGACCTTTCATCAGAACTGGAAAATGTTAGTGATGAAATGCTTTTAAACAAGTTCAGAACCAAGAATAAGGGAGCAGAGGAAGAAAAGGATAGCTGGGAAAAGATATTGGAACTTATGCTACAGTTCTTATCATACATTGTGTTATACAGCAATCAATAATCCTTACCTTAAGCTAAATGCATCACATTTACACATTTTTTGAAAATAGTTATTGATAATGGATGAAAAGATCATTAAACTGCAACAAGAGTCTTATTATTAGCACCTTTAATATAATGCATGTTGACTACTGAACATGAAAACCTGTCACTTTTGAAGGGAGATGAAATTATCTGTTAAAATTTGGGGCATTGCAATGTCATTGTATTTTATAACTAGGGGCACTGAGTAATTATTGTGCTGCACATCTTTTTTTCCTTGCATTTGCAAAATTTTTGTGTCTTATCTCGTGAAACATCCTATCATGTAAAATTTGCAAGGTTTACAAAGAACATTGCTCTTTTAATAATGGGCTCATTATGTTCATTTGGCCATTCTCAGCCTTGAGATATTGAAACACAAGCATAGATTTTTTGTTCAACTATGCAAGGAATTGAGGACTATTTTGATACAAAACACTCCAAGACTGCAACTGCAAAAGCAACATATTAACTGCATTTCGTAACAGAGGATATTTTGCTTTCATGAGATAATATGTCAAGGTCTAGATTCTTAAAAAAAAAGCTAGGTTGAAAGTACTGCCAAACAGGGTAACACTGTCCTTCTGAGAGAATTATTTAAATTCTCATTTTTAAAAAATCACAACAAAACCAAGCACCATGTCACACTCCAATTCTATCAATATATTCTAATAATTAGATACCAATGCGAATCATTTCAATTACTAGTTGAAATCCTTTGAAGAGAAAAGATTTTGCCTATTTTTTTTCCATCACTGGAAAAGAACACCTAAAATTGATTTTACAGACAGCACTAATTGTGAAGAATTCTTCTTTCACTGCAAATCTGAAAGAATTCAACCATTTTGTTCACATTTATAATTAAGAGAATTTTGCTACATAACTTAGTTCTTAAATATTTAACTCATAACCTTCTAGGTTCTGAAGTTTGAATAATTCAGGCCTACATTGAGTTTTTTTAAAATTCTACTTCTGAAAAAAATGATCTGACTTTTAAATTATATATTTCAAAGCAAATTCTCCTGAACACAAACTTCTTCCAAATTGTATGGAATTGCATTATTTTTCCAATTTTGCCTCGCTGTTAATCTCATGCTTGGAAGGTTTGCCAGTCAAAAGTATCCCAAGTGGTAAATATAATTGAGAATACTATGTTGCAAAGTATTACAGCAATAAGTACTGTGTCTTCCGAGCCAAACTTTCAATTTAAATAAATTTCACCACTCGAAATTAAAAGGAAGAGCACTTTTGTGAATTGTTTTTCATTCATTCTCCTGATATAGGTACAGTTAGCAAGTTGAGTTTTTATTGCGAAATCTAAGTTGCCCTGGTGGAGATAAGCCACTTTCTTGAACAAATTTCGTCCATTGTGGTGAAAAATATTTCCACAGAACTCTTAGGTAATGAACTCCAGGATTTTGACTCAGTGATGATGAAGAATCATTGGGGAAACGAAGCGTAGACTGGGTGACCGCTTCACAGAACATTTATATTCTGCTCGCAAAAAAGACCCTGAGCTTTTGGATCGGAAATTGGCTTGCTGAAAGAAGACAGAGGGTGGTAGTTGATGGGAAATGTTCATCCTGGAGACCAGTTACCAGTGGTGTACCGCAAGGGTCGGTGTTGGGTCCACTGCTGTTTGTCATTTTTATAAACGACCTGGATGAGGGCATAGAAGGATGGGTTAGTAAATTTGCAGATGACGCTAAGGTCGGTGGAGTTGTGGATAGTGACGAAAGATGCTGTAGGTTACAGAGAGACATAGATAAGCTGCAGAGCTGGGCTGAGAGGTGACAAATGGAGTTTAACGCAGACAAGTGTGAGGTGATGCACTTTGGTAGGAGTAACCAGAAGGCAAAGTACAGGGCTAATGGTAAGATTCTTAGCAGTGTAGATGAGCAGAGAGATCTCGGTGTCCATGTACACAGATCCTTGAAAGTTGCCACCCAGGTTGACAGGGCTGTTAAGAAGGCATACAGTGTTTTAGCTTTTATTAATAGAGGGATCAAGTTCCGGAACCAAGACATTATGGTGAAGCTGTACAAAACTCTGGTGCGGCCGCACTTGGAGTATTGTGTACAGTTCTGGTCACCGCATTATAAGACGGATGTGGAAGCTTTGGAAAGGGTGCAGAGGAGATTTACTAGGATGTTGCCTGGTATGGAGGGAAGGTCTTACGAGGAAAGGCTGAGGGACTTGAGGCTGTTTTCATTGGAGAGCAGAAGGTTGAGAGGTGACTTAATTGAAACATATAAAATAATCAGAGAGTTAGGTAGGGTGGATAGGGAGAGACTTTTTCCTAGGATGGTGACAGCGAGCACGAGGGGGCATAGCTTTAAATTGAGGGATGAAAGATATAGGACAGATGTCAGAGGTAGTTTCTTTACTCAGAGAGTAGTAAGGGAATGGAATGCTTTGCCTGCAATGGTAGTAGATTCGCCAACTTTAGGTACATTTAAGTCGTCATTGGATAAGCATATGGACGTACATGGAATAGTGTAGGCTAGATGGGCTTGAGATCGGTATGACAGGTCGGCACAACATCGAGGGCTCAAGGGCCGGTACTGTGCTGTAATGTTCTATGTTCTATGTTCTATGTACTGTTGCCTGCCACATTAACACACTACCCTGTTCCCTGGCCAACATCTCTATCTCTGGCCTGCTGCAGTGTTCCAGCGAAGCTCAAAACAAGCTGGAAGAACAATAGCTCATTTTCCACTTTGGGACCCTGCAGCCCTCCAGACTCAGGATCGAGTTCAATAATTTTAGGGCCTAAACTCCCCCATGTTCTAGCCCCCTACCCCACACACCAGGCCTTTTTATCACATATAGAGCTTTTATTGATCTGCAGCATAACCTCACGGCTCTTAAACTCAATTCCCCTGCCAATGAAAGCCAACACTCCAAACACCTTCTTTACAACCCTATCAACTTGGGTAGCAACTTTGAGGGATATATGGATGTGGACCTCAAGATCTGTCTTTTCCTCCACACTGCCAAGAATCCTACCATTAACCCTGTATTCTACATTCAAATTCAACTTTCCAAAATGAATCACTTCACACTTTTCTGGGTTCAATTCCATCTGCCACTTCTTTGCCCAGTTCTTTCGGTTTTTAGAGCACATAGGGTTGGGAGTAACATGTGGGATGAATTGAGAACTGCTCACAGACAGGAAACAGAGATTAGGAATAAATTGGTCTTTTCTCAGTTGGCAGGCAGTGTCACCTGGAATATTGTGCATAGTGTGAAAAAATGTGCTTGGTCAAATGGGTGTACATTGAGTGTTCAATAGGCTCACTTGTGACTTGTTAGGTTTTTCATCTGATGAGAAATTGGGTTGACTGGGCTTGCATCACTGCAGCTTGATAAAGACAAGAAGGGATTTCATTGAAATATATGGAATGCTGACTGGTTCAGCAGATTATATGCAGAGATGTTTCCTCCTGGCTGTGGGAGGGGGTCTATATCAGGCAGTCATGGTCTTAAAATATGGGGTAGACCATTTAGGACCGAGATGAGAAGACATTACTTCACCGAGTAGGTGATGAACCTATGGAATTCTCTCCAAATAATGTAGTGGAAGCCATAATGTATTTAAGAATGAAATAAATGAGCTACTAGACACTAAAGGCATCAAGGGTCTGTGCAGAAAGTGGGAGTATGTTGTTGGAGTGGAAGATGACCCATGATCATATAGAATGGCAAAGCAGACTCGATGGGACAAATGGCCTCTTGTTGCTCCTATTTTCTGTGTTTTCTAAATTGAATAAGACGTGAATTGGAGCAGAACTTGAAGGTGATGGTAATCCCATGCATCTGATCTTCTCACCTTTCTTAGAAACTGTGACCTTGAAATTGTCCAAATGTTTAAAAATCTGTTAAATTATATTCACAATATTTGATGCAGCCCAGTACATAGGAAGGTAATTGTTTTGAGGGGATACCCACTAAAAATTATGTCCCTAGTTTTGCTGCAATTAGTCATTTAATAATGGTACCTGGTCAAGACCCATGCAAGTCTTCAGAATTGAATAACATTGTAGACAATGCCCCATTATCGTAAAATCTGTTCATATTTGCATTTAAACAAAGGCACTTTTAAACAGCAATACATCAGTAAAACTTTGAACATTATTGATGAGCTGTGTGATCAATTGTTAAATATTATCGAAATGTTGAGAAAGGTTGAATTTTCTTCGAGTTTGCTTCATACCTGGTTGCAATTACACTGGGGCTGTAATATTAAAACATTATGAGGCTCTCTCATGCCACTGTTATTAAAACTAATACGCTGCAAATTGTACTGTTATGTTAACACTGATTTGCAGATTTTTGCTTAAGTTTGCACCAATTCAATACAAAATCTGCTATGAATTGATCATTACACAACTTAGTATCACTATAACCTCTTTTGAAATGTTAAGTAAAGCAAAGGTGAATTGAAAATAGAAAAATTTCCTGTAGTCCATCTGTATTACACTTGCAAGCAAATGTCCCTTATCCAGTTGATGTTTCATATTGTTCTTAGATTTACCCCTTAGAAATGAAGGATTTGTGAGAAAAGCTGGTGAAATTTGCATTAAATAAAGTGTAGGATAAAGAGCAGGCCTAATGGAGTCCACGCAACCACTACTGATAAAAATTGAAAGAAGTGCGGACACTGTAAATCAGAAACAAAAACAGAAGTTGCTGGAAAAGCTCAGCAGGTCTGGCAGCATTAGTGAAGAAAAAGTTAGAGTTAACGTTTCACTGGACCCGAAATGTTAACTCTGATTTTTTCTCCACAGATGCAGGCAAACCAGCTGATCTCAACCACTGTTGATGTTGTAACAACCCATCTAGTTCACGAATGTCCTTTAGGGAAGGACTTGCTTGGCGTCAACAACCTAAACTCTACCTGACAACCATTTCACGTATGATACTTTCGCAGATTCTGCTTCCACAACTGGGCTCTTCAAACATCAGCAAAAGTGTACCATTTGAAGCTACCCACTCCCAATGGATTCTATTTGCTCTCTGCCCATCATAGTATCATTGAATCATCAGGATAGAAGAGACCCTTTTGCCGATCAAGAGCTGACAAAAACGACTCTAAATTGACACTTTCTAGCAATTGACACATAGCCTTGAATGTTATGGCATTTCAAGAGCTCATTCAAATATTTTTTAAACGTTGTGAGGTCCCACCCCCACATCAATCCTAATACTCCTACTTCTTCTTAGCAGTCACTCAGGGTCAAGGATGACACCCTTCCACTCTGCATTATAGTCCTGAGGTTACTAAATGTTCCAGTACTCGATCTGCAAGCCCTGCCACAGGTGGGAAGGTGGTGTTTGAAGTGGATAGGTGAGATGTTTAGATTTCTACGATCTATCTGCTTTTTGCGTGTGGCCTCCATTTAAGCTTGGTGGAGATGGTTGAAATGGTTGGTACATTCATAGATGTTTCTTCTTCAGTTTGGGTAGTTTTGGATTAGAAATTCTGTTATGGGCCAGACCAAACACCCTCTAAAATATATTAAGAAGATAGAGTAGATCATAACTTTTTCTTATTTCAAAGGTAAGCTGAAGGCATCACTTTCCAAATACAATTCGATTGGCCATACTACTCGACTGAAAGAAATGCACACTTTAATTTACACTACAGTTAAAATACAGACAAAATGAAAAGAAAAGAATTAGCTTAACATTAACTCTATTGAAAGGCTTAACAGAGTAATATATGTATTAACAATTACTAATCAACTCTTCCAATATAACAACATCCCATTGACACACTCTAGGCAAAGGCAAATTCAGTAAAACAGATCGTCTCGTATACAATTCTGGTGTCAGGAAGAGAACTCCAGTTTGTAGTTGTAACAGAGACAGAAATAAGATTTTCTATATCCAGCTTCAATACCTAGAAACTGCGAAGCTAAAATTAAAAATTTTGGTGCTGTGGGAACTTGACTACACCACCCCCACCCCGATTCATGCTGCCTCTATTGTTCCAACTTTCAAATAAAGACCAAGGCCTCACAAACTGTTTATTTTATTGGTTTTGAGCAGATTGCTTGTAACTTATATCTCAATCTTTCTTCATGAAAAAAATGGATAAAATACATCTCTTAAAACCACAGTATTGTCGTGATTCCCATACTCAATGTGAATATTGATGAGAAATGAATTAAAACTGATGATGTATGCCATAACTCTGGTAGTAAAATGATCAAGTGTGCTTATTTTCCAGCATTGTCTATCCATGGCCAAATTTGAAGTTTTGACTACCTCCATTGATCACAGTCAATTAATTACTAGACAATTGCTCATTCTCTCACAGAGCCAGGCCAACTCAGGATCACCTGTTTGATTACAAAGAGCCAATCTCAGCTATGTCAACTGTTGCAAGTGTAAGTATTGATTAGAAGGTTTGTACTAATGAAGCATGTGAGCAGCATTTATAATCTGTAACCCATTAAAACATGTTTTTGTCAGTTTTTTTAAAATAGCTGATATTATTTTTCAGATGACATGATCTGAACTGTGAACAGCATTTGCACATAGGACATGCATAAATCTCAAAAGTACTATTGTAATATTAACACATAAATAATTGACATGACATTCTTTTGTCTGCTGTTTTATTAGATGCTTGAACCCACATATCATAAGTAGGTTAATTGCATAAAAATAGGGGAGAGATGTCCACCACATTTCATCTGCGAATGCACCAACAGAAATTTTTAGTCAAATTGCAGTTATGTGATTTCTAACAGTATGTGTTAATCAACTTTACAGAATGTTTATGAATTTATTCAATTTTGAAAAGAAAACGCTAAATAATTGGCTGCAAAAGTATTGTAAAATGGATATAAGAATGGTAATAAACCATAAAACTCTCTGTGCTCACTCTAATAAGTCTATAAGAGGCAGAAGTAGGCCACTCGGCCCATCAAGTCTGCTCCACCATTCAGTGAGATCATGGCTGATCCGTCAATCCATAATCTAAGTTTTCAGTCTCTTCCCCCCCGCCATAACCTTTGATTCCCTTAATGTTTAAAAATCTGTCTATTACAGTCTTGAATGCACTTAATGTCTCAGCCTCAACAGCCCTTTATGGGAAAGAATTCTATTGATTTACTGCCGTCTGAGAGAAGAAATTCCTCCTCAACTCTTTCTTAAACGTGTGATCCCTTATTCTGAGACTATGCCCTCTGGCCCTAGACTTTTCCGCAACAGGAAACAACTTTTTTGCATCTACCCAGTAAAGCTCCACGAATAATTCTGTGTTACAAGAATGTCACCTCTCACTCTTTTATTTTCCAACACGTATAGGCCTAGTTTACTCAGGATTTCCTCATAAGAGAGTCTCTTCATACCTGGTATCAACCGAGTGAATCTTCTCTGGACTGCCTCCAGTGGCAGTACATCTTTTCCTTAGATTCGGTGCCCAACACTGTTCACAGTATTCCAGTTTAATATGATACACATTTCCATAGCCTGCTATTACTTAATACAGAATATGGAAAAAGGTAATATATGTGATAAAGGAAATTATTGTCAATGCTTTTGAAGCTAGTATCATTGATTTAAGTTGGTGTGCTGTATCAATTGCTAAATAATGGAGGAATTTGGAGTAATAACTTCTGTTACTTCAATTTTATAAGTGCTTGCTGTTTTCTAAAGTTGTTTCAAATTGTAAATGTCTACAAGGAGTATTTTGGCAGCTGCTAAAGAAATTTTAATGATTTCAAGTCTTCCATAAAACCAGTTACCCCCAGACCTGAGTGCGTTCGTAGCTATTTCCCTTAAAATAGGTTTCACCTAGGAGAATGAGCAGAATAAAGACAACACAGGAGAAGTTGCATACAGAAGGAGAAGGGACATAAGCAGAAGTTCAGATCCCCCAAAGGAATGTAATTTACTGCTGCCAGGTACATGAAGCTTTGAAGCAAGGAGGGCATTTAATTAGCTAGGGTCCGAACATACGCTGACTCAGGCACATCTTTCACCACTGCTAGAATTAGAGCTCAGGACAGGAAAGCCCACGGTTGATATTCCTGCTCAGTTACTAATCTAGCAAAAGCATAACACAGAAACATTTTTGCTGGCTGGATTCGCTCATAAGATTATTGAGTAGATTAGGTATCAAGATTCACAGTAGCTTGTGCATGCTACACAGCTTCACTCTGATGAGCAGCCGCTGCTCTCTGGTTGGCCTTTCTTGAAGGATTAATGTGAATATGGTTTCAGTAGCCACAACATTGATACCTCACTTGTCAGCTGTCCTTCACCTTACCTTCCTTCCATCTCAAAATGTCGACAGACTGCTGGGCCACAATGCAAAACTGAAAGTTAACATAAACATGTTCCAAATTAAATTCATAAATGAAATGCTTCTACATTGCATCCTAAGGTCAGCTAATTATGTTTGCGCACTTCTACAGTGCCTGCTTTCTAAATGTCATTGTGGGATGTGGTGCTTGTTACCCCATTGGTTGCAGTATGAGTGGTGGAAAGCTGCGGATCTGCATTATTATGTGTCCTTCAGAAGATGGTGAGGAGCTGGCTTCTTGAACCACCGGATCCATGTGGTCTAGGTACACTCGTAATGATGCTCATTAGGAGTCCTAGGATTTTAACCCAGCGAAGGTAAGGAAATGGCAATACAGTTTCAAGTGAGAATGGTTAGTGGCTTGTGGTGACTTACTTGGAAGGGTGGTGTTCCCATACATCTGCTGCCCCTAACTTTCTAGGAGATAGAGTTGTGGTTTTGAAAGGTGCCATTGACGACCCACCTTCCCTTTAAGAAGTGCAGTATTATTCTAACATTTTGGCCTAGCTTCAACTGGTGCCAACCACACACAACATAAGTCTCTTGCTCAAGCATCCACCCAATCAACAGCAGGACTCACACTGACTGAAGGCTGAAATCATTGAATTGAGCAGGTAGCACACTGCCTGAATTGCAATCAATGAGCAATGTTTGACATGCATTGTGTACCACTCACACATTTTCAGAAGTTATTGAATTTTGCCCCAAGTGTGTTCAAGCAGGTCAAAGCATAAAACTATAAAGTTTATACATGCTATTGTCAAAGGGTTATTAACTTGCAATGTTGAAAGTGGTAGATAATTAAGCTGTAAACGAAGCTAGAATAGTAACCTTTGTAGTTTGAACAATTTCATAAATAAGCCTTTGTTTAAAGTAGATAAGATACTACTTTTTAAACAGTTCTGAGCCTGAAGTAATTTTTAATGCTGAAAAATATTTTAAAATTGTAAAAATTTTTAAAAGACACATTCGGTTTAGTTTTTAGGCACAGCTCTTGTAAAGGACTGTAACGTTAATGTTGACCACTTTCAAATAGCAGGGGTTGAGAAAATTGTATGCAAAGGAGCTCTCAATGAGTAATTGTGTCAGTATGTTTACCTGATCAGTAAGAATACTGTATAATTAATGAATGACAAAGACACATGTGATCTCCACAAGAAGCATAAAGATTTTAATCAGTTGCCTGACATTGCATACACAATAGTTTAAAATAAATAACAAAAGTCATTATATCTTTAATATATGCTTTAACAAAACTTTTATTCCTATCTTACAAAGTGATGACACTAACATTCAAGTCTGGTGTCTTTCCTTACTAAATCACTCACAGTGACAGTCCGTCAGCAGGCCGTCTTCAGCTGTATTGGCTCATGAATCTCAACGAGTGTCAATACACCAAGCCACATTTTTACAAACACTAAACATCTTGATTAATCATTACAGATGCTCTCATGGCAATGAATTTTCCTTCCCCTTCAACCCCAAACTTTAGGAATCCAAAGCTAGCGTGATTGTGTCATGAATACAACAAGGCAAAATGGGCTGATTTCCAGCAGTTTGAAACTGGCAGATATAAGGACAGTTCGGACAGTAAATCTACAGCTGAGAAAAATACAACTGGTAGTGGCAAAACAGTCTGTTGTTACACATTCACATTTATAGGTGAGGACTCATGTTATCTTAGTTTATCCATCTAAAGGAAGACTAGAATGCAATCCCACCCATTGGAGCATTCCATTCCTTTATAAATGACCCAACTACCAAGTTGTCATACATTGTCAGTTCATTGGGGTAAATCTGACTCTGTGAAAATGTAAAATGCAGCACAGTGAATGGTAACCTTCTTCACAATCTCATTATTTTTATGTCAACTGAAATAGATGTCGTATTGTCTATTACTCATTTTACACTAGCATCCAAATAGAACAGTGTGGATTTTCACTCATCTTCAACCTCATGGAGATTTAATTCCAGTGTCCACTGATCAACCATCCTACATTGTATTCTAGATCATTTATATGTACCATAAACAGCAAAGTTCCACCATTGATCGCTGCAGAACTCCACCAGTTATGGGCTTCCAGTCACAAAAATACTCTTCAGTTATGACCGTCTGCTTCCTTATCTACACACCTGGCCACTTCTTCCAAAATTTCAACCAAATTGATCAGACATAACCTCCATTAAGAAACACCATGCTGACGATTCTTGAATAATCTGTGTCCCCGAACTTGGGTGATTTAAACAGTATATTGATGGATTAATCAACTTGGCAAGAATAGCTTTTAAGAAGGGTTCATACAGTGTATGAGAAATTGTTTCTTAGAGCAACATGTCATGGAGCCAACCAGAGGACTGGCTATTTTCGGTTTGGTACTATGTATTGAAGAAGGATTGATTAATGACCTTTCAGTTAAGGATCCTCTTGGAAGGCATGACCACAACATGCTGCAGTTTCAAATTCAGATTGAAAGAATGAAGACAGAGTCACTAATGACCTTTCAGTTAAGGATCCTCTTGGAAGGCATGACCACAACATGCTGCAGTTTCAAATTCAGATTGAAAGAATGAAGACAGAGTCACATATAAGAGTTTTTTCTGAAGAAGGGTCCCAACCCGAAATGTCAACTTTCCTGCTCCTCTGATGCTGCCTCCTTGCTGTGTTCCTTCAGCTCCACACTGTGTTATCTCTACAAGAGTTTTAGTGTTGGACAAAGCTAAGTATACAGGCCTGAGGAAGGAGTTATAGTGTCATAGAGTTATACAGCGTGGAAACAGACCCTTTGGTCCAACTCGTCCATGCCAACCATGTTCCCAAACCAAATTAGTCCCATGTTCCAGCATTTGGCCCGTAACCTTCCAAATCTTTTCTGTTCTTGTTGGTTCTAGTGGACTGGGTAAAGATATTAAAGGACAGGACTGTTGAAAAACAGGGAGATACTAAATACCACTCAATTAAAGTATATTCCTGAGAGGAAGAAGAATTGTAAAAAAGTGAAAAATCATCCATGGCTTAACAAGGAAGTCATGGGTAGCATAAAGGCAAAAACTTGGGCATATCATAGGTCAAAAGTTAATGGCACTCTGGAGGATTGAGAGAACTTTAAATGGCAGCAACGTGTTCCAAAAGATGAAATCAAAATATCTAAGATGAACTATGAATGGAGACTAGCAGAAAACATTTGTACTGATACCAAACATTTCTATAGCTATATAAAAAGGAAGAGGGTAGTGAAAGTAAACGTTGACCCTTTTAGAGGACAAAATTGTTGAGGTAATAATGGGAAACTCAGAAATGGTAAAGCCACTTAACCAATATTTTTCTCCGTTTTAACTGTTTTTAATTTCTTCCCAAAAACTGCAGTTACTACATAGGAACTTGATGAAATTACTATATTTAGGGAGAAAATATTATATAAACTGGCAGGATTAAAGACATATAAATCCCAGGGGCCTAATGGCCTGAACCCTAGATATTAAAGGAGGTGACAGCAGAGCTAGTGGACGCATTAGTTATGACATTCCAAAATTCCTTGGGTTCTGTAATGGCGCCAGTGAATTGGAAACATGCTGATGTGACACCCTTATACAAAAAAGGAGCTAGGAAAAAGGTGGGAAACTATAGACCAGTTAGTTTGACCTCTGTAGGGGTAAGGTGCTAGAGTCAATCACTAAATAGGAGATAACTGAACACTTGGAAAAGCAAAGTTCAATTCAGTGTCAGTACAGTTTCATTGAGGGCAAGTCATGCTTGACAAACTTGCTGGGGTTCTTTAAGGACGTAACCAGCAAGGTGGATTATGGGGGTCTGGTGGATGTAGTATATCTAGACTTCCAGAAGGAATTTGATAAGCTGCTGCATAAAAGACTAATCCAGCAGGTTAGATAAAAGGGCATTAAAATTAGAGTATTAGCTGAGAGAGAGGGTTGGGACAAATTAGTTCTTCTCTAGATGGTGAACAGTAACTATTGGGGTACCACTGAGTTCATTTCTTGGACCTCAACTATTTACAATCTATACAAATGATCTGCAAGTAGGGATGGAGTGCACCATATCAAAGTTTGTGGATGATACTAAAATAGATGGGAAAGCAAGCAGTAATGAGGAGATAAAGAGTTTACAGATAGATTTGGGGCAGCACGGTGGCTCAGAGGTTAGCACTGCAGCCTCACAGCGCCAGGGACCCGGGTTTGATTCCAGCCTCAGGCGACTATCTGTGTGGAGTTTGCACATTCTCCCCTTGTCTGCGTGGGTTTTCTCCGGGTGCTCCAGTTTCCTCCCACGGTCCAAAGATATGCAGGCTAGGTGGATTGGCCATGCTAAATTGCCTGTAGTGCTAAGGGGTATGTGGGTTATGAGGGGGTGGGTCTGGGTGGGATGCTGCAAGGGGCAGTGTGGACTAGTTAGGCCGAAGGGCCTGTTTCCACACAGTAGGGAATCTAATCTAATATCAATAGGCTAGGAGAATGGGCCAGAATCTGGCAGATGCAGCTTAACGTCAATAAGTGCAAGGTTGTCAATTTCGAATAGTAAAATAAAAGAGCAAATTATGAATTAAATGAGAAACAGATTCAAAGTGCAGATGGGTCCAGGCATCTTTGTGCTTGAATCACAGGAAGTGGGTATGCAGGTGCAATATATAATAAGAAATGCAAATGGAACCTTGGTATTTATTGCAAAAGGACTGGAAAAAGTAAAGAGGTGTTGTTACAGCTATATAAGGTGCTGGTGAGATTATACCTGGAGTATTTTGCCCAGTTTTGGATTCCTTACTTGAGGAAGGATATGATGGCACTGGACACAGTTCAAACAGAGTTCATCAGACTGATTCCTGGGATGAAAGGGCTATCGCACGAGAAGCAGTTGAATAATTTGGAATTGTACAGTACTGGCTGGAGTTCAGCAGAATGAGGGGTCTCTGACTGACTTCTATAAATATTAAAGGGGATTGATAAAGTAGATGTTGATCAGATGTTCCCCTTTGTGGGACAGTGTAGAACAATAGGTCACAGAGTTAGAGGAGATAGGATCAAAACTGAGATGAGGAGAAACTACTTCACTCAGAGGGTTGAGAACGTGTGGAACTCACTGCCCCAGAATTCAATGGATACAGAATCAATCAACTGATTCAAGGAAGAAATAGATATGTTTCTGATGAAAAGCAGGATAAAGGCCAATGAGGAATCCACAAGAAAGTGAAGTTGAAACCAAGACATGATCAGCCATGATCATGTTAAATGGTACGCTGGCCTCAACCGTCTGTATTGCCTACTCCCACTTCTAATTCCTATATTCCTTACGTTCCTCTCCAAGTGCAGATTAATTCTGTCCCTCAAAATTGTTTTTAATAGTTTCCCCATTATTGAGCTTAATCTGATTGGCCTGTAGCTTCCAGATTTAACTTTTCCTCCTTTCTCAAATAACGCATCACACTGGCTGCTCTCCAGCCTTCTGGCATCTCTCCTGAGGCCACAGTGGAATTGAAAATTATTGCCAGTACCCCTGCTGCTTCCTCCCTTGCCTCACTCAACAGACTGGGATATATTTCATCTGGCCCTATATATTTATCTACTTTTAAGTCCCCAGGCCACTCAGAATGTCTGCTTTGACGTAGACAATAGACAATAGGTGCTGGAGTAGGCCATTCAGCCCTTTGAACCAGCACCACCATTCATTATGATCATGGCTGATCATCCACAATCAGTATCCTGTTCCTGCCTTATCCCCATAACCCATGATTCCACTATCTTTAAGAGCTCTATCCATCTCTTTGTCTATGCTAATTTCTGTAATTATATCACAATATATATTAATTATGTAATTCAACAAAATTTGACATTCAATGATGTTACCATCACTGAATACCCCACTATCAACATCTTGGGGGCTATCATTGACCAGAAACAACTGGACTTATATAAACATAATGGCTACAAGAGCAAGCCAGAAGCTCAGGATACTGCAGCAAGTAACTCACCACCTGACTCCTCAAAGTCTGTCCACCCATCTACAAGGCACAAGTCAGGAGTGTGATGGAATGCTCCCCATTTGCCTGGACAAAAGCAGCCCCAACAACACTCAGGAAGCTTGACCCCATCCAAGACAAAGCAGCTAGCTTGATTGGCACTACATCTACTCCCTCCACCACTGACGCTGAGTAGCAGCAGTGTGTACTATCTACAAGATGCACTGCAAAAATTCACTAAAAATCCTCAGGCAACACTTCCAAACCACAACCACTTCCATCTAGAAGGACAAGGGCAGCAGACATACAGGAACACCACCACATCCAAGTTCTCCTCCAAGCCACTCACCATCCTGACTTGGATATATATTATTGTTGCTGGGTCAAAATCCTGGATTTCCCTCCCTAATGGCATTGTGGGTCAACCTAAAGCAGGTGGACTACAGCGGTTCATGACGGCAGCTCACACCACCTTCTCAAGGGCAACTAGGGACAGGCAAGGAATGCCGGCGACCTAGTGATGCCCACATCCTGTAAATGAATAGAAATGTCCTTCTCCCCTAATTTGTACTCCTACATCATCCCTCACCAGCGGACAGCGACACAAAGTATTCAATTCAGACCCAGCCCAAATCCTTCATATCCATGAGCTGTCATCATTAATGGGCCCTGCACTTTCTCTAGTTATTCTCTTATGGTTAATGTACTTGCAAAATAACTTAGGATTTCCCTTTATTTTACCTACCATTCTCTTTGTGTGCCCAATTTTGCTCTCTCAATTTTTTTTACCAAGTTCCTTCTTGAATATTCTGTACTCCTCTAGGAATGCTTCTGTTTTGAACCTCCCTTTTTCACTTTGTCCAATCCCACGTATCTCCTGACATCCACAGTGGCTGGATTTATTGGCATTATCCTAGCCCTGAACTCATCTTTTTCTAAATTTCTCTCTCATCTCCCCTCATACCTTCCCCAAGTTCATCTTGTTTGAGAGATCCACTCCCTGCTTCTTCCACCCTATTCTCACACAACTATTTTCCACCCAACTTCCCCTTTTGGCTCCCATGTTAGTTCATATTGCAAACCGTTCTATCTCCTCAGATTCTATAATTCTTTCTTTCAATTCTGAGTTGAATTAGCTTTATTGTCGCATGTATTCAAATGAGTACAGTGAAAAGTTTATAAGTTGCTCTTAGAGCACCATCCTAGGTACAGTGGTACCTAGATACAATCCTTAGTCATAGCATAGAGAAATGAAGAAAAAAAAGTTTCATTACACCAATACACAGCAGGACCATAGGTCAGAAAAAACAACAAGCAAAGTTAAAAAGACAACAGTCCTAGGCTGTCTCCAAGGGCTCTCCACAGTAAACCAATGCAGGGAGGCTCCACATGGTCTCACTGCTGGCTGCCATCATGCTCCATGCTGGGTTGCAGCCTGACACCTGCCTTCCAACACAATCCCACACCAGGCCACTACTCTCTTCAACCCCCCACCCCCTCAACCCCCACACTGGGCCTTTGGTTGCTGGCGTCCCCACTACGGCCACTGGAACCACTGCTGACCCCACTTCAGAGGCCGGGAGCCAGAGGCTAGAGGCCATGCGTCCAAGGCCGAGGCAAGGGAAAAGAGAGGAAGAAAATATTAAAAGAAGAAAGGAACAGGCGGGGCACAGAAGCTCTGGCTGGAACACCCAACTCCGCTGCCATCTTACCAGAAATTGGCTATCATCACCCCTCTCCTGAAAGGTTGTATGGAAACTGCTCTTATGGAAATGCCATACTCAGTGGCTGCACCAAAGGAAAACTTTCCCTCTTCATTCTTCTGGGCCTATCTGTAACTTTTGACACGGTCAACCACTGATCCCCCTCCTACATTCCTCTACTATTGTCCAACTGGCTGGGACTTCTCTCATCTTGTTCCATTCTTACCTACCTAATCGTACTCAGAGCACATTGTTAGTGTGATTAAGAAATCATACCTCCTACTCGCCTTTACGAGTTGAGATATAGAATTCAATCTCTGGTACACTGTCATGAATCATCATAGGACATTGGTTAGTCCACAGCTGGAATACTGTGTGCAGTTCTCATCACCACACTATAGGTAAGACACAAAGCTCTGGAAAAGATGCAGAGGAGATGCGTTAAGATGTTGCTCAGGCTAATGTGTTTCAGTTAGGTTTTCCTTGGAATAGAGAAGGATGAGGGGAAATCTATTTGAGGTCTACAAAATTATGAGGGACATAAATAGGATTGATAGGAAGAAACCTTTCCCTTTAGTTAGGTAATTGAAGGGCAGAGGTTTAAGGTAAGGGTCAGGAGAAAGAGGAGATTTAAAGATTTTCTCTTAGAGGGTGGTGGGTACCTGGTACTGGCTGCTTGAAATGGTGGTGGATGCAGGAACCATTACATCATTTGATAAGAATCAAATAAACAGTTGAAACACCATCGCATTCAAGGCAATGGACCTAGTGTTGGGAAAGGGGATTAGAATAGACAAATGCTTCATGATTGGCACAATGGGCTAAAGGACTTCTTTCCATGCCATAATACTCTATGGCTCTATCAGCTATAACAGTTCTCTTCTTAGTCTGCATCACTCCCTTTAATATCACCCAAGGATTTATCATTGGAATCTTTCAATCTTTCAGCAACATTCGAAGCCTCGATCCCTAGGCAACATGGCCTGCATTGAACTCCAGCCAAGCAATATCTCCAGATAACATTTATCCTTGTTTTCAATCACTTCCATGTTTTTGCTCCTCCCTGTTTTTGTAATTTTTTCAAGTCCCACAGCCGTCTGTGAATTCAGCACTCATCTATTTCCGGCACATTCCCGATTTTCTTCAGGAGCATTATTGATAGTCATGCCATTATAAATCTGGGATTTAAACTCTGAAACACTGTCTCTGTAACTCTTCATATCACAATCTCATTTTCCTCCTCTAAGGCATTCCTTAAAACATAATCCTTTGACAGACCCATTTGGTCATCTGTTGGTTGCCTTTGGGGGCTCATTGTCAAATTTTGTTTTGTACTCAACTGTGAAATGCTTTAGGTGATTACATTATTTTAAAGGTGCTATGTAAATAAAGATTGGTTGCAGTTGGGGTTAACGATTTGCAGTTGCTGTGAATGCTGTAATTATTGGTATTCATGTTCTTTAAGGGCCTATGGTAGATAGATTCAGGAAACCTTGTGTGGGAAAATTAATGTGAATTTTGGACAATTTTCAAGAGTAGCAGCTCTTGTTGGTTAATCCCTAATATTCTTAATTATGAAGTCATGTCAAAAACAGTTTCTTGGTAGTACTGTAGTTAAATATTGCTAAAAGCATATTGCCAGAACTTTTCATCTTGCACTTACCAAGGCAAATACATGATTGCCAAATTCAAATCGTCATAACAATTACACACTGCAGAAAAGAAATGCCTTGTACAAATACCAAAAATTTGAACAATAGGTTGAGCAAGTTATTTCACATTGCTACTTTGCAGCAGTGACCTGAGTGGCATTTTCCACCAATAGGGTACTGCCATCAGTTCAAAAAGACACTCTGCCTATACTCAGTTGAGCAATGACGTGTATGAACTTCAGTGCCAGTGCAATGCCTGGTATACAGGTGATATGTCCCAACAATTGTCTGATTGAATCAAACAGCATTTTCTCTGACTTGTCATTACAGGCAGAGTACAGACATATTCAGCCTACATGCACTGGCAAACAGAAATGCATTGATAAATGTGTTTCGGTATTTGGGCAACTCTTGTTGAATAACTCTGAGCATACTGAAAGTGACACCAACAATAATTTAAGGCAAACTCTCAAGCTTGCAATAAGATTTATTTATGCTTTCCTAAAATGGCATGCATTAATAAACAGGGTTCATTCTCTGTAAACAAAAAGAACATTTATAGGTCTTGAACTTATTTAAGTTAATTGAGAATTATCAGATCAGCCATTATCTCATTGGATGGCAGACTCGATGGGCTGAATGGCCTGCTTGTGCTCTCCAGTTTATTGTCTCATGGAATTACTTGAAATTCTTTGTTTTCTCCATATCAATGTCTTAGCCAATCAGAGCAGATCTGTCAATCAATCAGCATCCTTTAATATACTGTGATCATTTGGAATTTAGTATTTTTGAGCTTGTCCTGCTATCTGAGAGATGAAAATCTTCTGTAATCTGTCTCTCTTTTCAGAAAGTCAGGTGTAATTCATATGAACTGCTATTGCCACAGTGTATTGGCTGATGGAGCTGTTGAACTTTTGAAGAAATTTGGTGACTTTATAAACTATTATTAGCTCCATTATCTGATAAGAAGATAAATAATGTAGCAGCAAGAGTAGACTTACTTGGAGCTGGTGAATCTGTTCACCACTTTTGCTCCCTCCAATACAATGAGCTTAGACACGTAAAAGCTGGAGTATAGAGGCCTGAATTTCCCAGGATCTCATGGTAAAATATCTGCTGCCATTGGCCAAGTGAGAACATTGTTGCATAATGAGCTTGTAAATATCATTCAGAAAGCAGTTCATGGTGCTCATGGCCTGGCAGGAGATACCAGGATGTATCAGTGTTATGACTGCTTCATCATTTTGTACATGTAACTAGTAGCTTTTCTTGTTCAACCTCCTTCACTTCTTTCCACTGCTTGCAGTGCATCTTTTACTCACAGCTTTCCTGGGCCCACCCTAGGGTGCTCTTTCCACTTCAAGCATATTCAGACATGCTTTCAGGTATAGAAATAATTATATTTGAAAACAGGACAGCAGGTTGCACTGAAAATATGTTTAATATTAAGCTATCTCACCCACAAAGTGACTTCTCTGATAATGTGGCTTTGGAAATGCTCACATAGAAAGTGCAAGAAATGGGTGCTTCCTTATCTAGGGCCAAAGGACAACCATCAGATATAAAAGATGAACAGATAACTTGGCAGAGGTTAGCAGGTGTGATCATTGCTGTCTACGTGACCCTGAGATCCTAGACCTTGATCAGGAAGAAGATGCGTTTCTGAAGAAAACTGTTAAGGAAAAACCGAAGAAAAGCTTTCGATGTGAAGTAGCTGCTTGAAGGTACAATTAGAAGAAAGTGTTTTCCTGCAACTTGTAACTCATTTACAGCTACCCTCTTCAAAGTTTATGATGTTCAGTCCTGCTGAGTAGAAACAGCCTGTGACAGCGTATCATGTATGGTTGTACTGTGGTCTGGCAGCAATTCCAAACTGAAAGCTCTGTTACAATGAAATCGTGAAGAGTTTTGATCCTTGTGTAACTGCTGAGCTACATAATGCACACTGACTCTTGATCATGGAAGCAGAGTGACATCTAAAATTTCCAGCATCTCAAAACCATCCCTTTGTTTGCAGAACAAGATACAACTTCATCAGTGAGAAATGACACAAATTGGATATGTTGCAAATAAGTTCTTTAACGGTTTCGTGCAAAAGGAGATTCAATTTCAAGCATGCATTTATTCTAAATTGGATCATCTTGGAGGCTGGCTTAGGTCCTCTTGATTCCTGCTTAGAAAGCCAAATGAGACAGGGTGGACAATGAAATCTGGTGCTGTTAGGATATTAGCATGAGCTGAAAGCATTTTAGGGTCTCAGCCACTTGCTTGGCTGTCATTTAGCCCTCCTGGGAGATCTTCCCAAGGAATACCTGTTAAGAAGCAGCCTCCAGGTTCGCTGTCTATTAACGATGGTCAGTAGGTCCCTGAGGCAAGTAAGTGGTTCTAATTTAGTTTGGGAACATGGACAGCATGCCTTAGTTGGACTATAGTGTCTGGTTCCATGCCCTATGATTATATGGCTCTTCTAGCCTTGGATATCAGCGGTCCAACAGCAGATGTAGGCGCTGTAGGATTAGGTTTGCAAGGTCAAATCTTCAATTACCTTCTGTGGAGGTGCTTGTGTCTTGAAAATGGGCAATAATTACAGCTACCAGGGAAAGGATGGGCAGCAACTGCCGCCTTAGTTGCTGGTGGTCATTCAGAAGGTCTTGCAAGCTCCTATAAGGCCAGCCCAGGGCAGACAGCCCCCAGGCATCTGCCAGGCCTCACACTGAGTGGGCAGAATCTTGAGGGGTTTATGATAGCAATCTCCATCAAATGGAGGGCTACTGGGAGTCTTGCATCACCTCTTTCTAAGAAGGCCCACAATTGACATGTTGATGACAAGCTTTTCCTGGAATGTAGGATCTCCAGGAATTGGCAAGTCCCAGACGACAGAACCAAATGTAATATCACTAAGTTTGCCAATGGCACAAGACTGGATGGGTGAGTAGGATGCAGGGGCGCTTCAACATGACTTGGACAAGTTGAGTGAGTCGGTAAATTGCAGATGAAGTATAAATGGACAAATGTGAGGGATCGAATTTTGTAGCAAAAACAGGAAAATAAATTATTACAGATAGTTGGAAATGCACATACTGGAGAATCTGAAATAACAAGGTGTAGAGCTGGATGAACACAGCAGGCCAAGCAGCATCAGAGGAGCAGGAGAGCTGACGTTTCGGACCGAAACCATTCTTCAGATAAAGGAGTTGGGGAAGGGAGTTCTGAAATAAATAGGGATGGGGGGAGGTGGATAGAAGATGGATAGAGGAGAAGATAGGTGGAGAGGAGACAGACCGGTCAAAGAGGCAGAGATGGAGCCGGTAGAAGTGAGTGTAGGTGGGGAGGTAGGCAGGGGATAGGTCAGTTCAGGGAGGATGGACAGGTCAAGGGGATTGGGATGAGGTTAGTAGGTAGGAGATGGGGGTGGGGCTTGAGGTGGAGCTTGGGGTGGGAAGAGGGGATAGGTGGGAGAAAGGACAGGTTAGGGAGTTGGGCCGAGCTGGGCTGGTTCTGAGATGCAGTGGGGGGAGGGGAGATTTTGAAGATTGTGAAGTCCACATTGATACCATTGGGCTGCAGGGTTCCCAAGCGGAATATGAGTTGCTGTTCTTGCAACTTTCGGGTGGCATCGTTGTGGCACTGCAGGAGGCCTAGGACGGACGTGTCTCTGAGGAATGGGAGGGGCAGTTGAAATGGTTCATGACTGAGAGGTGCAGTTGTTTAGTGCGAACCGAGTGTGGGTGTTCTGCAAAGCAGTCTGCAAACCTCTGCTTGGTTTCCCCAATGTAGAGGAGGCCACAATGGGAACAGCGGATGCAGTATACCACATTAGCAGATGTGCAGGCGAACATCTGCTTGATGTGGAACGTCTTCTTGGGGCCTGGGATGGGGGTGAGGGGGGAGGTGAGGGGCAGCTGTAGCACTTCCTGCAGTTGCAGGGAAAAGTGCTGGGTGTGGTGGGGCTGGAGGGGACTGTGGAGCGGACAAAGGATTTACTGAGAGAGTGGTCCCTCTGGAAAGCAGGGCGAGGAGGGAAATGTCTTTGGTAGTGGGGTTGGATTGCAGATGGCAGAAGTGTCGGAGGAAGATGCGTTGGATCCAAAGGTTGGTGAAGTGGTACATGAGGATGAAGTGGATTCTGTTTTGGGTTTTATTGCGGGGACGAGGTGTGAAGGATGAGTTGCGGGAAATGTGGGAGACACGGTCGAGGGCATTCTCAATCACTGCCGGGGGGAGGTTGTGGTCCTGAAAAACGAGGGCATCTGAGATGTACAGGAGTGGAATGCCTCATTATGGGAGCTGATGCGGTGGAGGCGAAGTATTTGGGAATCGGGGGTGGCATTTTTGCAGGAAGGTGGGTGGGAGGAGATGTATTTTCGGTAGCTGTGGGATTCGGTTGGCTTGAAATGGATATCGGTTTCTAGGTGGTTGCCGGAGATGAAGATGGAGATGGAGAGGTCCAGGAAGAAGAGAGAGGTATTAGATATGGTCCAGGTGAACTTAAGGTTGGATTGGAAGGCGTTGGTGAAGTGGATGAACTGTTTGAGCTCCTCCTGGGCACATGAGGCAGTGCCGATACAGTCATCAATATAACGGAGGAAGAGGGGGGTTTAGGTGGGCCCAAGCTATGCCTGCCTCTTTGTAGGCTAGATGGAACAATCCCTCTTCCATATTTGCACTGGCCCTAAACCACAACTCTTCCTCGTGAGGCATTCCACTCCCATACATCCCAGATATCCTCATTTTCCAAGGACCACAAACTCCCCCCATCAGTAATTGAGAATGCCCTCGACCGTGTCTCCTGCATTTCCCACAACTCATCCCTCACACCCACTCCCCGCTATAAAAACCAAAACCGAATCCCTCTAGTCCTCACATACCACCCCACCAACCTTTGGATCCAACGATCATCCTCCGACACTTTCGCCATCTACAATCCGACCCCTCCACCCTTTTCTCCTCACCCTTATCTGCTTTCCGGAGGGACCACTCTCTACGTGACTCCCTTGTCTGCTCCACACTCTCCTCCAGCCCCACCACACCTGGCACTTTCCCCAGCAACCGCAGGAAGTGCTACACCTGCCACTACATTTCCCACCTCACCCCCATCCCAGTCTCCAAGAAGACTTTCCACATCAAGCAGATGTTCACCTGCACATCTGCTAATGTGGTATACTGTATCCGTTGTTCCCATTGTGGCCTTCTCTACATCGGGGAAACCAAGCAGAGGTTTGCGGACCACTTTGCGGAACACCTACACTTGGTTCGCTCTAAACAACTGCACCTCCCAGTCACAAACCATTTTAACTCCCCCTCCCATTTTGCAGACAACATGCCCGTCCTGGGCCTCCTGCAGTGCCACAACGATGCCACTCAAAGGTTTCAGGAACAGCAACTCATATTTCGCTTGGGAACCCTGCAGCCCAATGGTATCAATGTGGACTTCACAAGCTTCAAAATCTCCCCTTCCCCTACCGCATCTCAAAACCAGCCCAACTTGCCTGCCTCCCTAACCTGTCCTTCCTCCCACTTACCCCCTCCTCCCACCTCAAGCCCCACCCCCATCTCCAACCTATTAACCTCGTCCCGCCCTCTTGACCTGTCCGTCCTCCCTGGACTGACCTATCTCCTCCCTACCTCCCCACCTACACTCACCATTACTGGCTCCATCCCCACCTCTTTGACTGGTCTGTCTCCTCTCCGCCTATCTTCTCCTCTATCTGTCGTCTATCCGCCTCCCCCCTGTCCCTATTTATTTAGAACTCCCTTCCCCAAGCCCCTTTTCTTAAGAAGGGTCTAGGCCCGAAACGTCAGCTCTCCTGCTCCTCTGATGCTGTGCTCATTCAGCTCTACACCTTGTTATCTCAAAATAAATTATCATCTGAATGGTAATACAATGGGAAAGAGGAAACTGCACCAAGACCTGGGTATCTTTATATATGTAAGCATGTCAATGCAAGAGGTGGTGAAAAGGGCATGTGGGCCTTCATAGCAAGAGGAACAGGGATGTCTTGCTTTAATTGTACAGGCCTTGGTGAGGCCACACCTAGTGTATTGTGTACAGGTATGGTCTGCTTGACTGAGGAAGGATATTTCTAATCATGGAAAAAGTGCAACAAAAACATACTGTACTAATTCCTAGGATGGAAAGGCGGCACAGTGGCTCAGTGGTTGACACTGCTACCTCACAGCACCAGGGATCTGGGTTCAATTTCAGCCTCAGACAACCTGTCTGCGAAGAGTTTGTACATTCCGCTCCCCCCCCCCCCCCCACCCCCCGTCTGCATGGATTGCCTCCAGATCCTCAGGTTTCCTCCCGCAGTCCAAAGATGTGCAGGTTAGATGGATTGGCCATGCTAAATTACCTGTAGTGTCCAGGGTGGGGAATGCAGGGATCGGATAACGGGTGGATCTTGGTGGGATGCTCTTCAGAGGGTCAGGGTGGACTCATAAGGCCAAATGGCTTGTTTCCACACTGTAGGGATTCAATTCTATATGAAAACAGATTGGATCGGTTAGGACTACATTCATGGACTTTAAAGGAATGAGGGGGATTTTAACAACAAAATTAACATAAGTAAGGATGCAGTAATAGTGAATATAATGCCAATAATGAGTGTCAAATTCCCAGGCCAGATAGTTTCAATTACAGGCATTTTAAAAACTGTGAGAGCATTGCAGCGACCTTAACTATAAACTATAAACCAAGTTTATCACAATTTAGAAGCCATTCTGTTAGACTGGAAAATTGCAGATTTCACTCCGCAATTTATGAAACATGACAGACCAAAATTAGGAATTCACTAGAATTCGTAATTAAGGATAGGATGACCAAACACCAGTAAGATTTTCAGTTGACCCTGCATGAATTTGTAAAGGCTAACAAGCCTGACAAATCTGACTGAATTTTTAAAAGAGGTGACTGAAGTAGCAGTCAAAATAAGACTTTTGTTTATAATGCCTACCAGTAGGCATCTTTTAAAGTCCTTCATAAGAGATTGCTAGCTGATATTGAAACCCATTACATTCAAGGTAAAGCATTGATTGGGTGAGAAAATTGGCTGTGGCACCAATCCCAGATCCCTCATGGAGAATATTGCATTATTTTAGACAGCTAATAACTACTAGCTGCTGATCAGTAGCTGATTAAAAACATGACTGGAAGAGTAAAGAGTAACAAGTGTTACTTTACTGACCAATAAAATCAAGACCATTTTATCTTGCTCAGTATCATTTTAGATCTTTCTCAGTTTATTCTTCTATGTACTCATGTTTAATCCATATTGAATCTAGGTATGCAACGTCTTACAGAATAAAAGTTGACAAAAGAGGTAAGCAGTCCTGTTTGTGTTGGAATTAATGAATAAATGATCATAAATCCAGTTCCATAACTTTCATCACACAATGACATTTTAAGCACTATATCCCATTGTAGCTGATACCAGCTCGTCCCCAAAATGACACCGCTGAAAACTCACTGGACTTTAGTTGAAAAGATTTTCTAAATTGCAAAATAAACTTGGCATTTAAACCAATAATCTGATGTGTCATTTTTTGGAGCCGTCCAATTGATTTCACCAGAGATTTTTGGGACTGAAATACTCCTGCTTTCAGTTACAATAGGTAATGTTGCATTAAGTTCAATTCTGTACTTAAATATATTCTACAATGTAGAAATGATTTGTTCATTCCAGTGGAAATTTGCTACAAATGTCAGATGTTTAGCCTTGTATTAAACAAGAATGAAATATATTGCAATGGTGTTTACAATTATGTTGTGTTTTCCAGTTTGTAATTGCAATTTGATGGCACAGGAAGGTTTTGTTCCTTTGTCTATGACTTCATCAGTTAATTAGTGAAAATACATGAAGAGTCATTTGGATACTTCACAAATAAATTGGAATTGGAACAATTTAAGAACACTTTGAGTAAGACATTGGGTTCTTCACCTATCCTGGCCACTTGGGCAATAACTAACACCACTAAAGAAATATGATGCACATGACTTTTGGAAACAGAGAGCAGTAAGTACTAAATGTATGATTTTTAAATAAAATTTGCAAAAACACTTACATCTGAGTTCATTATTGCTGATTAGATTAATGTGGATCTGTTTGTAATACTGTCTCTATTAAAACATTTTTCTCATGTTCTACTGGCTTCATGACATTGTTGACTCGCAGAAGGAGCTCTGCTCGTAAAATGCTATCGGGCTTCCAGGCTAAGAGAAGGCTAACATCTTGTTACAAATGTTGTTCAAAATGTCCTGAACAGATGAAGTCTGCACATTCAGTGCAATGATCATTAGACTGTGTGCCAATATATTTAAAGAGGCTACTGGCGAAAATATTTCAAACCTTTGAAGTTCAGACAGCTGTCAGTTGAAGAAGTATATCATAGAGAAGATAATAAACTGGTTTATTGCTTAGTGCAAGACAATTTAAAATATGAAAATACAGCAACGAGTTTGATCTTCTGCAGGTGCAAGAAGGACATAGTGACTGTTATTTTTAACAGTCATTAATCAGATTTGTTCTTTTGTAAAGAGTTTGAACTAAATTAAAAATGCCACTAAAACAACAGAGGCAAATCTGTTCATAAAGCTATCCTGATGCAATGAAACCTAACAGGACCGAAGGCAGATCTGTAACCTATCTTACTTCAGTGAGCTAGGCATTCTTGCTTTAAGCACTCCTAGGGTCAACATGCATTTTCTGGTAAGTGTCTGGATCACATTAAAGGAGATGGTTGTCAGGAAAGAATGTTAGAAAGGTGCAAGTATTAGAGTTATGTGGGAACTGCTGTTGACATTTTCACTTTCACAAGTTGATGCCTCTGTTGAGCCAATATTTCTGAGACCAATTAAGACACTGATTCTTTTAACCCACCCTATATGCAGCCTCTGTTGAGAACTGAGACATGTTGCTTAATAAGTGCATGTTTTTAGGGATGGCTGTCTGGCTGGAACATTTTGATTCAGCGCCATAGAGAAAAAGTACATACTTGACTTAATTGCCACTTTTCATCAGCGAGCACAAAGCCAGACTGAATTGTTGTTGGATACCTCCTCGATATATAATTAAGTATTCAGATATGGCAAACTAAGCTTTCAATCATTAAATTTGAAAAGAACTGAATAAAAGAGCAGCACTGTTAGCCTGTGATCACAATATTTATGCTTGCATGGTATATGCATGTTTATTTTAACCTTTCTGCCTGTTTATTGGTAAAATGTTTGGATTGACAGCAGAGTTTGTGTGTGATTTTTGATCATTTGATTATTTTACTCCCTTGGTTACTGAATGGTTGTAGATTTGTTAAATGGGACGTCTGCGGTGTGCTAGCATCTTGAAGGTACATTGTAGTCGATGGTCGGTTCGCTGAGCTGACTCGTTTTCATGCAAACATTTTGTCTCCCTTCTTGGTGACATTGCCACTGCTGTGTAGCCTCCGTAGAAGTGCTGTTGTTCTGTCCCACTCTGAATTGTGCAGGAATTCTCATGTTTGTCTTTGTCTTGCTTGTCTTAGTCTGTAACTTTGTCCCAGTTAAGCTGATGCCCTTCTATGATGAAATGAGGGGGAGTTGGTCATGCCGTTTTGCTGAGAGTTGGTGTTCATGTATCCTGGTGGCGAGTTTCCTACCTGTCAGTCCTATGCAGTGTTTCTCGCAGTGGTTGCGTGGTATTTTATATCTCACATTTGTCATGCTTTTTGTGGTTATGGAGTCTTTCATCTTTGAGAGTAACTGGTGAAGTGTGGCTGTTGGTTTGTGTGCTATCTTTATGCCAAGAGGTTGTAGGAATCTTGTGGTCAGTTCTGATGTGTTTCTAACATTGGGTAGGATGGCCAGTGTGATGGATCATATAGTGTCTTGTTGGTGTTGTTTATTTGCCAGGCATCGGCAGATGAAGCTGGGTGCCTGGTTTTCAACAACCGATGCAGTTAACGAACGTGTGAAATAGACCCCATCAAAATACCACTATAGTGCAAAACCACCAGCCCAGTTCGTCCCCTCCCCCCACTGCATCCCAAAACCAGCCCAGCCTGTCTCTGCCTCCCTAACCTGTTCTTCCTCTCACCCATCCCATCCTCCCACCCCAAGCCTCACCTCCATTTCCTACCTACTAACCCCATCCCACCTCCTTGACCTGTCCGTCTTCCCTGGACTGACCTATCCCCTCCCTACCTCCCCACCTATACTCTCCTCTCCACCTATCTTCTTTTCTCTCCATCTTTGGTCCGCCTCCCCCTCTCTCCCTATTTATTCCAGAACTGTCACCCCCAACCCCTCTCTGATGAAGGGTCGAGGCCCGAAACGTCAGCTTTTGTGCTCCTGAGATGCTACTTGGCCTGCTGTGTTCATCCAGCTTCACGCTTTATTATCTTGGATTCTCCAGCATCTGCAGTTCCCATTATCTCTGATACAAGACTGCCCACCATGACACACTGGACTGTATAAATTCAGAGCAGGGCAGAACAGCGCTTCAACAGAGCCTACACAACACTGACTGTGTCACCTGGAACAGAGGCGAAACGTTTGTATGAAAACCAGTCAGCTCGGGGAGACCAACCAACAACTCCAAACGCAAATTGAGCTACCGATCTTCGTTAAAATGTTAAAGGCATTTTGTCCTAAAACACATAGCTATAACAGTAAAGTTGTCGACACATTTTTGGCATGATATACATTTCAAATGGACAACACTGTTCAGCCAATGTCTCAAATGGCATCAGCTGTGGCAAGCTCGAGACAGCCTGTCATATCTTTCAGCATTTTTCTGAGCTAAAGTACCTCCAAGTTCTAAAACTGCGTTTAAAATGGGTTTATCTTAATCAGGTAAAAACACATCGAGAATTGGTTCAGAGATAGCAAGAACAGCTGCTGCTGGAGTCAGAGATAACACAGTGTGGAGCTGGAGGAACACAGCAGGCCAGGCAGCATCAGAGGAGCAGAAAAGATGATGCTTCGGGTCGAGACACCTTCTTCAGAATTGGGGAGGAGGAAGGGAGCTCTGAAATAAATAGGGAAAGGAGCGGTGGGGCTGGAGAAAGTAGGTGGGATGGTGTTAGGTGCGTGCAGGTAGGCAGTGATGGGGATTGATCAGTGAGGTGGGAGGAGCAGATAGGTGGGAGAGAAGATGGACAGGTTGTGTCAGGTCATGGAGGCGGGATGAGTGGGAGGGTTGGTCATGGGATGAGGCCAGGGGTGGGGTGGTTTTGAAACTGGTAAAGTCCTCATTGAGACTATTGGTCTGTGAGCTCCCAAGGTGGAATATGAAGTGCTGCTCCTCCAGTTTCCTGGTGGTGTCATTGTGATGCTGGAGGAGTCACAGGATGGACATGTCACCCAGGGAGTGGGAGGGGGAGTTGAAATGGTTTGGACTGGAAGGTGTTGTTTGTCATGAACAGAGCATAAGTGCTCTACAAAGATGTCTCCAAGCCTCTACTTGGTCTCACCGATGTAGAGGATACCACATCTGGATTAGCGAGTACAATAGACCACATTAGTGAATGTGCAGGCGAACCTCTGTCTGATGGAATAGGTTTGGTGCCTCGGATGGCGGTGGGGGGGATGGTGTAGGGGCAGGTATAGCACGTACTGTGGTTAACCGGGAAAAAGTGCCGGTGGTGGCACGAGTGGGGAATGTGGAGCAGACAAGGAAGTCACGGTGAGATCAATCCCTACGAAAGGCAGATGGGGTGGGGGGGGGGGGGCGGAATATATCTTGGTTGTGGGGTGAGACTGCAGGTGGGGGAAGTGGCAGAGAATGATATGTTGAATCCGGAGGTTGGTGGGATGATATGTGAGGACAAAGGGGACTCCGTCTTTGTATTTTTGCGGGAGGGAATGTGAGGGCTGGGGTGTGGGAAACACAAGAGATGCAGTCAAGAGCACTTTCAACCAACAACAGGGGGAAGTTGCAGTCCTTGAAGTAAGAGAACATCTGGAATGTTCAGGCGTGGAACTCCGCATCTTGGGAGCAGGTGCGGTGGAGGCAGAGGAATCGGGAGTAGGGGAATGCATTCTTGCAGCAAGGTGGTTAAGAGGAAGTGTAGTCTAGGTGGCTGTGGGGGTCAGTGGGCTTGAAATAGATTTTGTTTTCAAGGTGGTCACCAGGGATGGAGACAGACGTCCAGGAAGGAGGGAGAGGTATCAGAGATGGCCCAGGTGAACTTGAGGTTGGTGTGAAAGGTGTTAGTAAAGTTGATGAACTGTTCAAGCTCCTTGTGGGAGCATGAGGCAGTACCAACACAGTCATCAATGTAGCAGAGGAAGAGGTAGGGCCTAGGAAAGAGGCAGGCATAGCTTGGGCCCATGCGGGTTCCCATGGCCACCCCTGTAGTCTGCAGGAAGTGAGAGGAGTTGTAGAAGAAATTGCTCAGGTTAAGAACGAGTTTGGTTAAGTGGATGAGGGTATCGATGGAGGGGGACTGGTTGAGACTGTGGGAGAGGATGTAGCAGAGGGCTTTTAGGCCATCTGCATGGGGAATGCAAGTGTACAGGGATTGTATGTCCATAGTGAAGATTAATTATTGGGTCGAGGGAATTGGAAGCCTGGAGGAGGTGGACGGCGTGGGTGCTGTCCCAGATACAGGTGGGGAGTTCCTGGACCAGGAGGGAGAAAACAGAGTCAAGGTATGAAGAATTAGTGGCTTGGTTTCGATCTTGTATTTGAGTATGTGCACATTTCCAGTAAATTACCATCATAAGTGCAAGACCAGTGCAAGATAGCAGCTGAGTAACAGGGATGCTTGCAGGTTCTCACCAGGCCCCATCCATTCAGAACATAGAACATAGAAAAGTACTGCACAGTACAGGCCCTTAGGCCCACGATGTTGTGCTGTGGAATAATCCTAATCCAAAAATAAAATAACCTAACCTACATTCCCCTCAATTCACTGCTGTCCATGTGCATGTCCAGCAGTCACTTAAATGTCACTAATGACTCTGCTTCCACGACTACCACTGGCAAACTATTCCATGCGCTCACAACTCTCTGGGTGAAGAACCTCCCTCTGACGTCTCCTCTATACCTTCCTCCTAGCACCTTAAAACTATGACCCCTCGTGGCAGTCAATCCTGCCCTGGGGAAAAGTCTCTGGCTATCGACTCTATCCATGCCTCTCATTACCTTGTACACCTTGATCAGGTCACCTCTCTTCCTCCTTCTCTCCAGACAGAAAAGTCCGAGATCAGTCAACCTCTCCCCATAAGACAAGCCCTCCAGTCCAGGCAGCATCCTGGTAAACCTCCTTTGCACACTCTCCAAAGCCTCCACATCTTTCCTATAATAGGGCTACCGGAACTGGACACAATATTCCAAGTGTGGTCTCACCAGGGTTTTGCAGAGCTGCAGCAAAACATCGCGGCTCTTAAACTCGATCCCCCTGTTAATGAAAGCCAAAACACCATATGCTTTCTTAACAACCTTATCCACCTGGGTGGCAACTTTGAGGGAGCTATGCACTTGAACACCAAGATCCCGCTGTTCCTCCACACTGCCGAGAATCCTGCCTTTAATCCGATATTCAGCATTTAAGTTCAACCTTCCAAAATGCATCACCTCGCATTTATCCAGGTTGAACTCCATCTGCCATTTCTCAGCCGAGCTCTGCATTCTGCCAATGTCTCGCTGAAGCCTGCAATAGCCCTCGATACTATCAACAGCACCTCCAACCTTTGTGTCATCAGCAAACATACTAACCCAACCCTCAACCTCATCATCCAAGTCATTTATAAAAACTACAAAGAGCAGAGGCCCAAGAACAGAGCCCTGTGAGACACCACTCAGCACTGACCTCCAGGCAGAATACTTCATCTACAGCCACTCTCTGCCTCCTGTCAGTCAACCAATTCCGAATCCACACAGCCAAATCACCCTCTATCCTATACCTCCTGACTTTATGAATGACCCTGCTGTGGGGACCCTTATCAAATGCATTTTCTGAAGTCCATGTACACCACATCCACTGCTCGACCCTCGTCAACTTGTCTCGTGACTTCCTCAAAGAACTCAATAAGATTTGTAAGGCATGACCTGCCCCTCACAAAGCCATGCTGACTCCCTTTAATCACACTATGCTTTTCCAAATAGTCATAAATCCTATCCCTCAGAATTCTTTCCAAAACCTTGCTGACCACAAACGTAAGACTGACTGGTCTGTAATTTCCAGGGATTTCCCTATTCCCATTCTTGAAAAGAGGAACAGCATTTGCCTCCCTCCAATCTTCCGGTATGACTCCCGTGGAGAGTGAGGAAGCAAACATCTTTGCCAGCGGCTTAGCAACCTCCTTTATCGCTTCCCGGAGCAACCTAGGATAAATCTGGTCTGGCCCTGGGGACTTAGCAATCTTAATGTTTGCCAAAATTTCCAGCACATCAACTTCCTCCATCTTGATCTGTTCAAGCCTGTTTTCGTGCTCCTCAAAGTTCTCATTCACAACAAGGTCCCTTTCCTTAGAGAAAACTGAAGCAAAAAACTCATTAGGGCTTCCCCTAACTGTTCAGACTCCACGCACAAGGTCCCTAACGCTATCCCTGATCGGCCCTACATTCTCCCTGATCATTTTCTTATTCCTCACATATGAGTAAAATGCCTTCGGGTTCTTCCTAATCCTTCCTGCCAAGCCTTTCTCGTGCCCTCTCGTGCTGCAGCCATATGGTATCAATGTGGGCTTCACCAGTTTCAAAATCTCCCCTTCCCCTACTGCATCCCTAAACCAGCCCTGTTCGTCCCCTCCCCCCACTGCACCACACAACCAGCCCTGCTCTTCCCCCCCACCCACTGCATCCCAAAACCAGTCTAACCTGTCTCTGCCTCCCTAACCGGTTCTTCCTCTCACCCATCCCTTCCTCCCACCCCAAGCCGCACCCCCAGCTACCTACTAACCTCATCCCACCTCCTTGACCTGTCCGTCTTCCCTGGACTGACCTATCCCCTCCCTACCTCCCCACCTATCTTCTTTACTCTCCATCTTCAGCCCGCCTCCCCCTCTCTCCCTATTTATTCCAGTTCCCTCTCCCCATCCCCCTCTCTGATGAAGGGTCTAGGCCCGAAACGTCAGTTTTTGTGCTCCTGAGATGCTGCTTGGCCTGCTGTGTTCATCCAGCCTCACATTTTATTATCTTGGATTCTCCAGCATCTGCAGTTCCCATTATCTAGGAAGGAAATAAATGTTGGTTTAATAAAGGAAAAATAAACAAGAGAGAGGAAGAAAATTAGAACAGAGAATTTCTTAAATTAAGATAAAGGGGACTTTTTCTGGTTAGCAAGATATAACTAGTGAAGTACTGTAGGGTTTGGTCCTCGGGCCCCAACTATTTACAAGCTATAACAATGATTTGAATGTGGGGATGGAAAGTACTAAAGTCAAATTTGCTGATGACTCTAAAATAGATGGAAAAGTAAGTTGAAATGACAAAATGAGAAATTTACGAATGGATCTTAGTAGGTCAGTGAATGGGCCAAAACATAGCAGATGAAATGTATCACAGATAAGTGTGCTGTTATCCATTTTGGTCAGAGGAATAGAAAGGCAACTTATTATCTAAATAGAGTAAAACTTCAGAATACTTCAGTGCAGTGGGATCTGGGTGCCCTCATGGATGAATGCCGAAAATTAGTATGGAGGTACAGCAGGTAGTAAGGAAGACAAATAGAATTTTGGAAAAGAGTACAAAAGTAGGGAAGTTTTGCTGAAACTGTTCAAGACATTATTGAGACTGCAACAAAATTAGAAATTTCTGGAACAGCACAGTAGGCCTGGTATCATCTGTGGAGGGGAACCAAAGTGGATGTTTCAGGTCCAGTGACCCTTCTTCAGAACAGACAGTTAGTTCTGAGAGATTGAGCAATTGAGGCCTATACTCTCTGGAGTTTAGAAGAATGAGAGGAGATTCAAGAGAAGTATATGATGCTAAAAGGGATTGACAAAGTAGACATAGAAAGAATGTTTCCCCATGTTGGCCAATTTAGAGTGACAGGTTATAGTTTTGAATAAGGGGCAGCAGATTTAAAACAGAGATGAAGAGAAATTACTTCTGCGACAATGCTGTGTCTTTACAAAGTTATTTTGTTCAGGTTTTTTTTGAAAGAGAAGTTGGAAGGCAGAGGCAATGAGTAATTTACCAGAATGGTTTGAGTAAACAGCTTGGGAGACCTTGGATTTTTGTTTAACATCCTGAATGTGTGTGGCCAGCTCTCATAGATCAGGATATCTGAGTTCTGGTTTTTCAGTCGCATCAGAACCTGTAGGGGTCTCAACAGAATTGGAAGTTTCATTAAATGTCTTCTGGCTGCTACTGTCCCTGAATTTTCTCTTGATTTTTTTTCCTCCCATACTGCATGTAAGAATCTATGTCTGACTTTGCCTTTTTGCCAAGGGGTACATTTGTGGAATGTAACTATATTGGAACAGTTAATTAGTTACAATTACTGTACCTATTATTCAGCTACAATAGGGATAAGTTATTCTAAGGTCTTCTGTCTTTTATTTATATTTTAACTACAGTGCTTAAATAAATTGTATTTTTGTTTAATATAGAATTGTTTGAGCATTCGCATTGCGTCTGGAATTTCACATCTACCTTTAAAATAAGAAAAAGTTAGACTACTTTCTTAAAATATTTTGAAGGAGTCTGGTCTGGTCCATAACACTTCTCTCAAAGAGTCACTACTCCAGAGTGTGTTGGATGCTGGGGCATTGAGCAAATTTAAGTTGTAGATAAACAGATTTTTAATTAGTAACGGGTTGAAGGATTATGGAGAGCGGCAGGAAAGTCAAGTTGAGGCTGAAATGACATCAACCGTAGTCTCACCAAATGTCAGAGCAGGCTCGGGGGCTGAATTGCCTACACTTGCTCCTAGTCCTTATGTTCTTAAACATTTTAAAATCTCCAATTATTCATAAAATCAGATTAAGTGAGATTCCACAATTTTAAAAGTCAATATCTGGTGCAAGCATGGGTGTTGTTTTTCAATAATTAAGATCTAGTCAAGCAATTTAAAATTCAATTACACCTGAATGGAGAAACCCCAACATCTTCTTGTGTGTTTGGTTGGTTTTTAGTCGGTAGGGACTGCAAATTAAGCCCATTGCAACTTTGTAAACCTTAAAACATTACGATCCAGTACTACGTACATTTCACCATCACCTGGGTCGAAAGCTGTATTTTCCCAGAATCACAGGGATAGTAAATGTGTATTGATGTAGCACACATTTTTTCTTTGACTAAAACAGAGCAAAGAGAAGCAATCATTGAAATAGAAGCCTTAGTTTACCTGAGTCTGTGAAAATATTTGCAGGCTATGTCCTAGATTTTCAGTTTGCAATCAAGACTGACCACTACCATTTAGGTGTCCTATTAAAAGCTAAAAAATTAACAAAGATGCTGCCAAAAGTGAAGATGCTTCATTTGCAGTTGAAGAGATTTGATGCTACAACTGAATATTTGAAAGAGAAGAGGCAAACTTTAGTGGGTTCTATGTTGTATATTTCTGCAGCAAGGTGAATATAAATTTTCCTGGAATCATAGAATCTGCTCAGAGAGGAATCTGGCCATTCAGCCCATTGAGTCCCTACCAACTGTCTGAAGAGCATCCCCTTCCCTATCCTGTAACCCTGCAATTCCCATGGCTAATCCATCTAGCATATCTCTGGACACTATTGGCATTTTAGAATGGCTAATCCATCTAACCTGCACATCTTTCAACTGTGGGAGGAACCTAGAGCATCCAGACGTTTCCTCCCTGTCAAATTTGTTTGCGTTGTGGAAACCCTTACCTCACTAATGATCAAGCATTGACCAGCAACATTGTAATGTACGATAGGATGTGGAGATTGAGACTCGGCCTGATGGAAGTTAAGCAAATAATGAGAGGTATAGATAGAGTTAATGGTAGTTATCTTTTCTCTAGGATGGGGGATGTCAAGGCTAGCAGGCACAAAGGTGAGAAAAGAGAGATTTTAAAAAGACATGAGAGGCAATTTTTTTTTACACAGAAAGTGTATCACATGTAGGAAGAACTTCCTGAGGAAGTGGTGGATGTGGGCACAGTTACACCTATAAAAGGCATATGGATATGTACACAAATAGGAAAGGTTTGGACGGATATGAGCCAGGAGCATGCAGGTGGGACTAGTTTAGTTTGAGATTATGTTCGGCGTGGACTGGTTGGACCAAAGGGTCTGTTTCTGTGCTGTATGCCTCTATGACTATGACTAACAAGTTTCAAAATACACAAAAGTCAGATAAAGAGCGGGCTTAAAATCATGAATACTACGTCAAAGGATTGTCAAAATATTTTCTGCACAATCCTACTTGAAAGTGATATTTTGAACAAAGAAAACATCTCAGTGCAGTGGAGATTTTTGATTTATATTGAGAAATTGGTCATAGATAGCGTTCTCAGACTCAATACAGCAGGCTCACTGCAGTATCATAAATTGCCATGCCAGAGTTCAAACTCCTGTTTGGTGACCAGGGATGTCAAAATTGTTAGAGGAAGTAATTTTCAATTGCATTGTTTGTGTTGTTTATTAGCAAGCACAAAGAAAAACATTGCTGATAACTTTCATTTTTGTCCAGAGTGAGCCAAACCAGTAGAAGTCCAGCTGGAGAAAAAAGTGTGGATTTGTGATCAAAATTGTCAAGGCCAAGCATTTTTTTATTTATTCATTTTTGTAGAATGTGGGCATCGCTGGCTGGCCAGCGTTTATTGCCCATCCCTAGTTGTCCTTGAGAGGGTGGTGGTGAGCTGCCTTCTTGAGCAGTTGCAGTCCACCTGCTTTCAGTTGACCCACAATGCAATTAGGGAGACAATCTCAGGATTTTGACCCAGCAATAGTGAAGGAACAGTGATATATTTCCAAGTCAGAATGGTGAGTACCTTGGAGGAGAACTTGGAGGTGGTGGAGTTCCCACATATCTGCTGCCCTTGTCCTTCTAGATGAAGATGGTCAAGGGTTTGGAAGGTCCTGCATGAGGATCTTTACTGAATTTCTGCAGACCATCTTGTAGACAGTATACACCACTGCTACTGAGCATTGGTAGTGGAGGGAATGGATATTTATGGATGTAGTGCCAATCAGGCAGGCTGCTTTGTCCTGGATGGTGTCAAGCATCTTGAGTGTTATTGGAGCTGCATTCATCCATGCAAGTGGGGAGTATTCCATTACACTTCCAACTTGTGCCTTGTAGATGGGTGGACAGACTTTGAGGTGTCAGGAGGTCAGCTACTTGCTGAAATATTCCCAGCTTCCGGTCTGCTCCTATAGCCACTGTGCTTACATGGTGAGTCCAGTTAAGTTTCTGGTCAATGATAACCCCCAGGATGTTGAAAGTGGGGGATTCAATGATGGCAACACTATTGAGTATCAAGGGACAGTGGTTAGATTGCCTGTTATTGGTGATGGTCATAGCCTGGCATTTGAGTGGCACGAATATTTCTTGTTACTTGTCAGCCTAAGCCTGGATATTATCCAGATCTTGTTGCATTTGAACATGGACTGCTTCAATATCTGAGGAGTCACGAATGGTGCTGAATATTATGCAATCATCGGCAAACATCCTCACTTTGGAGTTTATGATGGGGAAAGGATCATTAATGAAGTAGCCGAAAACGGCTTGGCCTAGGATACTACTCTGAGGAACTCCTACTGAGATGTCCTGGAGCTGAGATGATTTACCTCCAACAACTACAACAATCTTCCTATGTATGAGCTGTGACTTCAACCAGGGGAGGGTTTGCCTCTGGATTCCCATTGATTCCAGTTTTGCCAGGGCTCCTTGATACTATACTCAGCCAAAGTCAACCTTGATGTCAAGGGCTGTCACTTTCACCTCACCTCTGAAATTCAATCTGTGTTTAAACAAAACTGTAATGAGTTGAACTGTAAGGAGCTGAATGGGCCTGGCAAAGCCAAACTGGGTGTCACTAAGCAGGTTATTGCTGAGCAGGTGCTGTTTGATAGCACTGTTGATGACACCTTCCATCACTTTACTGATAATCGAGAGTGGACAGATGGGGCGGTAATTGGCTGCATTGGATTTGACCTGCTTTTTATGCATAGGACATATTGGGGCAATTTTCTACATTGTTGGCTAGGTGCCAGTGTTGTAACTGTACCGGAAGAACTTGGCAGAATGAGCGGCAAGTTCTGGAGCACAAGTCTTCAGTACTATTGCTGGAATGTTTACAGGACCCGTAGCCATTGCAGTATCCAGTGTCTATAACTGTTTCTTGATATCATGTTGAGTGAATCGAATTGGCTGAAGACTGGTATCTGTAATGCTGGGGACCACTGGAGAAGGCTGAAATGGATCATCCACTTGGCACTTCTGGCTGAAGATTGCTGCAAATGCTTCAGCCTTGTCTTTTGCACTGATGTGCTGGGCTGTTAGAAAAACATGAAATCTTCAAGTTGACTAGTTGAGAATTTTTGCCCTGTTCATATTTGTCTCAGATCCTCTGAAGTGGTACCACACTATATTGAGTCTCAATTACTTGTAAGTCACAGTTCAAATTTGGGAACAAAAGTGAGTGCTATGAATAGCTAAGGCTATTTTATTGAGCACAAATCCAGGACATTTTAAATCTGGTCATGTGTAAACTTGGTTTTTCAGTCAGTAATTAAATTTCCAATATGGGTTCCCTGTCGTTGAATCTTCTAACCAGAGACATACACTCAGACAACTTGTAGGGTTGCTGTGGAAGATTTTGTCACTTTCCTGACCCCACCTGTTTCCTGTGGAATGTGTGCAATGTGCCAGGATAAAAACACGCATAGGTTCATACCCTGCATGCACCAGGAGGCTTTGATTCAACATAATCCTGATGTTACTCAACACAATGGACTGATCTGATCCTAGATTTCGCAACAAGTCTTCAAGCAGCATCCTCATTGCCGACTCAAGAGGAAAAATAATGAAGCTGCAAGATGGGCCCATTAGACATTACTCAATGGTAGGTCAGTTATCTTTTAGGGGCTTTTTCTATTGTGTGGTATTCTGGAGTGTTCATGAGGTTGTAATGGTAAATTCCTGGATTTGTTAGAAAGTATTGCCACACCTTGGGAATGATAGGTTTTGGGAGTTGGAGAAATAACAGGTTTTGAGGGGTAGTGGAGGGTAGCCAGGTAGCTGGACTGTCCACACTAAGGCTGCAACACGTTTGAGACAGAAATGTTAGTTCTTCTGAATCTGTAGCATGACAAGGAGATGTAACAGGGGCTGTGGAAAAGACCAATCTTGCACACTGCCCTCTGCCAAGTCAGAGCTAGACACCCTCATGCTCCTTGACAATGTTAGGATGTTGCCTTTGAGACAAAATAAACTGCAGATGCTGAAGAAGGGTAATATCTGAAACATTGACTGCTCCTTTCCTCCAGGTGCTGCCTGGCTCACTGGATCTTTTCTATCTTCCAATTTGTCTACTTTAGGATGCTGCCTGCCTTGCCAGTCCATGCAGCCAGTGTTTCAATTAATCTGATAACACAGAACACTGTTCTGAAGAAGAGTTCTATTGCATTTGAGACATTTACTCTGTTTGTCTCTCCACAAATGTTGCCAGACCTGCTGAGATTTTCCCATAATTTCTGTTTTGATTTCAGTTCATCTGATTGTTTGTAGGTTGGCACTGAAAAAAGATAATGGATTTTGTTGTGAGTATCAAGATGGTTCACTAATTCCTTCAGGAACAGGAAGTTTCCATCTCAACAACAATGATTGCTTCCATTTATTATAGCAATATTCCTCTGGTAAACATCTCTAGCTTTGTATTGGACACAAGTTTTGGAAAGGATTATAAGAGATAGGATTTATAATCATCTAGCAAGCAACAATTTGATTGGAGATAGCCAGCATGGATTCGTCAAGGGCAGGTCGTGTCTCACAAACCTCATCGAGTTTTTTGAGAAGGTGACCAAGCATGTGGATGAGGGAAGGGCCGATGACGTGGCGTACATGGACTTCAGTAAAGCCTTTGATAAGGTTCCATATGGTAGGCTATTGGAGTAAATACAGAGGCGCGGGATTGAGGGAGATTTAGCAGTTTGGATTAGAAACTGGCTTTCTGTAAGAAGGCAATGAGCGGTGATTGATGGAAAATATTCAGCCTGGACTCAGGTCACTAGTGGTGTGCCTCAAGGATCTGTTTTGGGACTACTGCTGTTTGTCATTTCTATAAATGACTTGGACGCAGGCATAGGTTGATGGGTTAGTAAGTTTGCAGATGACACTAAAGTCGGTGGAGTGGTGGACAGTGTGGAAGAATGTTGCAGGTTGCAGGGAGACTTGGATAAACTGGAGAATTGGGCCGAAAGGTGGCAAATGGAGTTTAATGTGGATAAATGTGAGGCGATTCACTTTGGGAGGAATAATAGGAAGACAGAATACTGGGTCAAAGGAAAGATTCTTGGTAGTGTGGATGTGCAGAGGGAACTTGGTGTCCATGTACATAGATCCCTGAAAGTTTCCACCCAGGTTGATAGTGCTGTTAAGAAGGCTTACGGTGTGTTAGGTTTTATTGGTAGAGGGATTGAGCTCTGGAGGCATGATGTCATGCTGCAACTGTACAAAACGCTAGTGCGGCCTCACTTGGAATATTGCGTGCAGTTCTGGTCGCCCCATTACAGGAAGGATGTGGATGCATTGGAAAAGGTGCAGAGGAGATTTACCAGGATGTTGCCTGGTCTGGAGCACAGGCCCTATGAAAAAAGGCTGAGGGACTTGAGTCTGTTCTCATTGGAGAGAAGGAAGCTAAGAGGGGATTTAATAGAAACATACAAGATGATCAGAGGATTAGATAGGGTGGACAGTGAGAGTCTTTTCCCGAGGCTGATGACTTCAGCTTATACGAGGGGGCATAGCTACAAATTGAGGGGTGATAGATTTAAGACAGATGTCAGAGGCAGGTTCTTTACTCAGAGAGTGGTAAGGGCATGGAATGCCCTGTCTGCCAATGTAGTGAACACAGCCACACTGGGGCATTTAAACAGTCTTTGGATAAGCATATGGATAATGATGGGATAGTGTAGGGGAAGGGGCTTAGATTAGTTCACAGGTCGGTGCAACATCGAGGGCCGAAGGGCCTGTTCTGCGCTGTATTGTTCTATGTTCTATGTTCTATGTATGTTAGACTCTCCTTATTATAATCAGGAATATGTGTGGCTCCAGTTCACAATGCATGATTTAATGTTCATGCCCTTGGAAACCCCTTCACAAGCCATTTAGATATACAAATAGAATAGTTCATCACCATCACCGCAGAACACAACCCACCATGTGGTTCCCAGTCACAACCCAGCTCCTTCCCAACTCCTTAGATAAGTAGTTAAAAGGGGTGGGAAGGGGATAGAATTATTGCAGAGGGAGAGAGATGGAAGGAGAGGGGAAAAAAGGAGGGACAAAGAAAGAAAGGGAAAAAGAACTGGCAATCAGAGTGGAGCTCTGGAGAGAATGAAGCAATTTATCCTTCTGCCATCTTGCCGGGTGTTTCGATGTTTTTAGATGAATGTCAAGTTCACATCAGACAATTTTATTTACTCCACATCAGTTTCTTGAACTTTCTTCGATTTATATTCAAGTGATTGCTGAAGCCACTTTAGGTCATGCTTCTTCCTTTTTAAAAAGCATTTTAGCCTATGAAGACCTCAGGTATTAAAACCAGATGATGGAAGTTGCAAATTGATGGCCCATATTTTATCACTATCATGACATCTGTCAAAATAGCTTCAGGTCGAAGTTTCTTTCTGGCAGGTATAAAATGACAAAATGATACATAATTTTACAGAAATATTTCACAATTTTATCTCAATTTCTATTAAATACATATTCATCATTAAAATGCTGTAGCTAATAAGCTTTAGATTTCACTTTCATGACCAATCTTGCTTGTAAAATTGGCAATCATTCAAGAAGATCATTTATCTTCAGTTATCATTCTAGCTCACATTTTATTGCCTTCTGTTTGCAAATCATGTGCTTCAAATACTTGCTATGAATCATAATGTTCTGACATTTGAACTCAGCTCAATTGAAGAAATAACTACATATAAAAAAATTAGCTCTAACACTCAAAAGACTAACATAGATTGTTATCAAAACACAAAGAGAAATTTTTACTTTTTAGAATATGAGCCTTTAACCTGTTTACTTTTGGAAGTTCCTTAGATAAAGAATCATTTATGTTAAATGATTCTTTATAGACTTTCCTATATCATAATTCTCTTTAAAGTTTTCAGCTTTCAAAATTTTCAACTTGAGCAGTGACCAACGTGACAAGAAAGGCAAACAAAAAGTAATTTGAAATGTTGAAATGAGAGAAATAGTGTGGCAAGGTAATTTTGACAGAGAATTACCGGCCATGGGTACAATAGCTGAAAGATGGGTCTGAATCAACCCTCAGGACTTTACCATTAACCTTTGTTGTATAACTCTTGATCTCCGTTCCATCATAACACGACTGGATAGGGTAGATGCTGGGAGGATGTTCCCAATGGTGTGTCCAGAATCAGCGGTCACAGTCTGAGGATTCAGGGTGGAACATTTAGGATGGAGATGAGGAGACATTTCTTCACCCAAAGAGTGGTGAGCCTGTGGAATTCATTACTGCAGGAAGTAACTGATGCCAAGACATTGAATGTATTCAGGAAGTTCCTAGATACAATACTTGGAGTGAATGGGATCAAAGGTTATAAAGAGAAAGCAGGATTAGGTTATTGAGTTGAACGATTAACAATACCCATGGTGGGATGGAGGGAACAGTAATCTGGAATCAAAAGGCATGGGGTTTTAGAAGAGACATGTAGACTGAAGGAAATCACTCAAACCTTGTGAAGCAAGGCAGTGGGAAAGCTGAAAATAAGGGCTAAAATCTTGGCGCGGCTAATCAATAGAAGTAGACAAGTACAGGTTGATGGCATTCTCAAGATATGGGCTAGACCACTTAGATGAGACGAGGAAACATTTCTTCACTCATAAGATACTCAATCTGTGGAATTCTCTACTAGAGAAGGCTGTGAAAGCCACGTTGTTAAGTATATTCAATAAAGAGATTGGTACATTTTGAAATATTAAAGGTATCAAGAAATGTGAAGAGAAAATGGGAAAATGGCATTGAGATAGAGGATCGGCAAAGATGAAATTGAATACAGGCTCAAAGGGCCAAACGGCCTAATTCTGCTGCTATTTTCTAAGAAAGCAGTCTTTAGGAATAAAAATGATGGTCTTCAAAATAGGATTCAAGTGAAATAAAATGCTCAGCAGAGATAGAGGATGGCATGGCTTTATCATTCATAGTAAGCCTGAGATGTTGCTGAAACCAAGTCCAATGTTGCTGGCATTTTATTATTAATGGCTTGTTTCCTTTTATGTTCCAAGCTGGGCAACTTATGATCCCAGATCTGAATTATGCCCCTCGAGCCCAAGCTATGTGAGTCTCCCAGTCTCATTTAAAGCCATGCAAACTCAATCTCATCAGATGAAACACAACTTCAAACCCATAAACCCATGGTGAATAATAGCATAACCATTTTCGCGATTTTAGGTGCAGAAGTAGCAGCCTCTGTCTCCTGCTTGTTGTTCTTTAAGCAGCTATGAATCACATCAAGTCAATTATCATCTATTTGTGACATGTTCATTGACTTGTAAGGAAGCCTGCAGTCTAAGGTCCAACTGGTTTCCTCTACCTCTTTGTGATGGCAACATAAAATATATTAAATTTGCTTTTAGATGTAAATGCAAAATATCACTTTTGACCCCAATTCCCATTCATCTTAGAAGTCAGTAAGTAGTTTATAGCCTAACTACTTGCAAGCTATTCTTTTTTTAAAATTTTAGGAGACTCGAACTCTACTTACGGTAAAAGCAGTGGCCAGAATATTCCCTTAACAGTGAAGCTTTTCACAGCTGGCCAGGAAGTGTGCGACACCTCCACTTGTCAGCACAACACTGGCCACTTGTGACCTTGCAGCCAAAAGATCCATTGTCATGGAATGCAGCAAATCAGGTGGAGGAGCGGGGCAGGCAAAGATTTGCCATTCTTTCACTGGAACAAAGGTTAAGGCATCATATTTCAAGGACCCCAGGATACACAAGGCAGGAATATCATTCTCACTCTCTGAGGACCTTTTGGGAACTGCAATTGTTGCCATTCTCTTTCCATCTGCCACCTGGATCCATTGAATTGGAAGCTTTCATTCAGCACTCAATATCAGGCCCTTTCACAGCATCCATCATCCTTGCACTGCCATAAGTGACCTACAAGCCATCAATCCCCCATCACTTTTGGCCAGCTCCCATTGACCCTCCAGTTTCCTCCAGCACAGCGTAAAAGCCTCCCATTACTCTCAACCTGCTATTTATCATCCTTGATTTTCCTATCAACCCTCAGGACTTTACCATTAACCTTCCTTGTATGACTCTTGATCTCCCTTCCATCATTACAAGACTATATAAGGTAGATGCTGGGAGGATGCTCCCGATGGTGAGTGTGTCCAGAATCAGAGTTCACAGTCTGAGGATTCGGGGTGGAGCATTTAGGACAGAGATGAGGAGACATTTCTTCACCCAAAGAATGGTGAGCCTGTGGAATTCATTACCGCAGGAAGTAACTGATGCCAAGACATTGAATGTATTCAGGAAGTGACTAGATATAATACTCGGAGCAAATGGGATCAAAGGTTATAAGGAGAAAGCAGGATTAGGCTATTGAGTTGAACGATTAACAATGATCGTGAAGAATGGCAGAGCAGGCTCAAAGGGCTGAATGGCCTCCTCCTGCTCCTATCTTCTATGTTTCTACGTTTGATCTATCATCTGCTAAAATTAGTCTTCCCTTCACAGTCCAGCTTCCATGCTCAGTCTCCAAAGAGAATTCACGCAGTTCCAGTATATTTCTGTCCCTCGGTCAACCACGTCCCATTCCACTTTAATTAGTAAAACCTGAACCCAGTGGTCAGCCATAAATCTGAAAGCACGTGTTTCTTATTTGTTGTTGATTATTTAATTGTAAAGTTGTACCTATTTCTGGTGGCGTTGGTGAGAAAGAGCATGCATAAGATACATGACAAGAGATGTCAATCCACTACCAAGTTAATTTCGTATTTTTATGTCACCACTGGGAAATTAAATTTTGTCTGCTAACATGTCTCCATCTGCCCTGATGCCCACTTCTCAGAACTGCACAGGATTTCATGCGTACTTTTGAAATGTAAATACCTTGTAGCTTCTTCTCATTAAAAACTGAGCCAACTATTGATTTCTAACAAACTATGCAGCTTTACCACCAGGCAGATAGCAGAACAAGTCACCTGATTTAATTTATTGTCAATTTTATTTAAAACTGCAATCCCCAAAACATTATAATCTTAAAAACTTCATAACTATAACAATAGGCAGGTATTTGTTGGAAGTAATTTGTAAAAAGCTTGCATAAATAAATTGCTGTGTGTGGATGTTGGTCATAGTATTTTCGGTGTTCCATCTGGCTGTTTGAGATCCCACTTTTTTGATCTTCTGCCAAATCTACGGGTCCCAGTCTAGTCAACCAATGTTAATTTGAAACCTTGGAACATTCTGTTTCCTGATGAAGTGAGTGGGAGGAGAGACCTTGTGAATTGCACAGTTGTACCTTTCTTGTACAATAATATGTAACTTGAAAATAAAAAAAAGCTGGCTATGCAGCCAGAATGAAGCAAAATTGAGTAAGATAAATAGCTATCAGTCCCGTTTGATGTAAAACAATTCCAATGTTATGGTGAGAATAATTGATCCTTTTCCAGTCACTGCTATAAATCTGCCATGTTCCTCTGCTTTACAATGGCGCTACAATTTGTTCAGGGCCATCAAGAGGAGCTGATGTGATATTTCTGGATTATAAATTGTTGAGGGAAAACATGGCTGAAGTTTGCAATGTTTTGTCTTTGCTTGGAGTTACAGTGCTGAACACTCACATGGACTATGACTCTGTTGCAATGCAAAAATATCTAGCACCCAGATGGCATTTAGTAATACACATCTAAAAGCAAGACATCAGACTCAGCAAGGAATAGCTAATGAAGACTCATGTTTAAAAATCCTTATTACTGCAAGCATATTCATGCCACACCTAGGAAATTAGTGGAATACCCCGTGAACTTACCTACGGGGAAAATCTTTGTTTATTTGGTATGTTATTATTCATTAGTGCTTAAGGAGATGAATCTTAAAACATTTTTCTTGCTGGCATCAATTTCAGCAACAATCTCCCTTAATCGGCATCTTGCTGCTGACTGGCGAGAATCTTGTCTTGATGATTTTGTTAGAATATGTCACTAGTTCCTCCCAAGTTTGAGAAAGGCCTGGCTGGACTTCTTGACATTTTCTCAGATTTTTCAGTGCCCATGTCATAAAGCTCCACTGAAAGTCCTTCTTAAATGAATTTTCTTCCTGACAATGGGAGAATGAAGGTCACAACACGAGTCTTGCCCTGCTCCTCATCATGATAATTTCCTGGAGATTTCTTGCCCTTTGAGACCCCAGCATCTACTTGTGCTGTGTCCACAAACACCTAGGAGGGATGATGGATCCTTTTATTTTAACGGACATTCTGCAAATATATATCACTGGCCACTTGAGACATCCATTCTACGAAAAGGTGCATAAGCAAAATTGTAAGTTATTCTTTTACTGCATGGTAAATATGTTTTTATAAACTTTTTTATACACTTAAGATCTTTTCTGATGTTGTAGACCACTGGCTTCTCAAAGCCAAATCTCACCTACATTATGCAGGATGTCTCAGTTAATGGCATGATTTATGAGGAAGATACACCATTGGACATAATATTCATGGGGTCCCAGATGCAACAGCAACACTGCAGTGCAGTGATCAGATCAACAGTTCAGTATTTTAAAACTGGTATCCCATTAAGAGGGTATTCCAATGAAGTGGCTGCATTCCTCTCCCTACTGCCCACTCAACCGGAGGGCCAGTGTTTGCATTGTCCTAAGGGGAGTTGGTCGCTGCTGAGGCTACAGAGTGATGGAGAGCATCCCCCCATGTTGGGCTACTCTGGAGTGGCCAGTACAATTTTTTATACCATGTTTCTGGGCCAGGCAAGGCCGCAGGCTCCAAAAAACAGGAGGATAACCTTTCAAGTTGTGGCATCATGAACACAGGGGCCGGCTGTTGCCACCAGAAGATCTTCTGAGGGTCAGGGAACGTCCAGGAAATAAGTCTGCAACCATTTCCCAGTGGGAAGCTGCTGGAAGGCTGTTTCAATATACTTGTCTTCTCCCAACTTGGCCAGGGGTGGGGGTACTATTCCAATACCAGTAAATTGCCCACACCCATTTAAAACGGTGATCAATAAAACCGATTAATTACCATAATTGACTGCTCCCCCCGCACCAGTCAGTTTTCCACCTTTCAGGACAACCTGTGGCAGTGAGAATAAAAAGGGCTCACCTCCTGCTACCTTCCTTTCCCTCGCCGAGCCTATGTCTACACAGTTGGTCAAAACGGCCCATGCAGTGTTGTGTTCCATGGGCCCACTAAATAGTCTGACATCGGTAAAAGCTCGGCTCACTGCCTCACGCAACTGAAGGCAACACATTCACCAGTCCCATAGCCGCTGGACAACTGTCTGGTTGAAGGAATGAACATGCTTGACAGAATGTCAGTGAGGGGAGTGAAGACTGGGACCAAAAAGGGAGAGACGCCAACAACGGGCACAGACCAATGATGTCAGTTTGGTATTGACGTCATTTTCGCTGTGATGAGAATGTACATCAGAGCACTGATTTCTACTTGCACCAACTTAATTATAAGACTTGCAGCAATAACTGAAAGAATGAATGGCTTGCTTTGATGTAAATGATCCTTTTAGAACAACGTCCGCAATGTGCAAATCTTAATCTTACTTGGTATGTTTTACACAATACTATAATTACTGCAATCTTTAACTTTTCGCTTTGTTCTATATTTCTACCTAGTTTTTAAAGATTCTGTACCTAGTTACTTGTACCTAAGATGGTCCCTAGTGTGGTGACATTATATACTTTTCACTCTACTCCTGTACTTCTGCACTTGGGAACATGTGACAATAAAATCAAAATCACATAGCAAGATGATTACAGTTTTTGGCGGTCAGCCATCTCAGCTCTAGGGCATCTCTATAGGAATTCATCAGCGTTGCATTCTTGGCCAAGCATCTTCAGTTGCATCATTGGCCTTCCCTCCATCACAAGGTCAGCAGTGTGAATGTTTGCTGATCATTGCACAATGCTGAACACCATTTGTCATTGCTTAGATACTGAGGCCATTCATAGCCAAATGCAGCAAGACATGATAATAAAGTCTACAGCAAATAATTCACTTCAATATTTTTCAAAAACCCATCCAACATTTAGAAGGCACAAGACAGGACTTTGTTAAAATATTCCATACTTATCCAGATGAGTGCAGGTCCAAGAATACTCAAGAAACCTAAAAGAAGCTGAAGATACATTGCAGAAATTCATGAACGATCATTAGACTGCATTTTCCAAATCCATAACCACTACCATCTACCAACGACAAAGGCTGCAGATACATGGGAACACCACAACTAGTAAGTTTCCATCCGAAGCTTTCACCAACATGACTTGGAAAAGTAAGAATTTGATTTGAATTGATTTGATTTATTGTTGTCACATGCACCTACAACCCATTGATCTCAATGTGGACTTTACGAACTTCAAAATCTCACTACTCCCGAGCTCATCCCAAGACCTGCACCCCTCTCTCATCCCCACCTCCTTGGCCTGTCCTTCTTTTCTCCCACCTATCCACTCATCCCACCTCATTGACCAATCCCTACCACTACCTACCTGCTATCACTGCCCCAGCTCTCTCTTTTTCAGAGCACCCTTCCGCTCCCCATTTCTGAAGAAGGGTCCTGACCCGAAACATCAGCTTTCCTGCTCCTCTGATGCTGCCTGGCCCGTTGTGTTCATCCAGCTCCACACTGTATTATCTCAACCTCCAGCATTGGCTGTTCTTACTATCTCTACCCAAGTGCAGTGATTTTTTTTTCCATGCAGTATAGGCAGATCATAACATACAAGGACAAATAGATCATAAAAACTGAAAGAATTGCAGATGCTGTAAATCAGGAATAAAAACAAAGTTGCTGGTAAAGCTCAGCAGGTCTGGCAGCATCTGTGGAGGAGAAAACAGAGTTCACTTTGCAGGTCCAGTGACCCAAAAGGTCAATGAGGAAGGGTCACCACACCCGAAATGTGAACAAATACACCATTGGCTTTTTAGACAGTATGATGCATACATGGTTATAGCTGCACAGGAGGTGCACAAAAGAAAGATCAACATTAGATTTGAAATTTGGGAGGTCCATTCAGCAGTCTAATAACAACAGGGAGGAAACTGTTCTTGAACTTGTTGGTGCATGCATTTAAGCTTCTGTATCTTCTGCCTGACAGAAGAGTTTGGGTGAGATGGGTTTTTGATGATGTTGGCTGCCTTTCCGTGGCAAAGAGATGTATAAATGGAGTCCATGCATAGGAGGTTGGCTTACATGATGGTCTGGGCTGTGTTCCCAACTTTCTGTAGTTTCTTACAGTCCTGGGCAGAGCAGTTGCCATACTAGGTCATGATGCACCCAGATAGAATGTTTTCTATGGTGCATCTGTAAACGTTGGGTGAGGGTCCACATGGACATGTCAAATTTCCTTGGTGTCCCAAAGAAGAAGTGGCATTGTTGTGCCTTCTTGACCGTCACGTCTACATGGGCGGAGCAGGACGCATCGCTGGTTATTGTCACTTCTAGGAACTTGACAGTCTCCACCTCAGCTCCATTGACATAGATAGGGGCCCGCCCTCCTCATTGCTTCGTAAAGTGAATGATCAGCTCTTTAGTTTTGCTTGTATTGACAGACAGATGTTATATTTGCACCATGACACCAAGCAACCTAACTCCTTCCTGAATTCTGCCTTGTCACAGTTCGGTATCCAGCATACAATACTAGTGTCATCAGCGAACTTGTACGGGCGTTCAGACAAAATTTGCCCACACAGTTGTAAGTGTGCAAGGTGTACAGTAGAGAACTGAGCATGCATCCATGCTGGGTGTTGGTGTTGAGGATTATTGTAGAGAAGGTGCTGTTATCTATCTTCACTGCGTGCGGTCTGTGGGTCAGGAATCCGAGCATCCAGTTCAAGAGGGCAGAGCCGAGACTTAAATTTCAGAGTTTGGAGATTAGTTTGGTTGGCACTATCGTGTTAAAGGCAGAGCTCTAGGCGACAAGTAGGAAACTGACATAGGTATCCTTATTGTCCAGATGCTCCAGGGATGAGTGTAGAATGAAGGGAAATGGTGTCAGCCATGGACCTGTTGCACCAAAAAACTAATTGCAAGGGGTTAAGGCAGGTTGGGAGACTGGAGTTGATGTCAGCTATGATTAACCTCTCAAAGCACTTCATAACTGTGGAGGTCAGAGTTACCGGCAATGGTTTTTGAGGTGCATTGCATGTGTTTTCTTTGGCAGTGGGATGATGGTGGCTTCTTGAAGCAGGTGGAGACTTCGGATTGTAAATATTGTAAATATATTCCCATTCCTTCAGTGTCATTGGATCTAAATCTTAAAATTCCTTCCCTAATGGCATTGTGGGTCTACTTACAGCACACGGACTGCAGCAGTTCAAGAAGGCAGCTCACCACCACCTTCTCAAGGATAACTAGGGACGGACAATAAATACAGGCCCAGACAGCAACATCTGCATCCCTTGAGTGAACAAACTAGGAGCATCCAGGATAAAGCAACCGACTTGATTGACACGTCATTCACAAGAGAAATTTCTTCGCTCAGCTTGATAGATTTTGGACTCTGGGAAAATCGAGACCATGAGGATTGACTGAGAAATTGAAGGTAAGGTTGAGGATCAGCTGTGATCTTATTAAATGGCAGAGCAATAATACAATTATTAGAATTAGAATCCCTACAGTGTGGAAATAGGCCCTTCAGCCCAACAAGTCCACACTTAACCTCAGTGCATTCCACTCAGACCCATTCCCCCTATAACCCAACTAAGCTCGGCATCCTGAACACTACGGGCAATTTAGCATGGCCAATCCACCTAACCTGCACACCTTTGGACTGTGGGAGGAGACTGACGCAGACACAGGGAGAACGAGCGAACTCCACACAGACAGACACCCAAGGCCAGAATTGAACCTGGGCCCCTGGCACTGTGAGGCAGCAGTGCCAACCACTGTGCCACTGTGCTGCCCTCCATCAGCATCTTAGATTAACTCATCCAGCAGCCGAGGAACTTAAAATCTTCTGACTTGTGTGGTTGCGTTCCCCTCTGTTGCTACTGACATCAAAAGAGTTCTACTGTCCACATTAGAAGTGAGACTGACAACAAGTGTGTGAGCGTTTCAGTGTTTAACCAACCCCCTCATAACAGTTGCTTCTTCAGCAACTGAGGCATTGAAGTTGACATGGTTGCAACAGATTAACTTCTGACATGACTTTTATTAAGCAGACATCAGCACCACTCCAAGGGATAACCAGCAGATGGATTACAGAGGTCATCTCACTGTAGTAAAGATTTACACTGATTACATCTCAGAGGTGACTGAATTATAAAGGTCTGCAACACGCTAAAGAATTTCAATTGCTATTTGTCCTATTGCTCAATTATACAGATGGCAATTTTGTTCCTATTTATCGTATAATTTGAAATGATTAATAATTATGCCGAAATGCATCATAATTCTGATTTTCTAGTTCATTTTATGTTAAATTTCTTCCTTTAGAAAGGAAAGTTAATCTATACTACATAACAAGTGCTATCATGTTCACCTTTCTTTTTCATGTTCAAACACATTACAAGTACTTGATCCTAAATTGGTTCAGATTTGTGCACTGTTATAATTTGTAGGAATGACACCAAAAAAACCTGGTCGCCAACGCTTTTAACTTCCCCTCCCACTCCCTGGGTGACAATTCCATCCTGGGCCTCCTCCAGTGTCACACTGACACCATACGCAAATGGTATGACAGGAGCCTACAGCCTGATGGCCTAAACATAGAATTCACCAGTTTTAAAATCTTCCCATCCCCAGCCTCATCCCATGTCCATCCCAACCCTGCAACCTTGACCTGACCTGACACAACCTGTCCATTTTACAACATAGAACATAGAACATAGAAAAGTACAGCATAGTACAGGCCCTTCGGCCCACGATGTTGTGCTGTGGAATAATCCTAATCCAAAAATAAAATAACCTCACCTACATTCCCCTCAATTCACTGCTGTCCATGTGCATGTCCAGCAGTCACTTAAATGTCACTAATGACTCTGCTTCCACGACTACCACTGGCAAACTATTCCATGCACTCACAACTCTCTGGGTGAAGAACCTCCCTCTGACGTCTCCTCTATACCTTCCTCCTAGCACCTTAAAACTATGACCCCTCGTGGCAGTCAACCCTGCCCTGGGGAAAAGTCTCTGGCTATCGACTCTATCCATGCCTCTCATTACCTTGTACACCTCGATCAGGTCATCTCTCTTCCTCCTTCTCTCCAGACAGAAAAGTCCGAGATCAGTCAACCTCTCCCCGTAAGACAAGCCCTCCAGTCCAGGCAGCATCCTGGTAAACCTCCTTTGCACCCTCTCCAAAGCCTCCACATCTTTCCTATAATAGGGCGACCAGAACTGGACACAATATTCCAAGTGGTCTCACCAGGGTTTTGCAGAGCTGCAGCAAAACATCGCGGCTCTTAAACTCGATCCCCCTGTTAATGAAAGCCAAAACACCATATGCTTTCTTAACAACCTTATCCACCTGGGTGGCAACTTTGAGGGAGCTATGCACTTGAACACCAAGATCCTGCTGTTCCTCCACACTGCCGAGAATACTGCCGTTAATCCTATATTCAGCATTTAAGTTCAACCTTCCAAAATGCATCACTTCGCATTTATCCAGGTTGAACTCCATCTGTCATTTCTCAGCCGAGCTCTGCATTCTGTCAATGTCTCGCTGAAGCCTGCAATAGCCCTCGATACTATCAACAACACCTCCAACCTTTGTGTCATCAGCAAACATACTAACCCACCCCTCAACCTCGTCATCCAAGTCATTTATAAAAACTACAAAGAGCAGAGGCCCAAGAACAGAGCCCTGTGAGACACCACTCAGCACTGACCTCCAGGCAGAATACTTCATCTACAGCCACTCTCTGCCTCCTGTCAGCCAACCAATTTCGAATCCAGACAGCCAAATCACCCTGTATCCTATACCTCCTGACTTTATGAATGAGCCTGCCGTGGGGAACCTTATCAAATGCCTTGCTGAAGTCCATGTACACCACATCCACTGCTTGACCCTCGTCAACCTGTCTCGTGACTTCCTCAAAGAACTCAATAAGATTTGTGAGGCATGACCTGCCCCTCACAAAGCCATGCTGACTCCCTTTAATCATGCTATGCTTTTCCAAATAGTCATAAATCCTATCCCTCAGAATTCTTTCCAAAACCTTGCTGACCACGGACATAAGACTGACTGGTCTGTAATTTCCAGGGATTTCCCTATTCCCATTCTTGAAAAGAGGAACAGCATTTGCCTCCCTCCAATCTTCCGGTACGACTCCCGTGCAGAGTGAGGAAGCAAAGATCTTCACCAGCGGCTTAGCAACCTCCTTTATCGCTTCCCGGAGCAACCTAGGATAAATCTGGTCTGGCCCTGGGGACTTAGCAATCTTAATGTTTGCCAAAATTTCCAGCACATCAACTTCCTCCATCTTGATCTGTTCAAGCCTGTTTTCCTGCTCCTCAAAGTTCTCATTCACAACAAGGTCCCTTTCCTTCGTGAAAACCGAAGCAAAATACTCATTTAGGGCTTCCCCTATCTGCTCAGACTCCATGCACAAGTACCCTACACTATGCCTGATCAGCCCTACATTCTTCCTGATCATTCTCTCATTCCTCACATATGAGTAAAATGCCTTCGGGTTCTCCCCAATCCTTCCTGCAAGCCTTTCTCGTGCCCCCTCCTGGCCCTCCTCAGTCCGCGTTTGAGCTCCTTCCGAGCAAACCTGGAATCCTCTAAAGCTGTGCTAGACCCTTGCTTCCTCCGCCTTACGTACGCTGCCTTTTTCTTTTTGACAAGAAACACCTCTGTACCCATCATCCAAGGCTCCTTAATCTTACCCTTTCTTACCTGTCTCAGAGGAACAAATTTATACATCACTCACAACAACTGCTCCTTAAACAGCCTCCACATGTCTGATGTGCCCTTTCTGTGGAACAATTGCTCCCAATCTGTACTTCCCAACTCCTGTCTGATAGCGTCCCATCTATCCCACTGACCAAACCCCACCACTCCCTACCTACATTCATCTATCAGCATCCTACTTTACCGTCCCCAACACCACCCCTTCTCCATTTATTTCCCAGCTGACTTCCCCCTCCCCATTTCTAAAGAAGGGTCACGCCCCGAAATGTCAACTTTCCTGCTCCTCTGGTGCTGCCTGTCCTGCTGTGTTCCTCCAAGTCCACACTGTGTTGTCTCTCTCATTAAATGTCATTGTTTAATCTATGTATCTATTCAACTCAAATATCCCAGTGAAAGATATGCCCCCATCCATGAAGATCAAGAAGAAAAGAATTAATGTGAATACCTTTTGGTTCTCTTCACAATCCACCTTTCCTCTGGTCTACCTCTAATAATAATTTTTAATTATCCCCAAAGGGTATTTGCATGATTAACAGTCCTCACAATGTTTTATTCCATATATTATTAGCTTTCTTGGATATCTCTGAATGATTGTTGAGTTATTTTTGATTTCTTTATCCTGTCCTTTTTTAGTACTCTTCTCTGTTTCCCAGTCACATGGGCATACGTTTTTGTTCTATGTTTTCTTACTACTTTTTAAAAATTCTATTTCACATTTGATCCCTCTTGGAGCTGATGCATTCATCCAAAGTTTGCTTTCTGAGTTTCACAGAAAGGTGCCGTTATTTTTAACATGAGCTTCAAAAATAAGATGAAGTAGAATTGTACGGTGATCATTAGAAGCCGTATGTTAAATTACTTGCAGGTTACCAACTAAGCCTATGTTAACTGCTAAGTGTCCATGTTAATTAAATCTAGCACAACATTTATCCTGGGTTTCTGATTCCCATGGTGGTCGGAACTCAATCCAATGCATTAGTTACAATAATTTAGAACCATGCAGGCATCTTTGTTAGAATAGAATTTTGCTTGCTCAGATACATTGAATTTCAGATGCTTAACATAAAAACTGTTTTTCTTTGTTTACTGATTCAGTCACTGTCTCATTTTGAAAATTACTGTTGTGTCTTTGACAGAGACCACAATCTCCATGAAATTTCACCTCTTAGCTGGATCAACTACTAACGAACAGAATGACCTTGGTACTTGCTACATTGCAGATAACAAGCACAGAAAGTCGTCACTGGACGTGCACATGTATGACCTTGTGATGCTTACTGCTTACAAGTTGGCTGCTGGGCAAAGTCCTGATATCACTATTAAATTGCAAACAAAATGCACATTGGAACTTCATGTCTTTTATTGGAAGTGCCACTTAAAATGACTAAATGATGAAAGAGAGCTTCATTTTATTGTTTAGAATAAAGGTTTGTCATGTCACGCTTCTTAGAAGATATCAGTCGGGCTTTGTGACCAAGTGACTTATTAATTGTAAATACGACAAAATGTTTTAATCATTTTAAGTCTCCCTATTCATAGTGCAACATGTTTGATCATATACTTAAAACCACAATCATCAGTGTAATTACGGATGAGCAATAACAGTTGGCTTAGCTAGTGATGTCTACACCCAATAAATGAATAAAATATCAGTATATGGTCTCAGCTAAATTATTTTCAGAAAGTGATTTTCTCCTGTTTGTTTTATCAATTGTATTTATACTATATTATGAGGCACTGAGTAGATGTTCATTAAGAGAGCCAGCACTGACAGAGGGAGCTGAACAGCCTCTTTCTATATAGTTATTCTATGATATTTTCCCATTAATCTAAATTGTCCTCTCTGATGAAGCAGTAGTTCAATCTGGTGTACAATTCCACGGCTGCTACCTACCCTCAGTATGTCTTATCCATGTGTTCGTTCAGCACCTAAACATTGACAAGATGTGCAGGCTCATCAAATATAGAATCAGACAATCCTTATCCTGCAGTGTCACAATCAGGAGCAATAATCCTGTTGCTATTTTCCCTTCCTTCAGTGGGAGCATTGAGACAATTAACTTTCAATAGAGCAGTGTTCAGTGCCACTGCCTTCACCACTGAGCCAGAGCATTACATGTTCAAAGATAGTAAGAACTGTCAATGCTGGAGTCGGAGATAACTTAGTGTAGAGCTGGAGGAACACAGCAGACTAGGCAGCTGCCTGGCTTGCCGTGTTCCTCCACCTCCACATCAAATGTTTAAGCCCTGTTCAAGACAGCTTCTTTTTAGATTAGATTACCTACAGTGTGGAAACAGGCCCTTCAGCCTAACAAGTCCGCACCGCCCCTTGGAGCATCCCACCCAGACCCATTCCCCTATAACCCACACACCCCTGAACACTACGGGCAATTTAGCATGGCCGATCCACCTAGCCTGTACATCTTTGGACTGTGGGAGGAAACCCACGCAGACACGGGGAGAATGTGCAAACTCCACACAGACAGTTACCCAAGGCTGGAATCGAACCTGGGTTCCTGGCGCTGTGAGGCTGCAGTGCTAACCACTGAGCCACTGTGCCACCCAACTTGGTACACAATCTAGGCCAACATTTCAGTGCATTGTCAAATGCATTATATAAATAGTTCTGATTGTCCTAGGTAAGTTTTCCCTTGTCCCTAGGCTCAAAACAAGGAACAGGAATATACCATTCTGTCCTTCGACCCTGCTCCACCATTCAATAAGATCATGGCAGATCTGATTTTAACCTCAACTCTTTGTTCCTCCATTCCCCCAACAATCATTAAATCCCCTTAGTAATCAAGAATCTACCTACTTCTGGCTTAAAAATATTTAAAGATTCTTCATTTGGGGAAGGGAATTCCAAAGATCCTCTGACAGAATTTTGTTTTGTGAACTCTGTCTTACTGGGCGAGCCCTAACTTTTAATCTACGACTATTAGTTCTAGATTCTCCCACAAGAGGAAACATCCTTTCCACATCCACCTGGTCAAGTCCCCTCAGGACCCTTTCATGTTTCAATTATGTCTCTTCCGACTCTTCTGAACTTCAAAGCATGCAGGCCTAACGCTATCCTGCCTTACTTCATAAGACAATCCGCTCATTCCAGGTATTAGTTTCGGGAAACTTCTCCAAACTATTTGCAACACATGAAACCCTTTCATAAGAACCGTGACCGATATTGTATACAGAACTTCAGATGTGGTCACACCAATGAAGCATAACCTCCCTGCATTTAATTGCCCTTGCAATAAATAATGACATTCTAATAGTTTACCTGATTATTTTCTGTACTCGCACACAAACCTCCTGTGATTCATGCCCTGGGACATACAGATCCCTCCACATCTCAGAGCTCTGCAGCCTCTCACCATTAAGATCATATGCATTTTTTTTACCACCTCTGCTACTTATGTCATGCCAGTTTTATTAGGCTAATTGACATTTCCTATCCTCAGGGAAAAGATATCTCTCTTGGCCCTTATTGCCTCCAGCACAGCCTTCAGTTAAGGGTCAGAGAGCCATGGAAGCCTATACATTCCTTTCTGCCCTTCTCCGTGTTCTGACTGTTTTATCAGCCCCTTCAGAAACTGTTAGGTTTCCTCTGTCTACTGAGCAGTCCTTGACAGATTCAGCATATCAATCAATGTGCCCTATCAATGTCAGCGAACAAGAAGTTAAATATTTACAGCACAGCCCACTCCTGCAGCAATTTCATAACCAATTGTATATCCTACTGTATCAGCCAAGAGCATCATTTGAAAACTGTAATGCAATGGGAGCTGTACCTTCATTCTTAGTATAGCCGCTGAGTTTGTGAAAAAGGAACTATGTCACAAAGATAATAAAGTGTGAAGCTGGATGAACACAGCAGGCCAAGCAGCATCCCAGGAGCACAAAAGCTGACATTTCGGGCCTAGACCCTTCATCAGAGATGTCTGAATTGGAGCCGAAGTGATTAGGGCTCTGGATAAGATGTCGTCTCTTACCATCCACCACATATAGTTACGTTCAATAAATCTTCGCTGCTATTCACACAGAAGAGTGTAAATCACATATTACTACACCCATTTACTGTTTCTCACCAGAGATACTGCTAAACCTGCTCAGTATATCCAGCATTTTCGATTTGTACTCTTGTCAATACAACATTGCCTATTGCCAAATGGAAACATACAATTCCAGCACTGCAAACAGTGAGAGCAGATTCATTGTTATCATTCTGAGTTTTAAAAATATTATATCTAAAACTACTCAAAAATTGTAATTTAAAATAAGCTTTATTAAAAAAATTCTTGCTTGGGTGCAAGGACAGCATTTAATAGCAATCCTTGAGAATGTGGTGGTGAGACATATTGTCGAACAACTGCAAGCTTCTGGTGCAGGGGTTTCAATCATTCTGCCAGGAAGCATGTTTTAGGATTTTGTTCCAGAGACACGGAAGGAATGGTGATGTACTTACACATCAGGATAGCATGTGGCTTCGAGAGAAACCTGCAAGTTGTAGTCTTCCCATGCATCTGCTGCCCTTGTCCTTGTAGTAGATAGAGGTCATGGATTTGGAGCATGTTGTCAAAGAAGCTTTGGTGAATTGCTGCAGTTTATCATATTGTATGCACCACATTGCGTCAGTGGTGGAGGAAGTGAATGCCTGAATTTGTGCATGGTCTTCCAGTTAAGCAGGCGGCTTTGGCTTTGATGAGATTACTAATAATGATCTTATTTTCAATACTGCTAGATTTTTAATGTCATATTTACTACTTTAACAACGGTATGATGTATGTTCCTCCAAGTAAGTTCAAAGTTTAATTTAAATGTGGAACATGATAGTGGTCATGGGCTTGGAAGGCACTGCCTCAGGGTCTTTGCTGAATTTGTGCAGTGCATCTTGTAGATAGTCCACACAACTGCTATGGAGTATCAGTGATGGAGCAAGTGAATGTTTGTGGATGTGATGTCAATCAAGTGGGCTGCTTTGTCCTGGATAGTGTCTTTAGCTTCTTGAAAGTCATTGCAGCTGCACTCATCCAGGCAAGTACAGTATTCCATCACATTCCTGACTTGTGCCTTGTAGATGCGTACTGTTTTTGTGGCACAGCTTGATGCATGACTTCAATCTTTTCAATTCTGATCATAATGCATTTGCAGTTCTTATCCTGAGCAGGAACATGGAGCTCATTCCTTGGCAAAACAAACGTCACAAACTGCACTTCATGCACTTTGGTTTTGCCTTGTAATTTCTTTAAAGTGACACCTTACTTTCTGAATATCGAATGTAAGTGCCACTCTGGCTAACGCAGAAAGCATGACAAAGGATATTGTCAAGTAAGAGCTGCCACACAGGCTTTTTTCACTCCATATGTGTCCGGGAAAGCATCAGAACTCTGTCTACCATCCAGGACACAAGCAAACATGTTGTTGCAGAATTGTCACACCACGTGATGGATTTTCTGAACACTCAAATTTTGCCTCGAGTTCCTACTGGCCCAGATAGCTTTAGTCAAATTAACAAACGTTGAGATTTAGTTACATTTCTGTTCTCAGTATTGCTGCTGGAGCTAAAGTGCAAACACTATGTCAACTGTACTTTGTCGTTTTCTGAAGCCGTGTTTATTCTTTGGTAGACAGTCCTGTTCAATGTGCAGCATCGAGTGGTGAAACAGGATTGTTGTAAGTATTTTCCCAGCTATGCATTAATAAGGTGATTTCTTATTCTCTTTTGCCAGTGAGGCAATTCCCCTTTCGTTTATAATGGTGGAAATAAACAGTGTACATTTGATGTTATGTGAACTAAAAAAATGCAGGAATGAACCAGTTTCTACCTCTGTGAGTGCTGAGTTTGCTAATATCAACTAAGGCAAAACTACAACTGTATTGGTGTTAACATTTAGACTCAGGAAAGAAAACTGTGCCTGGTTTTCCACTCCTGATTGGGATCCTTTGACCTGTTGCCAGTTATTGCTTTAGCAATGCTGTCAATCACATTCAACCGCCTAGATCAAGTGGGTCATTTCTACTTTTTTTAGGTTACAGCTAAGCCTTGACTGGACGGTTTGATGGACCATCTCTGACAGATGAAAATGTATTTGATTTAAATGAACAGTGTAAGTCACTATACTGCTAATCCATGTGTCATCACCGCAAGATGTCTGATGTTTTAGAACAAATAAATGAAATAATAGGATCAAAATAACTTTTGTGTAGCTTCGTGTTATGAACTTACACATTAATTATCACCTTCATCACTTTGTTGTATAGTAGTAGGTTAGAGAAAATGCTTAAATTCTATTTTCCATTTCTGTTAGTTTACTAAAGGAAAGTGCTAAAGGAAAGAAAGTTGGCCTACCACCTTTCCAAAATGAGACACATCTCTTAGCATTTTCTCCTTCAAAGTTTAGGAGGAGGCAATATAAGTTTACAATGGGCACTGCCAACAGCTCATATTACTTCTAAGATCTTTCTCCAGCCAATTAATTAATGAATAACTTCAACTAATTTATTCCATACATGCTTGTTCACCTTTTTAAAAATCAAAATAGCATAATTAATTTTAAAATAACATGTTAAAACCTTTTCACGTGTGTGCAGTTGTTGCCTACAAAACCTGACGAGCTATTAACATGTTCTTGACTCACTCTTGTCTGAACTTTAACCATTATAAATTCCGATATCCACAGTTTATACTGGTAACTGTCAATGTATATTTGTTATGTTGTAATCACAGCCTTTCACCAGTGGTGGCACAATAGTAACTAAAACGAAAACACTGACGAGCCTGGGAATATTAAATAAATGCTGTGTCACAGTTGTGCCAATGCTCAGCAACTCAATTAAATCTGCTTGGGCCAGAGCTGGGCTTGCTTTGGGATGTGGTTGCGGGAGGGGAGATTTTGAAGCTTGTGAAGTCCACATTGGTACCAGCCCAGCTTGTCCCCGCCTCGCTAACCTGTCCTTCCTCCTACCTATCCTCTCCTCCCACCTCAATCCCACTCCCATCGCCTACCGACTAACCTCATCCTGCCCCCTTGACCTGTCCGTCCTCTCTGGGCTGACCCATCCCGTCCCTAACTCCCCACCTACACTCACCTTTACTGGCTTCATCCCCGCCTCTTTGACCTGTCTGTCTCCTCTCCATCTATCTTCTTTATCCATCTTCTATCCACCTCTCCATTTCTCCCTTTTTATTTCAGAATCTCCTTCCCCTCCCCGATTTCTGAACAAGGGTCTAGGCCTGAAACGTCAGCCTTCCTGCTCCTATGACGCTGCTTGGCCTCTGTGTTCATCCAGCTCCACAACTTGTTATCTTAGATTCTCCAGCATCAGCAGTTCCCCATTATCTCTGTTTAAAATATTTACTCATTTATGTTTTTGTTTGCTTTTAAACCATTTTATTGTTTGTGATTGCCATTAATTTACAAGAATATTGCCAACCCTGTGGATTTTTTCTGAAGTTTCTATGAGTTATAAAATAATCCTTACCTGCCACTATTGCCAGGAAAACAGTGTTTGGAGGTAAGAGGTCATGTGATGAAACTTCCAGGATTTGGTCCAGCAGAGATTGAAAATTTTATATCTCAGTCACATTGCTATTGCAATGCTTATTTATGTTCAGAGGGAGCTAAGTTATTTTAAATAAAATCCAACCCAAGCAGTCCAAAATTCCATGAAATTGTGAAAGTTTAATGCAACATATTTTCAGTAACATGCTTTGCAGAATTTGTTAAATTAAAAGAAAGTTTCTGACAATGAAGTGCAGTACTGGGAAACGATTGCGTTTCTGCAAGACCCTTGCTTTCAGTGAGTCAGCTATTCTTAGCAAACGGCCAAACATCATAACCTTAGACAACGATTTGCTCATTCAAACATCTGTTAAGTATTCCATGGCACTGCCTGGAAGTACAAGAAGTTGTCTTAAGCATGTCTAAGCCAATGTTAGTGCTTTAAACAAAAACTGAATAACTTGTCACTCATCACTGATTTATTTTGTTAAATATTACTGGTCAAAGTGACTGCTGTATTTGTCTACATAATGATGAATCATTGCATATCAAAATACATTTGGTGTATGAAATGTCTGAGATGTCTCTACAACATAGTAAGTTACATAAAAAATTCAGCATTCCCTTCAATAATTGTTTTTCATCCATTTCTTTCAGGAATATTTTATAATTGCTTACATTCAGAAGAATCCCACACCCTGTGTAAAAAATGAATTGTGCATCTGGTGTAAATTCCAGTGCCTAAATGAAGCCAGCAAGAAGCAATTGGTATGGTGTTTAATTTAGAGAGTAATCTATTGCTTCAGACCAGTATGACACCAGAGATGCAGTAGTGTAAACAATTTCAGGAGACTTCCCTGAAAGGCGTTGCCATTATTTGGCGACAGAGAATGCTAACAAGGTGATGTCAACTGTGCTTGATGTCATCCTGCTGGTGCTTGTCCATCACCACACTTATCAACATTTGAAGATACCCTGGTGAGTCTGCAGTGTAAACAGGGGAAGATCTGTTAATTATCTCCGTGATACCTGAATTGAACTTTACCCGAGTCATTCCAAGTTTTGGTATAAATGTGTTCTAACATTGCTGCCACTTCCAACAGATAGCAGATGCCTGCTTCTTAAAATTTGCAATATATTTATGGGTGAAATGTTGCGCATGGCTTACATACAGTTAATGCAAATAAAAAGAAGTTAAAGAGAGAAAGTACACAGAAATGTTCATCATCCCAGTTTCATAAGCCTCTAACATATCCTTTGCTGAAACAGCAAGGCAAAGTGGTCAGAAAGATATACAGTTTTTGAATTAAAATATATCTGCACATTAATTAATGCTTCCCAGTGCCTCTATTCATACAAGAGATAGTGAAATTGTTACTTGCTACTCTAAGTTTACATTCTCATCAGCCAAAAGATGGTATGGAAAATTGAAGAGAATTTAAGTAAAGTTTATCTTATTTTATTCAAGTAATGCTCTGTTTCATTTTTGTACCTTAGCTTCATCTACTGAAGTCCTTTTTTACAAAGCGAATATTTTATTCTAATCAATCTCAGTTATTGTTATCACTGTAAAATCTAGTGATATTCTTATCAGAGTATAATGGCAATTTTACTGAGTAAGCCTTGACCACAATTTACAAGGGTATCCATTCTTTAATAAAACCAGCTGTCTTTTCCATAACCTGCTCTAAAGCAGACTGCACAATTGCTTTGATAATAAAATGTGAGGCTGGATGAACACAGCAGGCCAAGCAGCATCTCAGGAGCACAAAAGCTGACGTTTTGGGCCTAGACCCTTCATCAGAGAGGGGGATGGGGGGAGGGAACTGGAATAAATAGGGAGAGAGGGGGAGGCGGACCGAAGATGGAGAGTAAAGAAGATAGGTGGAGAAGGTGTGGGTGGGGAGGTAGGGAGGGGATAGGTCAGCCCAGGGAAGACGGACAGGTCAAGGAGGTGGGATGAGGTTAGTAGGTAGCTGGGGGTGCGGCTTGGGGTGGGAGGAAGGGATGGGTGAGAGGAAGAACCGGTTAGGGAGGCAGAGACAGGTTGGACTGGTTTTGGGATGCAGTGGGTGGGGGGGAAGAGCTGGGCTGGTTGTGTGGTGCAGTGGGGGGAGGGGATGAACTGGGCTGGTTTAGGGATGCAGTGGGGGAAGGGGAGATTTTGAAACTGGTGAAGTCCACATTGATACCATATGGCTGCAGGGTTCCCAGGCGGAATATGAGTTGCTGTTCCTGCAACCTTCGGGTGGCATCATTGTGGCAGTGCAGGAGGCCCATGATGGACATGTCATCAAGAGAATGGGAGGGGGAGTGGAAATGGTTTGCGACTGGGAGGTGCAGTTGTTTTTGATTCAAACAACTGCACCTCCCAGTCGCAAACCATTTCCACTCCCCCTCCCATTCTCTTGATGACATGTCCATCATGGGCCTCCTGCACTGCCACAATGATGCCACCCGAAGGTTGCAGGAACAGCAACTCATATTCCGCCTGGGAACCCTGCAGCCATATGGTATCAATGTGGACTTCACCAGTTTCAAAATCTCCCCTTCCCCCACTGCATCCCTAAACCAGCCCAGTTCATCCCCTCCCCCCACTGCACCACACAACCAGCCCAGCTCTTCCCCCCCACCCACTGCATCCCAAAACCAGTCCAACCTGTCTCTGCCTCCCTAACCGGTTCTTCCTCTCACCCATCCCTTCCTCCCACCCCAAGCCGCACCCCCAGCTACCTACTAACCTCATCCCACCTCCTTGACCTGTCCGTCTTCCCTGGACTGACCTATCCCCTCCCTACCTCCCCACCCACACCTTCTCCACCTATCTTCTTTACTCTCCATCTTTGGTCCGCCTCCCCCTCTCTCCCTATTTATTCCAGTTCCCTCCCCCCATCCCCCTCTCTGATGAAGGGTCTAGGCCCGAAACGTCAGCTTTTGTGCTCCTGAGATGCTGCTTGGCCTGCTGTGTTCATCCAGCCTCACATTTTATTATCTTGGAATCTCCAGCATCTGCAGTTCCCATTATCTCTGCACAATTGCTTTAATGTTAACCTGAATGAAATTTCATTTAAATGAATTTCTTTTACTCAAGGATTTTAGTAAAATGATTGTTCTGTAAGCACCTGTTTTGTCAGTGATTTCTGTTGAGGCTGGTATGGTAGTCATCCTGAAATTATTTACTAATTTCCCATCTGTCTATTTGGATGCAAATTATAAGTCTAGTGTTGGTTTGAGACTGGCACTGATGTACTGTACTGTGACATTCATCTAGCTGCTAGCTCCATGCCACTTTCTGAGCAGAGAAAGTATGTTGACACAACTCCACTAAACATTTCTTTTTTGTTCCAAGCCGTAAACTATTAGCAGAGAGTGGACTGACCTTTGAACTCTCAGGTGGGACATCATTAAAGGTTGACATTAAGCATGAAGTATTCCTAACCATCAGAAAGTACCACATGTTCAGATTATATGGCATTGCCTGGAAGAGTTTAACATTGCACTAACTCCTGAAGGTCCCCTCACTCCTCACACCTAAATTAGATTTAGCTGATGCAATAACCAAATTACAAAGATGGAGAAAGAAAACTGCTTCTTATTGACATAAGTTGTTAGCTTGGCTCAGATCAGAGACACAGACAGGAACCCATGAGGATCAAAATTCCAGGACCCTTTCAGCAGAGTTTCTCCCTAACCGCAGTTGAATGCGCCTGAATATAAGCCTTGGATTCACCGTCAGATCCCAACCTAGCACAGGCACTGCTGCAGGATTTTGTTTCAGCAGAATCTCTGCCTACTGCTTACAAGCCTTTTTATCGAGGATGGGATGAGGCCTGCAATTGGAGAAGCAGATTTTATTTCTGGAGATTGTTTGGAGAAGCCAAATATTCCACCCAATAACTACTCTAAACATTCAGCCCTGCTTAAAATGAAATCGAGTATGCCAATTGACAGAGTGGTTCACATTAGAATATTGTGTTTTTAGGGTTGGGGGATTTTGCAGATAATGGTGGTCCTTTAGTTCTAACGTCCAGTAACAAGTCTGGGATATCCTGTAGAATCATCCTGGGCAAGTTGCTGCAGTGTATTTAACCTGTAGTAAATACCTGCAGCCACATTGCACTACTGGTGAAGCAATGGATATTGATTTGAGTGGCAGAAGCCCTAATCATGTGCACAGCTCTCTCCTGAATTACTTTGAGTTTCTTATGGGCTGTTTAAGTGAGTGATAAATATTCCATCAGAAACCTAGTCTGAGCCTTGTGGATGGTGTAGGGTTTTTGAAGGATAAGGAAGTGAGCTATTCAAATGTATGTACCCAGTTTCTCTTCTGGTCTAGTAGCTGTGGTTCTGAAAGGTCAACTTCTGTTTTGCTTCTAATTACTGTCATTTCAGAGTTTCGGCTCTGAAAGGGGATGTGTGAAGAGTGCAGCACACATGGTGACATCAGATCGATTTAGGTGGGTGCAAAGCTCTGGATCTTGAAGCAGATAGATCTATTATCTAGGTCTCACTCATAGCGTTTGTAACAAACCCTATCCGACAAATGTAACATGAGAACGATTGGTGCCAAGCAATAAATGACATATAGTTAAAGATAAGAGCTGCTTCTTGTCTGACTACCTAGATTTTTTCCTCTACCACTGAAAAGTCAGCAGGCCCTCAAAATATCAACCCAAATGGAGGATAGTGGCAGAACATCTGCCTTATTTTGACCAATAATATAGTTATCTTAAACCACACAATATACAGTGGTGAGGATTCATTATTCAACACATCCAAGATTTGGTAGGAAACAATTTGATGGTGGAAGTGCTGATGGATGTCTTGCTCTTTCTTATTGAAAATGGTCTTTAGTTTAGTACCTATGTGGCGGTCTTACTGCTGCATGTTGGCTCATTTTATTGACAAGTGGGACTGTTTAGACAATTCATTTCAAAAGACTGAAAAGACAGGAAAAGTGGAATGTAGCTTTCCTTATACTGGAATCAAGCTGATTTGCTTCATAGTGTATTTTTACATTATTCACTGTTGTTTTTGTCCTGCCCTCGCACAATTGGTCCTTCATCTAGATATTGCAGCAATAATTATTGCTAAAGTAGAAATTTTTTTTCTCCTGCAAACTATTTGATAATGTCTTTTGGGCACAAACCAGCGTGGAAAGTCACCATTCATCTGCAGTGCTAGGATTCAGATGTACCATCCCAATATAGAAGGAATAAGGCAGAATCTTGTTAAATTATTTAGTTTTCTTTTTTCAAGTGGGCTTTGAAGCTAGTTGGTGGCTAAAGGAGATAATTATGTTAACTATTCAATATGATCCCATCAGCAGTTGTCACTCTAGAAGAACTCTTCAAAAAGTTAATAGGTTTCACATGTGACTTAGCCTGGTTCCTTTTGTAAACAATACTTTTTTTAAAAGCTCTCTCCTGTTTGTTTTGATGAACTACAATAGATTATGAAACAGGGAAACACCAAGTCCTTCCTCAATGTGATTGTACAAATTTGTTTGTTGTTTTTTGTCACAGTATTTCACATTGTATACATTATTGACCTGAACCTGTCTATTTTCTAGTTGGATTCACAAGGGAAAACTATTCCAGAATAAACAATTACAGAATAAAACTAATTCTATAAATATAGAAACATTACAGAAAGAAACTCTTTTAAAATAGTCAGATCTATTTATCAACCCAACAATGTCATAATTTGGGATATTATTTGACATAATGGACTCATAGTATCTTTGCTCCTAATGTTTTTCATTACAGTTTGCAGCTGCACATTCCCAATTCCATCAAGGTGGGAGATTTATAAATCAGCAATACATTTCTCCAGTATTAGTAATATAAGATTAGGGACTTTGTGTATAATGGATTGCAAAATTGTCTTATGATTCTGAATGCCTCAGGTGGTCTACAGTAGCTGAGTTACTCTTTTTGTGTCAGTAATGTAGCAGCCAACAAGTTCTGAATTGAAAAGGACTGACCTATCCCCTCCCTACCTCCCCACCTATACTCTCCTCTCTACCTGTCTTGTTTTCTCTCCATCTTCGGTCCGCCTCCCCCTCTCTCCCTATTTATTCTAGTTCCCTCTCCCCATCCCCCCCATCTGATGAAGGGTCTAGGCCCGAAACCTCAGCTTTTGTGCTCCTGAGATGCTGCTTGGCCTGCTGTGTTCATCCAGCTCCACACATTGTTATCTTGGATTTTCCAGCATCTGCAGTTCCCATTATCACTGATACAAGTTCTGAATTCAGGTGGGAGATAGATACAAGAACATTAGAAAATACACCATAAGGTAAAACCCCTTTAACACAGTTGCATCCATCTTCAACCAAAAGTGCTAAGTCAATAATTCTTTTCAGTATCCTCTTAAGGCCTCCAGCATCACAGATGTACATTTTCAGCTAAATTGATTCATTCTATTGACGTTGAAAAAGAGCTGGAGGCACTGTTTACTACAAAGGCAAGAAGAAGCATTCAGGTGTGGGGATTTGTAGACCCCTGTCAGTCATTTTGCAAACCATGGCATCAGCAGTAGCTGTCCTAATAATGCCAGCACTGTCTCCGGCACTGGGTTAAGTGAACAGCCACCTATACCCACTCCAGTTAGCTCCCTCTGCCTGCAGTTGTGTGCCATCTTGACTTGGACACGGGAGGAACATGTGTCAGTGACTACTGTACAATGTGCTTGCCTGATGCTAAAGACTCACAATATTGATCTCTGACTGATCCATTCAGCCAAAAAGTGCTCTTAAAAAGAAGAAAAAAAATAAAGTGCCCTTAGTCATTTCATTTTTATTACTTTTTAAAACTCCCTCTCAAATTACTGTCCTTTTAAAAGATCTAGTGCCTGAAAATGATCATAATTCTAAGTTTGGCCTTAAGCATGATATGAGCAAGGTCATATTCATCAAATCTCCTTGAGATAGATTGTAATATTTATTTACTTTTGTTGATAAAAACTTCACACTGACTGTAAACCTTAGGTGAATGATTAATAATCATATCCAGGTATTTTTCTACATTTGTTGCATGAGCAGCTCTTCATCACATTTCCATCTGCTGTTTGTTCGTTCTTCATATAATGTTTTATGTTTATCTTCATTCGTTTTTTAACTTGGCTTCATTGCCCACTTGTTTAATTTATTTCTTTGGGGGCATTGTAAAGCTAATTAATTTATTCATCTCAATAAATGTTGCAATGTTTAAACAAATTCACTCCTTTGCATCACATTAAAGCGTAGAGTCACAGTCTTGAAATTCTGTTGCCGATCTGGTAGATCCCCATTGTAGGCCTGTGGGAACAGTTGGAAATTCAGATAGGCTGGGTTTTGACCATAAGTGAGATGGCCTGTAAACTTATAGCTTTTATGCCGTGGACAATGGGGGAAGCAGGAGCAAGTGGAACAGGCGGTTAAGATGCCTCATGTGCAAAATGTAAATGGTCATGTAGAAGTGATTTGGGTAAAGAAAAAGGACAGTAATGACAGAAAGCTTTGGTCTCTGTCCTCCATTTTCATTTGTGCAAAGCTTCCAACAATCAGTAGAAACACATCATCAATAGGTTGGAAAAGGTTGGACAGGCCTGGAGTTGCATAGTTTTGGATCGTCTCTCAGCACAGGACATTAGTGGAGGTATATCTAATGATAGGCCCAAACTCCAGCAAAATGTTCTGTGATGATATCATTACTATTTCTAAAAGTCCTGAAGAGACTATAATGTACATATGAACAGTTGTTTCACCTTGCTCACAACAATAAAAGTGAGAAACATGGCCTGCTTTTAAATGTGGGGCAAGAATAACCCATGGAAACAAAGGGCTGCACTTCAATAAGCAGCCATCTATAGAGTTGGGAAGGGTAGGGGTTAAACATTAATGAAATTAGTAACACATTGGGAAGGCAGCTCCAACTCACTGATCATTACCATTAAGCTGGATCATTAGGCCTGGTTTAATGAAGGTTGCAGAACAAGCCAGGGCCAACACCAGCTTTAAACTCTGCAGTCCTGCCACATCCAGCTGAATGGATAATTACATAACCAAAAGGAAGTGAAAGCTTCACAAACATCCCCATCCTCAACAACGAAGGAGCCCAGAATCCCATGCAAAGGACAAGGCAGAAGCTTTTGCATCCATCTTCAACCAGAGTTGCTAAGTGGATGATCCATCTCAGCCTCCTCTTGATGCCCCCAGCACCACCAACGATAGTCTTCAACC